>NC_090372.1:212781589-213129455 GCF_036365525.1 Heterodontus francisci | reverse complement strand
TAACGTGTACAATCTCCCTCAATAATGTGTACAATCTCCCTCAATAAAGTGTACAATGTTCCTGAATAACATGTACAATCTCCATCAATAACGTGTATAATGTTCCTGAATAATCGTGTACAATCTCCATCAATAACGTGTACAATCTTCCTCAATAATGTGTAAAATGTCCCGCAATAACGTATACAATCTCCCTCAATAATGTGTACAATATTCCTCAATAACGTGTACAATCTCCCTCAATAATGTGTACAATCTCCCTCAATAACGTGTACAATCTCCATCAATAATGTGTACAATCTCCCTCAATAACGTGTACAATCTCACTCAATAACATGTACAATGTTCCTGAATAACGTGTGTACAATCTTCCTCAATAACATGTGCAATCTTTCTGAATAAACGTGTACAATCCTCCTCAATAATGTGTACAACCTCCCTAAATAACATGTACAATCTCCCTCAATAACATGTACAATCACCCTCAATAACGTGTACAATCTCCCTCAATAACATGTACAATCACCCTCAAATAACGTGTACAATCTCCCTCAATAACATGTGCAATCACCCTCAATAACGTGTAAAATCTCCCTCAATAACGTGTACAATCTCCATCAATAATGTGTACAATCTCCCTCAATAACGTGTACAATCTCACTCAATAACATGTACAATGTTCCTGAATAACGTGTACAATCTCCCTCAATAATGTGTACAATCTCCTCAATAAAGTGTACAATGTTCCTGAATAACATGTACAATCTCCATCAATAACGTGTATAATGTTCCTGAATAACGTGTACAATCTCCATCAATAACGTGTACAATCTCCATCAATAATGTGTACAATCTCCCTCAATAACATGTACAATCTCCATCAATAATGAGTACAATCTCCCTCAATAACCTGTATAATGTTCCTGAATAACATGTACAATCGCCCTCAATAATGTATACAATCTCCCTCAATAACATATACAATCTCCCTCAATAATGTGTACAATCTCCCTCAATAACGTGTACAATCTCCTTCAATAATGTGTACAATCTCCCTCAATAATGTGTACGAATCTCCCTCATAACATATACAATCTCCCTCAATAATGTGTACAATCTCCCTCAATAACGTGTACAATCTCCTCAATAACGTGTACAATCTCCCTGAATAATGTATACAATCTCCCTCAATATGTGTACAATCTCCCTCAATAACGTGTACAATCTCCCACAATAACGTATAGAATCTCCCTCAATAACATATACAATCTCCCTCAATAATGTGTACAATCTCCCTCAATAAACATATACAATCTCCCTCAATAACGTGTACAATCTCCCTCAATAATGTGTACAATCTCCCTCAATAATGTGTACAATCTCCCTCAATAACGTGTACAATGTTCCTGAATAACGTGTACAATCTTCCTCAATAACATGTGCAATCTTTCTGAATAACGTGTACAATCCTCCTCAATAATGTGTACAACCTCCCTAAATAACATGTACAATTTCCTCAATAACGTGTACAATCTTCCTCAATAATGTGTAAAATGTCTCGCAATAACGTATACAATCTCCCTCAATAATGTGTACAATCTTCCTCAATAACGTGTACAATCTCCCTTAATAACGTGTACAATCTTCCTCAATAATGTGTAAAATGTCTCGCAATAACGTATACAATCTCCCTCAATAACGTGTACAATCTCCCTCAATAACATATACAATCTCCCTCAATAACGTGTAAAATCTCCCTCAATAAAGTATACAATCTCCCTCAATAACATATACAATCTCCCTCAATAATGTGTACAATCTCCCTCAATAACATATACAATCTTCCTTCAATAATGTGTACAATCTCCCTCAATAACGTGCACAATCTCCTTCAATAATGTGTACAATCTCCCTCAATAATGTGTACAATCTCCCTCAATAACGTGTACAATCTCCCTCAATAACGTGTACATCTCCCTCAGTAACTTGTATAATGTTTGTGAATAACGTGTACAATCTCCCTCAATAATGTGTACAATCTCCCTCAATAACATGTACAATCTCCCTCAATAACGTATACAATCTCCCTCAATAACTTGTATAATGTTCCTGAATAACGTGTACAATCTCCCTCAATAATGTGTACAATCTCCATCAATAACATGTACAATCTCCCTCAATAACGTATACAATCTCCCTCAATAACGTATACAATCTCCCTCAATAACTTGTATAATGTTCCTGAATAACGTGTACAATCTCCCTCAATAATGTGTACAATCTCCTTCAATAATGTGTACAATCTCCCTCAATAACGTGTACAATCTCCTTCAATAATGTGTACAATCTTCCTCAATAACGTGCACAATCTCCCTCAATAACGTGTACAATCTCCATCAATAATGTGTACAATCTCCCTCAATAACGTGTACAATCTCACTCAATAACATGTACAATGTTCCTGAATAACGTGTACAATCTCCCTCAATAAAGTGCACAATGTTCCTGAATAACATGTACAATCTCCATCAATAACGTGTATAATTGTTCCTGAATAACGTGTACAATCTCCATCAATAACGTGTACAATCTCCATCAATAATGTGTACAATCTCCCTCAATAACATGTACAATCTCCATCAATAATGAGTACAATCTCCCTCAATAACCTGTATAATGTTCCTGAATAACATGTACAATCGCCCTCAATAATGTATACAATCTCCCTCAATAACATATACAATCTCCCTCAATAATGGTGTACAATCTCCCTCAATAACGTGTACAATCTCCTTCAATAATGTGTACAATCTCCCTCAATAATGTGTACAATCTCCCTCAATAACATATACAATCTCCCTCAATAATGTGTAAAATCTCCCGCAATAACGTGTACAATCTCCCTCAATAATGTGTACAATCTTCCTCAATAACGTGTACAATCTCCCACAATAATGTGTACAATCTCCCTTAATAACGTGTACAATCTCCCTCAATAATGTGTATAATGTTCCTGAATAACGTGTACAATCTCCCGCAATAACATATACAATCTCCCTCAATAATGTGCACAATCTCCCTCAATAACATGTACAATCGCCTTCAATAATGTGTACAATCTCCCTCAATAACGTGAACAATCTCCCTCAATAACATATACAATCTCCCTCAATAAAGTGTACAATCTCCCTCAATAATGTGTACAATTTCCTCAATAATGTGTATAATGTTCCTGAATAACGAGTACAATCACCCTCAATAACATGTACAATCTCCCTCAATAACTTGTATAATGTTCCCTGAATAACATGTACAATCTCCATCAATAATGTGTACAATCTCCATCAATAACGTGCATAATGTCCCTGAATAACGTATACAATCTCCCTCAATAACATGTACAATCTCCCTCAATAACTTGTATAATGTTCCTGAATAACGTGTACAATCTCCCTCAATAATGTGTACAATCTCCCTCAATAATGTGTACAATCTCCATCAATAACATGTACAATCTCCCTCAATAACGTATACAATCTCCCTCAATAACTTGTATAATGTTCCTGAATAACGTGTACAATCTCCCTCAATAACGTGTACAATCTCCCTCAATAATGTGTACAATCTCCATCAATAACATGCACAATCTCCCTCAATAACGTATACAATCTCACTCAATAACTTGTATAATGTTCCTGAATAATGTGTACAATCTCCTCAATGATGTGTACAATCTTCCTCAATAACGTGTACAATCTCCCTCAATGATGTGTACAATCTTCCTCAATAACGTGTACAATGTTCCTGAATAACGTGTACAATCTTCCTCAATAACGTGTGTAATGTTCCTGAATAACGTGTACAATCTCCTCAATAACGTCTGCGATCGCCCTCAATAATGTATACAATCTCCCTCAATAACATAAACAATCTCGCTCAGTAATTGTGTACAATTTCCCTCAATAACGTGTACAATCTCCCTCAATAACCTGTATAATGTTCCTGAATAACATGTACAATCGCCCTCAATAATGTATACAATCTCCCTCAATAACATATACAATCTCCCTCAATAATGTGTACAATCTCCCTCAATAACGTGTACAATCTCCCTCAATAACATAAACAATCTCCCTCAATAATGTGTACAATCTCCCTCAATAACGTTTACAATCTCCCTCAATAATGTGTACAGTCTCCCACAATAACATATACAATCTCCCTCAATAACGTGTAAAATCTCCCTCAATATAGTATACAATCTCCCCCTCAATAACATATACAATCCTCCCTCAATAATGTGTACAATCTCCCTCAATAACATATACAATCTCCTTCAATAATGTGTACAATCTCCCTCAATAACGTGTACAATCTCTCTCAATAATGTGTACAATCTCCCTCAATAACGTGTACAATCTCCCTCAATAACATATACAATCTCCCTCAATAACGTGTAAAATCTCCCTCAATAAAGTATACAATCTCCCTCAATAAAGTATACAATCTCCCTCAATAACATATACAATCTCCCTCAATAACATATACAATCTCCCTCAATAACATATACAATCTCCCTCAATAATGTGTACAATCTCCCTCAATAACATATACAATCTCCTTCAATAATGTGTACAATCTCCCTCAATAACGTGCACAATCTCCTTCAATAATGTGTACAATCTCCCTCAATAATGTGTACAATCTCCCTCAATAACGTGTACAATCTCCCTCAGTAACTTGTATAATGTTTGTGAATAACGTGTACAATCTCCCTCAATAATGTGTACAATCTCCATCAATAACATGTACAATCTCCCTCAATAACGTATACAATCTCCCTCAATAAATTGTATAATGTTCCTGAATAACGTGTACAATCTCCCTCAATAACGTGTACAATCTCCTTCAATAATGTGTACAATCTTCCTCAATAACGTGTACAATCTCCTTCAATAATGTGTACAATCTTCCTCAATAACGTGTACAATCTCCCTCAATAACATGTACAATCTCCATCAATAATGTGTACAATCTCCCTCAATAACGTGTACAATCTCACTCAATAACATGTACAATGTTCCTGAATAACGTGTACAATCTCCCTCAATAATGTGTACAATCTCCCTCAATAAAGTGTACAATGTTCCTGAATAACATGTACAATCTCCATCAATAACGTGTATAATGTTCCTGAATAACGTGTACAATCTCCATCAATAACGTGTACAATCTCCATCAATAATGTGTACAATCTCCCTCAATAACATGTACAATCTCCATCAATAATGAGTACAATCTCCCTCAATAACCTGTATAATGTTCCTGAATAACATGTACAATCTCCCCTCAATAATGTGTACAATCTCCCTCAATAACGTGTACAATCTCCTTCAATAATGTGTACAATCCTCCCTCAATAATATGTACAATCTCCCTCAATTACATATACAATCTCCCTCAATAATGTGTACAATCTCCCTCAATTACGTGTACAATCTCCCTCAATAACGTGTACAATCTCCCTCAATAACGTGTACAATCTCCCTGAATAATGTATACAATCTCCGCTCAATAATGTTGTACAATCTCCCTCAATAACGTGTACAATCTCCCACAATAACGTATAGAATCTCCCCTCAATAACATATACAATCTCCCTCAATAATGTGTACAATCTCCCTCAATAACATATACAATCTCCCTCAATAACGTGTACAATCTCCCTCAATAACGTGTACAATCTCCCTCAATAATGTGTACAATCTCCCTCAATAACGTGTACAATGTTCCTGAATAACGTGTACAATCTTCCTCAATAACATGTGCAATCTTTCTGAATAACGTGTACAATCCTCCTCAATAATGTGTACAACCTCCCAAAATAACATGTACAATTTCCCTCAATAACGTGTACAATCTTCCTCAATAATGTGTAAAATGTCTCGCAATAACGTATACAATCTCCCTCAATAATGTGTACAATCTTCCTCAATAACGTGTACAATCTCCATCAATAACGTGTACAATCTCCCTTAATAACGTGTACAATCTTCCTCAATAATGTGTACAACCTCCCTAAATAACATGTACAATTTCCCTCAATAACGTGTACAATCTTCCTCAATAATGTGTAAAATGTCTCGCAATAACGTATACAATCTCCCTCAATAATGTGTACAATCTTCCTCAATAACGTGTACAATCTCCATCAATAACGTGTACAATCTCCCTTGAATAACGTGTACAATCTTCCTCAATAATGTGTAAAATGGTCTCGCAATAACGTATACAATCTCCCTCAATAATGTGTACAATCTTCCTCAATAACGTGTACAATCTCCATCAATAACGTGTACAATCTCCCTTAATAACGTGTACAATATTCCTTACACAATATTCCTCAATAATGTGTACAACCTCCCTAAATAACATGTACAATTTCCCTCAATAACGTATACAATCTCCCTAAATAATGTGTACAATCTTCCTCAATAACGTGTACAATCTCCCTTAATAACGTGTACAATCTTCCTCAATAATGTGTAAAATGTCTCGCAATAACGTATACAATCTCCCTCAATAATGTGTACAATCTTCCTCAATAACGTGTACAATCTCCCTTAATAACGTATACAATCTCCATCAATAACGTGAACAATCTCCATCAATAACGTGAACAATCTCCATCAATAACGTATACAATCTCCCTCAATAACGTGAACAATCTCCATCAATAACGTGTACAATCTCCCTCAATAACATGTGCAATCACCCTCAATAACGTGTACAATCTCCCTCAATAACATGTAAAATCACCCTCAATAACATGTACAATCTCCATCAATAATGTGTACAATCTCCCTCAATAACATGTACAATCTCCATCAATAATGTGTACAATCTCCCTCAATAATGTGTACAATCTCCCTCAATAATGTATACAATCTCCCTCATAACATGTACAATCGCCCTCAATAATGTGTACAATCTCCTCAATAACATATACAATGTTCCTGAATAACGTGTACAATCTCCTCAATAACTTGTATAATGTTCCTGAATAACGTGTACAATCTCCCTCAATAATGTGTACAATCTCCTTCAATAATGTGTACAATCTCCATCAATAATGTGTACAATCTCCCTCAATAACGTGTACAATCTCCATCAATAATGTGTACAATCTTCCTCAATAAAGTGTACAATCTCCCTCAATAACGTGTACAATCTCCATCAATAATGTGTACAATCTCCCTCAATAACGTGTACAATCTCACTCAATAACATGTACAATGTTCCTGAATAACGTGTACAATCTCCCTCAATAACGTGTACAATCTCCCTCAATAATGTGTACAATCTCCCTCAATAAAGTGTACAATGTTCCTGAATAACATGTACAATCTCCATGCAATAACGTGTACAATCTCCATCAATAATGTGTACAATCTCCCTCAATAACATGTACAATCTCCATCAATAATCAGTACAATCTCCCTCAATAACCTGTATAATGTTCCTGAATAACGTGTACAATCTCCCTCAATAACTTGTATAATGTTCCTGAATAACGTGTACAATCTCCCTCAATAATGTGTACAATCTCCTTCAATAATGTGTACAATCTCCATCAATAATGTGTACAATCTCCATCAATAATGTGTACAATCTCCCTCAATAACGTGTACAATCTCCATCAATAATGTGTACAATCTTCCTCAATAACGTGTACAATCTCCCTCAATAACGTGTACAATCTCCATCAATAATGTGTACAATCGCCCTCAATAATGTATACAATCTCCCTCAATAACATATACAATCTCCCTCAATAATGTGTACAATCTCCCTCAATAACGTGTACAATCTCCTTCAATAATGTGTACAATCTCCCTCAATAATGTGTACAATCTCCCTCAATAACATATACAATCTCCCTCAATAATGTGTACAATCTCCCTCAATAACGTGTACAATCTCCCTCAATAACGTGTACAATCTCCCTGAATAATGTATACAATCTCCCTCAATAATGTGTACAATCTCCCTCAATAACGTGTACAATCTCCCACAATAACGTATAGAATCTCCCTCAATAACATATACAATCTCCTTCAATAATGTGTACAATCTCCCTCAATAACATGTACAATTTCCCTCAATAACGTGTACAATCTTCCTCAATAATGTGTAAAATGTCCCGCAATAACGTATACAATCTCCCTCAATAATGTGTACAATATTCCTCAATAACGTGTACAATCTCCCTCAATAATGTGTACAATCTCCCTCAATAACGTGTACAATCTCCATCAATAATGTGTACAATCTCCCTCAATAACGTGTACAATCTCACTCAATAACATGTACAATGTTCCTGAATAACGTGTACAATCTTCCTCAATAACATGTGCAATCTTTCTGAATAACGTCTACAATCCTCCTCAATAATGTGTACAACCTCCCTAAATAACATGTACAATCTCCCTCAATAACATGTACAATCACCCTCAATAACGTGTACAATCACCCTCAATAACATGTACAATCACCCTCAATAACGTGTACAATCTCCCTCGATAACATGTGCAATCACCCTCAATAACGTGTACAATCTCCCTCAATAACGTGTACAATCTCCATCAATAATGTGTACAATCTCCCTCAATAACGTGTACAATCTCACTCAATAACATGTACAATCTCCCTCAATAACGTGTACAATCTCCATCAATAATGTGTACAATCTCCCTCAATAACGTGTACAATCTCCCTCAATAACGTGTACAATCTCCATCAATAATGTGTACAATCTCCCTCAATAACGTGTACAATCTCACTCAATAACATGTACAATGTTCCTGAATAACGTGTACAATCTCCCTCAATAATGTGTACAATCTCCCTCAATAAAGTGTACAATGTTCCTGAATAACATGTACAATCTCCATCAATAACGTGTATAATGTTCCTGAATAACGTGTACAATCTCCATCAATAATGTGTACAATCTCCCTCAATAACATGTACAATCTCCATCAATAATGAGTACAATCTCCCTCAATAACCTGTATAATGTTCCTGAATAACATGTACAATCGCCCTCAATAATGTATACAATCTCCCTCAATAACATATACAATCTCCCTCAATAATGTGTACAATCTCCCTCAATAACGTGTACAATCTCCTTCAATAATGTGTACAATCTCCCTCAATAATGTGTACAATCTCCCTCAATAACATATACAATCTCCCTCAATAATGTGTACAATCTCCCTCAATAACGTGTACAATCTCCCTCAATAACGTGTACAATCTCCCTGAATAATGTATACAATCTCCCTCAATAATGTGTACAATCTCCCTCAATAACGTGTACAATCTCCCACAATAACGTATAGAATCTCCCTCAATAACATATACAATCTCCCTCAATAATGTGTACAATCTCCCTCAATAACATATACAATCTCCCTCAATAACGTGTACAATCTCCCTCAATAATGTGTACAATCTCCCTCAATAATGTGTACAATCTCCCTCAATAACGTGTACAATGTTCCTGAATAACGTGTACAATCTTCCTCAATAACATGTGCAATCTTTCTGAATAACGTGTACAATCCTCCTCAATAATGTGTACAACCTCCCTAAATAACATGTACAATTTCCCTCAATAACGTGTACAATCTTCCTCAATAATGTGTAAAATGTCTCGCAATAACGTATACAATCTCCCTCAATAATGTGTACAATCTCCCTCAATAATGTGTACAATCTCCCTCAATAATGTGTACAATCTCCCTCAATAACGTGTACAATGTTCCTGAATAACGTGTACAATCTTCCTCAATAACATGTGCAATCTATCTGAATAACGTGTACAATCCTCCTCAATAATGTGTACAACCTCCCTAAATAACATGTACAATTTCCCTCAATAACGTGTACAATCTTCCTCAATAACGTGAACAATCTCCCTCAATAATGTGTACAATATTCCTCAATAACGTGTACAATCTCCATCAATAACGTGTACAATCTCCCTTAATAACGTGTTCAATCTCCCTTAATAACATGTACAATCTCCATCAATAACGTGTACAATCTCCCTTAATAACGTGTACAATCTCCATCAATAACGTGAACAATCTCCCTCAATAATGTGTACAATATTCCTCAATAACGTGTACAATCTCCATCAATAACGTGTACAATCTCCCTTAATAACGTGTACAATCTCCATCAATAACGTGAACAATCTCCCTCAATAATGTGTACAATCTCCCTCAATAACGTGTACAATCTCCCTCAATAACGTGTACAATCTCCCTCAATAACGTGTACAATCTCACTCAATAACATGTACAATGTTCCTGAATAACGTGTACAATCTCCCTCAATAATGTGTACAATCTCCCTCAATAAAGTGTACAATGTTCCTGAATAACATGTACAATCTCCATCAATAACGTGTATAATGTTCCTGAATAACGTGTACAATCTCCATCAATAACGTGTACAATCTCCATCAATAATGTGTACAATCTCCCTCAATAACATGTACAATCTCCCTCAATAACATGTACAATTTCCCTCAATAACGTGTACAATCTTCCTCAATAATGTGTAAAATGTCCCGCAATAACGTATACAATCTCCCTCAATAATGTGTACAATATTCCTCAATAACGTGTACAATCTCCCTCAATAATGTGTACAATCTCCCTCAATAACGTGTACAATCTCCATCAATAATGTGTACAATCTCCCTCAATAACGTGTACAATCTCACTCAATAACATGTACAATGTTCCTGAATAACGTGTACAATCTTCCTCAATAACATGTGCAATCTTTCTGAATAACGTGTACAATCCTCCTCAATAATGTGTACAACCTCCCTAAATAACATGTACAATCTCCCTCAATAACATGTACAATCACCCTCAATAACGTGTACAATCACCCTCAATAACATGTACAATCACCCTCAATAACGTGTACAATCTCCCTCGATAACATGTGCAATCACCCTCAATAACGTGTACAATCTCCCTCAATAACGTGTACAATCTCCATCAATAATGTGTACAATCTCCCTCAATAACGTGTACAATCTCACTCAATAACATGTACAATCTCCCTCAATAACGTGTACAATCTCCATCAATAATGTGTACAATCTCCCTCAATAACGTGTACAATCTCCCTCAATAACGTGTACAATCTCCATCAATAATGTGTACAATCTCCCTCAATAACGTGTACAATCTCACTCAATAACATGTACAATGTTCCTGAATAACGTGTACAATCTCCCTCAATAATGTGTACAATCTCCCTCAATAAAGTGTACAATGTTCCTGAATAACATGTACAATCTCCATCAATAACGTGTATAATGTTCCTGAATAACGTGTACAATCTCCATCAATAACGTGTACAATCTCCATCAATAATGTGTACAATCTCCCTCAATAACATGTACAATCTCCATCAATAATGAGTACAATCTCCCTCAATAACCTGTATAATGTTCCTGAATAACATGTACAATCGCCCTCAATAATGTATACAATCTCCCTCAATAACATATACAATCTCCCTCAATAATGTGTACAATCTCCCTCAATAACGTGTACAATCTCCTTCAATAATGTGTACAATCTCCCTCAATAATGTGTACAATCTCCCTCAATAACATATACAATCTCCCTCAATAATGTGTACAATCTCCCTCAATAACGTGTACAATCTCCCTCAATAACGTGTACAATCTCCCTGAATAATGTATACAATCTCCCTCAATAATGTGTACAATCTCCCTCAATAACGTGTACAATCTCCACAATAACGTATAGAATCTCCCTCAATAACATATACAATCTCCCTCAATAATGTGTACAATCTCCCTCAATAACATATACAATCTCCCTCAATAATGTGTACAATCTCCCTCAATAATGTGTACAATCTCCCTCAATAATGTGTACAATCTCCCTCAATAACGTGTACAATGTTCCTGAATAACGTGTACAATCTTCCTCAATAACATGTGCAATCTTTCTGAATAACGTGTACAATCCTCCTCAATAATGTGTACAACCTCCCTAAATAACATGTACAATTTCCCTCAATAACGTGTACAATCTTCCTCAATAATGTGTAAAATGTCTCGCAATAACGTATACAATCTCCCTCAATAATGTGTACAATCTCCCTCAATAATGTGTACAATCTCCCTCAATAATGTGTACAATCTCCCTCAATAACGTGTACAATGTTCCTGAATAACGTGTACAATCTTCCTCAATAACATGTGCAATCTATCTGAATAACGTGTACAATCCTCCTCAATAATGTGTACAACCTCCCTAAATAACATGTACAATTTCCCTCAATAACGTGTACAATCTTCCTCAATAACGTGAACAATCTCCCTCAATAATGTGTACAATATTCCTCAATAACGTGTACAATCTCCATCAATAACGTGTACAATCTCCCTTAATAACGTGTTCAATCTCCCTTAATAACATGTACAATCTCCATCAATAACGTGTACAATCTCCCTTAATAACGTGTACAATCTCCATCAATAACGTGAACAATCTCCCTCAATAATGTGTACAATATTCCTCAATAACGTGTACAATCTCCATCAATAACGTGTACAATCTCCCTTAATAACGTGTTCAATCTCCCTTAATAACATGTACAATCACCCTCAATAACGTGTACAATCTCCCTCAATAACATGTACAATCACCCTCAATAACGTGTACAATCTCCCTCAATAACATGTGCAATCACCCTCAATAACATGTACAATCTCCCTCAATAACATGTACAATCACCCTCAATAACATGTACAATCTCCCTCAATAACATGTACAATCTCCATCAATAATGTGTACAATCTCCCTCAATAACGTGTACAATCTCCCTCAATAACTTGTATAATGTTCCTGAATGACGTGTACAATCTCCCTCAATAACGTATACAATATCCCTCATAACGTATACAATATCCCTCATAACGTATACAATCGCCCTCAATAATGTGTACAATCTCCCTCAATAACATATACAATGTTCCTGAATAACGTGTACAATCTCCCTCAATAATGTGTACAATCTTCCTCAATAACGTGTACAATGTTCCTGAATAACATGTACAATCTTCCTCAATAACGTGTACAATCTCCCTCAATAATGTGTACAATCTCCCTCAGTAATGTGTACAATTTCCATCAATAACGTTTATAATCTCCCTCAATAATGTATACAATCTCCCTCAATAACATATACAATCTCCTAAATAATGTGTACAATCTCCCTCAATAAGGTATACAATCTCCCTCAATAACATATACAATCTCCCTCAATAATGTGTACAATCTTCCTCAATAACATGTGCAATCTCCCTCAATAACATGTGCAATCTCCCTCAATAACATGTACAATCTCCCTCAATAACATGTACAATCTCCCTCAATAATGTGTACAATCTTCCTCAATAACATGTGCAATCTCCCTCAATAACATGTACAATCTCCCTCAATAACATGTACAATCTCCCTCAATAATGTGTACAATCTCCCTCAATAATGTGTACAATCTCCATCAATAATGTGTACAATCTCCATCAATAACATGTACAATCTCCCTCAATAACGTATACAATCTCCCTCAATAACTTGTATAATGTTCCTGAATAATGTGCACAATCTCCCTCAATGATGTGTACAATCTTCCTCAATGACGTGTACAATGTTCCTGAATAACGTGTACAATGTTCCTGAATAACGTGTACAATCTTCCTCAATAACGTGTGTAATGTTCCTGAATAACGTGTACAATCTCCCTCAATAACGTCTACGATCGCCCTCAATAATGTATACAATCTCCCTCAATAACATATACAATCTCGCTCAGTAATGTGTACAATTTCCCTCAATAACGTGTACAATCTTCCTCAATAACGTGTACAATGTTCGTGAATAACATGTACAATCTCCCTCAATAACATGTACAATCTCCATCAATAATGAGTACAATCTCCCTCAATAACCTGTATAATGTTCCTGAATAACATGTACAATCTCCCTCAATAATGCATACAATCTCCCTCAATAACATATACAATCTCCCTCAATAATGTGTACAATCTCCCTCAATAACGTGTACAATCTCCCTCAATAACATATACAATCTCCCTCAATAATGTGTACAATCTCCCTCAATAACGTGTACAATCTCCCTCAATAACGTGTACAATCTCCCTCAATAATGTGTACAGTCTCCCACAATAACATATACAATCTCCCTCAATAACGTGTAAAATCTCCCTCAATAAAGTATACAATCTCCCTCAATAACATATACAATCTCCCTCAATAATGTGTACAATCTCCCTCAATAACATATACAATCTCCTTCAATAATGTGTACAATCTCCCTCAATAACGTGGACAATCTCCTTCAATAATGTGTACAATCTCCCTCAATAATGTGCACAATCTCCCTCAATAACGTGTACAATCTCCCTCAATAACATATACAATCTCCCTCAATCACGTGTAAAATCTCCCTCAATAAAGTATACAATCTCCCTCAATAACATATACAATCTCCCTCAATAATGTGTACAATCTCCCTCAATAACATTATACAATCTCCTTCAATAATGTGTACAATCTCCCTCAATAACGTGCACAATCTCCTTCAATAATGTGTATAATCTCCCTCAATAACGTGTACAATCTCCCTCAATAACGTGTACAATCTCCCTCAATAACTTGTATAACGTTCGTGAATAACGTGTACAATCTCCCTCAATAATGTGTACAATCTCCCTCAATAACGTATACAATCTCCCTCAATAACTTGTATAATGTTCCTGAATAATGTGTACAATCTCCCTCAATAATTTGTACAATCTCCCTCAAAAATGTGTACAATCTTCCTCAATAACGTGTACAATCTCCTTCAATAATGTGTACAATCTTCCTCAATAACGTGTACAATCTCCCTCAATAACGTGTACAATCTCCATCAATAATGTGTACAATCTCCCTCAATAACGTGTACAATCTCATTCAATAACATGTACAATGTTCCTGAATAACGTGTACAATCTCCCTCAATAATGTGTACAATCTCCCTCAATAAAGTGTACAATGTTCCTGAATAACATGTACAATCTCCATCAATAACGTGTATAATGTTCCTGAATAACGTGTACAATCTCCATCAATAACGGGTGCAATCTCCATCAATAACATGTACAATCTCCATCAATAATGAGTACAATCTCCCTCAATAACCTGTATAATGTTCCTGAATAACATGTACAATCGCCCTCAATAATGTATACAATCTCCCTCAATAACATATACAATCTCCCTCAATAATGTGTACAATCTCCCTCAATAACGTGTACAATCTCCTTCAATAATGTGTACAATCTCCCTCAATAATGTGTACAATCTCCCTCAATAACATATACAATCTCCCTCAATAATGTGTACAATCTCCCTCAATAACGTGTACAATCTCCATCAATAATGTGTACAATCTCCCTCAATAACGTGTACAATCTCACTCAATAACATGTACAATGTTCCTGAATAACGTGTACAATCTCCCTCAATAATGTGTACAATCTCCCTCAATAAAGTGTACAATGTTCCTGAATAACATGTACAATCTCCATCAATAACGTGTACAATCTCCATCAATAATGAGTACAATCTCCCTCAATAACCTGTATAATGTTCCTGAATAACATGTACAATCGCCCTCAATAATGTATACAATCTCCCTCAATAACATATACAATCTCCCTCAATAATGTGTACAACCTCCCTCAATAACGTGTACAATCTCCTTCAATAATGTGTACAATCTCCCTGAATAATGTATACAATCTCCCTCAATAACATGTACAATCTCCCTCAATAATGTGTACAATCTCCCTCAATAACGTGTACAATCTCCCTCAATAACGTGTACAATCTCCCTCAATAATATATACAATCTCCCTCAATAATGTGTACAATCTCCCTCAATAACGTGTACAATCTCCCACAATAACGTATAGAATCTCCCTCAATAACATATACAATCTCCCTCAATAATGTGTACAATCTCCCTCAATAACATATACAATCTCCCTCAATAACATGTACAATCTCCCTCAATAATGTGTACAATCTCCCTCAATAATATGTACTATCTCCCTCAATAACGTGTACAATGTTCCTGAATAACGTGTACAATCTTCCTCAATAACATGTGCAATCTTTCTGAATAACGTGTACAATCCTCCTCAATAATGTGTACAACCTCCCTAAATAACATGTACAATTTCCCTCAATAACGTGTACAATCTTCCTCAATAATGTGTAAAATGTGCCGCAATAAAGTATACAATCTCCCTCAATAATGTGTACAATATTCCTCAATAACGTGTACAATCTCCCTCAATAATGTGTACAATCTTCCTCAATAACGTGTACAATCTCCATTAATAATGTGTACAATCTCCCTTAATAACGTGTACAATCTCCATCAATACCGTGAACAATCTCCATCAATAATGTGTATAATGTTCCTGAATAACGTGTACAATCTCCCTCAATAACGTACAATCACCCTCAATAACGTGTACAATCTCCCTCAATAACATGTACAATCACCCTCAATAATGTGTACAATCTCCCTCAATAACGTGTACAATCTCCATCAATAATGTGTACAATCTCCCTCAATAACGTGTACAATCTCCATCAATAATGTGTACATTCTCCCTCAATAAAGTGTACAATGTTCCTGAATAACATGTACAATCTCCATCAATAACGTGTATAATGTTCCTGAATAACGTGTACAATCTCCATTAATAATGTGTACAATCTCCCTTAATAACGTGTACAATCTCCCTTAATAACGTGTACAATCTCCATCAATAACGTGTACAATCTCCCTCAATAACGTGTACAATCTCCATCAATAATGTGTACATTCTCCCTCAATAAAGTGTACAATGTTCCTGAATAACATGTACAATCTCCATCAATAACGTGTACAATCTCCATCAATAATGTGTACAATCTCCCTCAATAACATGTACAATCTCCATCAATAATGAGTACAATCTCCCTCAATAACCTGTATAATGTTCCTGAATAACATGTACAATCGCCCTCAATAATGTATACAATCTCCCTCAATAACATATACAATCTCCCTCAATAATGTGTACAATCTCCCTCAATAACGTGTACAATCTCCTTCAATAATGTGTACAATCTCCCTCAATAATGTGTACAATCTCCCTCAATAACATATACAATCTCCCTCAATAATGTATACAATCTCCCTCAATAATGTGTACAATCTCCCTCAATAACGTGTACAATCTCCCACAATAACGTATAGAATCTCCCTCAATAACATATACAATCTCCCTCAATAATGTGTACAATCTCCCTCAATAACATATACAATCTCCCTCAATAACGTGTACAATCTTCCTCAATAATGTGTACAATCTCCCTCAATAATGTGTACAATCTCCCTCAATAACGTGTACAATGTTCCTGAATAACGAGTACAATCTTCCTCAATAACATATGCAATCTTTCTGAATAACGTGTACAATCCTCCTCAATAATGTGTACAACCTCCCTAAATAACATGTACAATTTCCCTCAATAACGTGTACAATCTTCCTCAATAATGTGTAAAATGTCCAGCAATAACGTATACAATCTCCCTCAATAATGTGTACAATATTCCTCAATAACGTGTACAATCTCCCTCAATAATGTGTACAATCTTCCTCAATAACGTGTACAATCTCCATTAATAATGTGTACAATCTCCCTTAATAACGTGTACAATCTCCATCAATAACGTGTACAATCTCCCTCAATAATATGTACAATCACCCTCAATAACGTGTACAATCTCCCTCAATAACATGTACAATCACCCTCAATAACGTGTACAATCTCCCTCAATAACATGTGCAATCACCCTCAATAACGTGTACAATCTCCCTCAATAACATGTACAATCACCCTCAATAACGTGTACAATCTCCCTCAATAACATGTACAATCTCCATCAATAATGTGTACAATCTCCCTCAATAACCTGTATAATGTTCCTGAAGAACGAGTACAATCACCCTCAATAACGTGTACAATCTCCCTCAATAACATGTACAATCTCCATCAATAATGTGTACAATCTCCCTCAATAACGTGTACAATCTCCCTCAATAACTTGTATAATGTTCCTGAATAACGTGTACAATCTCCCTCAATAATGTGTACAATCTCCCTCAATAACATGTACAATCACCCTCAATAACGTGTACAATCTCCCTCAATAACATGTGCAATCACCCTCAATAACATGTACAATCTCCCTCAATAACATGTACAATCACCCTCAATAACATGTACAATCTCCCTCAATAACATGTACAATCTCCATCAATAATGTGTACAATCTCCCTCAATAACGTGTACAATCTCCCTCAATAACTTGTATAATGTTCCTGAATAACGTGTACAATCTCCCTCAATAACGTATACAATATCCCTCATAACGTATACAATATCCCTCATAACGTATACAATCGCCCTCAATAATGTGTACAATCTCCCTCAATAACATATACAATGTTCCTGAATAACGTGTACAATCTCCCTCAATAATGTGTACAATCTTCCTCAATAACGTGTACAATGTTCCTGAATAACATGTACAATCTTCCTCAATAACGTGTACAATCTCCCTCAATAATGTGTACAGTCTCCCTCAGTAATGTGTACAATTTCCATCAATAACGTTTATAATCTCCCTCAATAATGTATACAATCTCCCTCAATAACATATACAATCTCCCTAAATAATGTGTACAATCTCCCTCAATAAGGTATACAATCTCCCTCAATAACATATACAATCTCCCTCAATAATGTGTACAATCTTCCTCAATAACATGTGCAATCTCCCTCAATAACATGTACAATCTCCCTCAATAACATGTACAATCTCCCTCAATAATGTGTACAATCTTCCTCAATAACATGTGCAATCTCCTTCAATAACATGTACAATCTCCCTCAATAACATGTACAATCTCCCTCAATAATGTGTACAATCTCCCTCAATAATGTGTACAATCTCCATCAATAATGTGTACAATCTCCATCAATAACATGTGCAATCTCCCTCAATAACATGTACAATCTCCCTCAATAACATGTACAATCTCCCTCAATAATGTGTACAATCTCCCTCAATAATGTGTACAATCTCCATCAATAATGTGTACAATCTCCATCAATAACATGTACAATCTCCCTCAATAACGTATACAATCTCCCTGAATAACTTGTATAATGTTCCTGAATAATGTGCACAATCTCCCTCAATGATGTGTACAATCTTCCTCAATGACGTGTACAATGTTCCTGAATAACGTGTACAATGTTCCTGAATAACGTGTACAATCTTCCTCAATAACGTGTACAATGTTCCTGAATAACGTGTACAATCTCCCTCAATAACGTCTACGATCGCCCTCAATAATGTATACAATCTCCCTCAATAACATATACAATCTCGCTCAGTAATGTGTACAATTTCCCTCAATAACGTGTACAATCTTCCTCAATAACGTGTACAATGTTCCTGAATAACATGTACAATCTCCCTCAATAACATGTACAATCTCCATCAATAATGAGTACAATCTCCCTCAATAACCTGTATAATGTTCCTGAATAACATGTACAATCTCCCTCAATAATGCATACAATCTCCCTCAATAACATATACAATCTCCCTCAATAATGTGTACAATCTCCCTCAATAACGTGTACAATCTCCCTCAATAACATATACAATCTCCCTCAATAATGTGTACAATCTCCCTCAATAACGTGTACAATCTCCCTCAATAACGTGTACAATCTCCCTCAATAATGTGTACAGTCTCCCACAATAACATATACAATCTCCCTCAATAACGTGTAAAATCTCCCTCAATAAAGTATACAATCTCCCTCAATAACATATACAATCTCCCTCAATAATGTGTACAATCTCCCTCAATAACATATACAATCTCCTTCAATAATGTGTACAATCTCCCTCAATAACGTGGACAATCTCCTTCAATAATGTGTACAATCTCCCTCAATAATGTGCACAATCTCCCTCAATAACGTGTACAATCTCCATCAATAACGTGTATAATGTTCCTGAATAACGTGTACAATCTCCATCAATAACGGGTGCAATCTCCATCAATAACATGTACAATCTCCATCAATCACGTGTAAAATCTCCCTCAATAAAGTATACAATCTCCCTCAATAACATATACAATCTCCCTCAATAATGTGTACAATCTCCCTCAATAACATATACAATCTCCTTCAATAATGTGTACAATCTCCCTCAATAACGTGCACAATCTCCTTCAATAATGTGTACAATCTCCCTCAATAACGTGTACAATCTCCCTCAATAACGTGTACAATCTCCCTCAATAACTTGTATAACGTTCGTGAATAACGTGTACAATCTCCCTCAATAATGTGTACAATCTCCCTCAATAACGTATACAATCTCCCTCAATAACTTGTATAATGTTCCTGAATAATGTGTACAATCTCCCTCAATAATTTGTACAATCTCCCTCAAAAATGTGTACAATCTTCCTCAATAACGTGTACAATCTCCTTCAATAATGTGTACAATCTTCCTCAATAACGTGTACAATCTCCCTCAATAACGTGTACAATCTCCATCAATAATGTGTACAATCTCCCTCAATAACGTGTACAATCTCACTCAATAACATGTACAATGTTCCTGAATAACGTGTACAATCTCCCTCAATAATGTGTACAATCTCCCTCAATAAAGTGTACAATGTTCCTGAATAACATGTACAATCTCCATCAATAACGTGTATAATGTTCCTGAATAACGTGTACAATCTCCATCAATAACGGGTGCAATCTCCATCAATAACATGTACAATCTCCATCAATAATGAGTACAATCTCCCTCAATAACCTGTATAATGTTCCTGAATAACATGTACAATCGCCCTCAATAATGTATACAATCTCCCTCAATAACATATACAATCTCCCTCAATAATGTGTACAATCTCCCTCAATAACGTGTACAATCTCCTTCAATAATGTGTACAATCTCCCTCAATAATGTGTACAATCTCCCTCAATAACATATACAATCTCCCTCAATAATGTGTACAATCTCCCTCAATAACGTGTACAATCTCCATCAATAATGTGTACAATCTCCCTCAATAACGTGTACAATCTCACTCAATAACATGTACAATGTTCCTGAATAACGTGTACAATCTCCCTCAATAATGTGTACAATCTCCCTCAATAAAGTGTACAATGTTCCTGAATAACATGTACAATCTCCATCAATAACGTGTACAATCTCCATCAATAATGAGTACAATCTCCCTCAATAACCTGTATAATGTTCCTGAATAACATGTACAATCGCCCTCAATAATGTATACAATCTCCCTCAATAACATATACAATCTCCCTCAATAATGTGTACAACCTCCCTCAATAACGTGTACAATCTCCTTCAATAATGTGTACAATCTCCCTGAATAATGTATACAATCTCCCTCAATAACATGTACAATCTCCCTCAATAATGTGTACAATCTCCCTCAATAACGTGTACAATCTCCCTCAATAACGTGTACAATCTCCCTCAATAATATATACAATCTCCCTCAATAATGTGTACAATCTCCCTCAATAACGTGTACAATCTCCCACAATAACGTATAGAATCTCCCTCAATAACATATACAATCTCCCTCAATAATGTGTACAATCTCCCTCAATAACATATACAATCTCCCTCAATAACGTGTACAATCTCCCTCAATAACGTGTACAATCTCCCTCAATAATGTGTACAATCTCCCTCAATAATATGTACTATCTCCCTCAATAACGTGTACAATGTTCCTGAATAACGTGTACAATCTTCCTCAATAACATGTGCAATCTTTCTGAATAACGTGTACAATCCTCCTCAATAATGTGTACAACCTCCCTAAATAACATGTACAATTTCCCTCAATAACGTGTACAATCTTCCTCAATAATGTGTAAAATGTGCCGCAATAAAGTATACAATCTCCCTCAATAATGTGTACAATATTCCTCAATAACGTGTACAATCTCCCTCAATAATGTGTACAATCTTCCTCAATAACGTGTACAATCTCCATTAATAATGTGTACAATCTCCCTTAATAACGTGTACAATCTCCATCAATACCGTGAACAATCTCCATCAATAATGTGTATAATGTTCCTGAATAACGTGTACAATCTCCCTCAATAACGTACAATCACCCTCAATAACGTGTACAATCTCCCTCAATAACATGTACAATCACCCTCCATAATGTGTACAATCTCCCTCAATAACGTGTACAATCTCCATCAATAATGTGTACAATCTCCCTCAATAACGTGTACAATCTCCATCAATAATGTGTACATTCTCCCTCAATAAAGTGTACAATGTTCCTGAATAACATGTACAATCTCCATCAATAACGTGTATAATGTTCCTGAATAACGTGTACAATCTCCATTAATAATGTGTACAATCTCCCTTAATAACGTGTACAATCTCCATCAATAACGTGTACAATCTCCCTCAATAACGTGTACAATCTCCATCAATAATGTGTACATTCTCCCTCAATAAAGTGTACAATGTTCCTGAATAACATGTACAATCTCCATCAATAACGTGTACAATCTCCATCAATAATGTGTACAATCTCCCTCAATAACATGTACAATCTCCATCAATAATGAGTACAATCTCCCTCAATAACCTGTATAATGTTCCTGAATAACATGTACAATCGCCCTCAATAATGTATACAATCTCCCTCAATAACATATACAATCTCCCTCAATAACGTGTACAATCTCCCTCAATAATGTGTACAATCTCCCTCAATAACGTGTACAATCTCCTTCAATAATGTGTACAATCTCCCTCAATAATGTGTACAATCTCCCTCAATAACATATACAATCTCCCTCAATAATGTATACAATCTCCCTCAATAATGTGTACAATCTCCCTCAATAACGTGTACAATCTCCCACAATAACGTATAGAATCTCCCTCAATAACATATACAATCTCCCTCAATAATGTGTACAATCTCCCTCAATAACATATACAATCTCCCTCAATAACGTGTACAATCTCCCTCAATAATGTGTACAATCTCCCTCAATAATGTGTACAATCTCCCTCAATAACGTGTACAATGTTCCTGAATAACGAGTACAATCTTCCTCAATAACATATGCAATCTTTCTGAATAACGTGTACAATCCTCCTCAATAATGTGTACAACCTCCCTAAATAACATGTACAATTTCCCTCAATAACGTGTACAATCTTCCTCAATAATGTGTAAAATGTCCAGCAATAACGTATACAATCTCCCTCAATAATGTGTACAATATTCCTCAATAACGTGTACAATCTCCCTCAATAATGTGTACAATCTTCCTCAATAACGTGTACAATCTCCATTAATAATGTGTACAATCTCCCTTAATAACGTGTACAATCTCCATCAATAACGTGTACAATCTCCCTCAATAACATGTACAATCACCCTCAATAACGTGTACAATCTCCCTCAATAACATGTACAATCACCCTCAATAACGTGTACAATCTCCCTCAATAACATGTGCAATCACCCTCAATAACGTGTACAATCTCCCTCAATAACATGTACAATCACCCTCAATAACGTGTACAATCTCCCTCAATAACATGTACAATCTCCATCAATAATGTGTACAATCTCCCTCAATAACCTGTATAATGTTCCTGAAGAACGAGTACAATCACCCTCAATAACGTGTACAATCTCCCTCAATAACATGTACAATCTCCATCAATAATGTGTACAATCTCCCTCAATAACGTGTACAATCTCCCTCAATAACTTGTATAATGTTCCTGAATAACGTGTACAATCTCCCTCAATAATGTGTACAATCTCCATCAATAATGTGTACAATCTCCATCAATAACATGTACAATCTCCCTCAATAACGTATACAATCTCCCTCATAACATGTACAATCGCCCTCAATAATGTGTACAATCTCCCTCAATAACATATACAATGTTCCTGAATAACGTGTACAATCTCCATCAATAACGTGTACAATCTCCCTCAATAACATGTACAATCACCCTCAATAACGTGTACAATCTCCCTCAATAACATGTACAATCACCCTCAATAACGTGTACAATCTCCCTCAATAACATGTGCAATCACCCTCAATAACGTGTACAATCTCCCTCAATAACATGTACAATCACCCTCAATAACGTGTACAATCTCCCTCAATAACATGTACAATCTCCATCAATAATGTGTACAATCTCCCTCAATAACGTGTACAATCTCCCTCAATAACTTGTATAATGTTCCTGAATAACGTGTACAATCTCCCTCAATAATGTGTACAATCTCCATCAATAATGTGTACAATCTCCATCAATAACATGTACAATCTCCCTCAATAACGTATACAATCTCCATCATAACATGTACAATCGCCCTCAATAATGTGTACAATCTACCTCAATAACATATACAATGTTCCTGAATAACGTGTACAATCTCCATCAATAACGTGTACAATCTCCCTCAATAATGTGTACAATCTCCATCAATAATGTGTACAATCTCCCTCAATAATGTGTACAATCTCCATCAATAATGTGTACAATCTCCATCAATAACATGTACAATCTCCCTCAATAACGTATACAATCTCCCTCATAACATGTACAATCGCCCTCAATAATGTGTACAATCTCCCTCAATAACATATACAATGTTCCTGAATAACGTGTACAATCTCCATCAATAACGTGTACAATCTCCCTCAATAACATGTACAATCACCCTCAATAACGTGTACAATCCTCCCTCAATAACATGTACAATCACCCTCAATAACGTGTACAATCTCCCTCAATAACATGTGCAATCACCCTCAATAACGTGTACAATCTCCCTCAATAACATGTACAATCTCCATCAATAATGTGTACAATCTCCCTCAATAACCTGTATAATGTTCCTGAATAACGAGTACAATCACCCTCAATAACGTGTGCAATCTCCCTCAATAACATGTACAATCTCCATCAATAATGTGTACAATCTCCCTCAATAACGTGTACAATCTCCCTCAAAAATGTGTACAATCTTCCTCAATAACGTGTACAATCTCCTTCAATAATGTGTACAATCTTCCTCAATAACGTGTACAATCTCCCTCAATAACGTGTACAATCTCCATCAATAATGTGTACAATCTCCCTCAATAACGTGTACAATCTCACTCAATAACATGTACAATGTTCCTGAATAACGTGTACAATCTCCCTCAATAATGTGTACAATCTCCCTCAATAAAGTGTACAATGTTCCTGAATAACATGTACAATCTCCATCAATAACGTGTATAATGTTCCTGAATAACGTGTACAATCTCCATCAATAACGGGTGCAATCTCCATCAATAACATGTACAATCTCCATCAATAATGAGTACAATCTCCCTCAATAACCTGTATAATGTTCCTGAATAACATGTACAATCGCCCTCAATAATGTATACAATCTCCCTCAATAACATATACAATCTCCCTCAATAATGTGTACAATCTCCCTCAATAACGTGTACAATCTCCTTCAATAATGTGTACAATCTCCCTCAATAATGTGTACAATCTCCCTCAATAACATATACAATCTCCCTCAATAATGTGTACAATCTCCCTCAATAACGTGTACAATCTCCATCAATAATGTGTACAATCTCCCTCAATAACGTGTACAATCTCACTCAATAACATGTACAATGTTCCTGAATAACGTGTACAATCTCCCTCAATAATGTGTACAATCTCCCTCAATAAAGTGTACAATGTTCCTGAATAACATGTACAATCTCCATCAATAACGTGTACAATCTCCATCAATAATGAGTACAATCTCCCTCAATAACCTGTATAATGTTCCTGAATAACATGTACAATCGCCCTCAATAATGTATACAATCTCCCTCAATAACATATACAATCTCCCTCAATAATGTGTACAACCTCCCTCAATAACGTGTACAATCTCCTTCAATAATGTGTACAATCTCCCTGAATAATGTATACAATCTCCCTCAATAACATGTACAATCTCCCTCAATAATGTGTACAATCTCCCTCAATAACGTGTACAATCTCCCTCAATAACGTGTACAATCTCCCTCAATAATATATACAATCTCCCTCAATAATGTGTACAATCTCCCTCAATAACGTGTACAATCTCCCACAATAACGTATAGAATCTCCCTCAATAACATATACAATCTCCATCAATAATGTGTACAATCTCCCTCAATAACATATACAATCTCCCTCAATAACGTGTACAATCTCCCTCAATAACGTGTACAATCTCCCTCAATAATGTGTACAATCTCCCTCAATAATATGTACTATCTCCCTCAATAACGTGTACAATGTTCCTGAATAACGTGTACAATCTTCCTCAATAACATGTGCAATCTTTCTGAATAACGTGTACAATCCTCCTCAATAATGTGTACAACCTCCCTAAATAACATGTACAATTTCCCTCAATAACGTGTACAATCTTCCTCAATAATGTGTAAAATGTGCCGCAATAAAGTATACAATCTCCCTCAATAATGTGTACAATATTCCTCAATAACGTGTACAATCTCCCTCAATAATGTGTACAATCTTCCTCAATAACGTGTACAATCTCCATTAATAATGTGTACAATCTCCCTTAATAACGTGTACAATCTCCATCAATACCGTGAACAATCTCCATCAATAATGTGTATAATGTTCCTGAATAACGTGTACAATCTCCCTCAATAACGTACAATCACCCTCAATAACGTGTACAATCTCCCTCAATAACATGTACAATCACCCTCCATAATGTGTACAATCTCCCTCAATAACGTGTACAATCTCCATCAATAATGTGTACAATCTCCCTCAATAACGTGTACAATCTCCATCAATAATGTGTACATTCTCCCTCAATAAAGTGTACAATGTTCCTGAATAACATGTACAATCTCCATCAATAACGTGTATAATGTTCCTGAATAACGTGTACAATCTCCATTAATAATGTGTACAATCTTCCTTAATAACGTGTACAATCTCCATCAATAACGTGTACAATCTCCCTCAATAACGTGTACAATCTCCATCAATAATGTGTACATTCTCCCTCAATAAAGTGTACAATGTTCCTGAATAACATGTACAATCTCCATCAATAACGTGTACAATCTCCATCAATAATGTGTACAATCTCCCTCAATAACATGTACAATCTCCATCAATAATGAGTACAATCTCCCTCAATAACCTGTATAATGTTCCTGAATAACATGTACAATCGCCCTCAATAATGTATACAATCTCCCTCAATAACATATACAATCTCCCTCAATAATGTGTACAATCTCCCTCAATAACGTGTACAATCTCCTTCAATAATGTGTACAATCTCCCTCAATAATGTGTACAATCTCCCTCAATAACATATACAATCTCCCTCAATAATGTATACAATCTCCCTCAATAATGTGTACAATCTCCCTCAATAACGTGTACAATCTCCCACAATAACGTATAGAATCTCCCTCAATAACATATACAATCTCCCTCAATAATGTGTACAATCTCCCTCAATAACATATACAATCTCCCTCAATAACGTGTACAATCTCCCTCAATAATGTGTACAATCTCCCTCAATAATGTGTACAATCTCCCTCAATAACGTGTACAATGTTCCTGAATAACGAGTACAATCTTCCTCAATAACATATGCAATCTTTCTGAATAACGTGTACAATCCTCCTCAATAATGTGTACAACCTCCCTAAATAACATGTACAATTTCCCTCAATAACGTGTACAATCTTCCTCAATAATGTGTAAAATGTCCAGCAATAACGTATACAATCTCCCTCAATAATGTGTACAATATTCCTCAATAACGTGTACAATCTCCCTCAATAATGTGTACAATCTTCCTCAATAACGTGTACAATCTCCATTAATAATGTGTACAATCTCCCTTAATAACGTGTACAATCTCCATCAATAACGTGTACAATCTCCCTCAATAACATGTACAATCACCCTCAATAACGTGTACAATCTCCCTCAATAACATGTACAATCACCCTCAATAACGTGTACAATCTCCCTCAATAACATGTGCAATCACCCTCAATAACGTGTACAATCTCCCTCAATAACATGTACAATCACCCTCAATAACGTGTACAATCTCCCTCAATAACATGTACAATCTCCATCAATAATGTGTACAATCTCCCTCAATAACCTGTATAATGTTCCTGAAGAACGAGTACAATCACCCTCAATAACGTGTACAATCTCCCTCAATAACATGTACAATCTCCATCAATAATGTGTACAATCTCCCTCAATAACGTGTACAATCTCCCTCAATAACTTGTATAATGTTCCTGAATAACGTGTACAATCTCCCTCAATAATGTGTACAATCTCCATCAATAATGTGTACAATCTCCATCAATAACATGTACAATCTCCCTCAATAACGTATACAATCTCCCTCATAACATGTACAATCGCCCTCAATAATGTGTACAATCTCCCTCAATAACATATACAATGTTCCTGAATAACGTGTACAATCTCCATCAATAACGTGTACAATCTCCCTCAATAACATGTACAATCACCCTCAATAACGTGTACAATCTCCCTCAATAACATGTACAATCACCCTCAATAACGTGTACAATCTCCCTCAATAACATGTGCAATCACCCTCAATAACGTGTACAATCTCCCTCAATAACATGTACAATCACCCTCAATAACGTGTACAATCTCCCTCAATAACATGTACAATCTCCATCAATAATGTGTACAATCTCCCTCAATAACGTGTACAATCTCCCTCAATAACTTGTATAATGTTCCTGAATAACGTGTACAATCTCCCTCAATAATGTGTACAATCTCCATCAATAATGTGTACAATCTCCATCAATAACATGTACAATCTCCCTCAATAACGTATACAATCTCCATCATAACATGTACAATCGCCCTCAATAATGTGTACAATCTACCTCAATAACATATACAATGTTCCTGAATAACGTGTACAATCTCCATCAATAACGTGTACAATCTCCCTCAATAATGTGTACAATCTCCATCAATAATGTGTACAATCTCCCTCAATAATGTGTACAATCTCCATCAATAATGTGTACAATCTCCATCAATAACATGTACAATCTCCCTCAATAACGTATACAATCTCCCTCATAACATGTACAATCGCCCTCAATAATGTGTACAATCTCCCTCAATAACATATACAATGTTCCTGAATAACGTGTACAATCTCCATCAATAACGTGTACAATCTCCCTCAATAACATGTACAATCACCCTCAATAACGTGTACAATCCTCCCTCAATAACATGTACAATCACCCTCAATAACGTGTACAATCTCCCTCAATAACATGTGCAATCACCCTCAATAACGTGTACAATCTCCCTCAATAACATGTACAATCTCCATCAATAATGTGTACAATCTCCCTCAATAACCTGTATAATGTTCCTGAATAACGAGTACAATCACCCTCAATAACGTGTGCAATCTCCCTCAATAACATGTACAATCTCCATCAATAATGTGTACAATCTCCCTCAATAACGTGTACAATCTCCCTCAATAATGTGTACAATCTCCATCAATAATGTGTACAATCTCCATCAATAACATGTACAATCTCCCTCAATAACGTATACAATCTCCCTCATAACATGTACAATCGCCCTCAATAATGTGTACAATCTCCCTCAATAACATATACAATGTTCCTGAATAACGTGTACAATCTCCCTCAATAATGTGTACAATCTCCCTCAATAATGTGTACAATCTCCCTCAATAATGTGTACAATCTCCATCAATAACGTGTACAATCTTCCTCAATAACGTGTACAATGTTCCTGAATAACGTGTACAATCTTCCTCAATAACGTGTACAATCTCCCTCAATAATGTGTACAATCTCCATCAATAACGTGTACAATCTCCCTCAATAACGTGTACAATCTCCCTCAGTAATGTGCACAATTTCCATCAATAACGTTTATAATCTCCCTCAATAAGGTATACAATCTCCCTCAATAACATATACAATCTCCCTAAATAATGTGTACAATCTCCCTCAATAATGTGTACAATCTCCCTCAATAATGTGTACAATCTCCATCAATAATGTGTACAATCTCCATCAATAACATGTACAATCTCCCTCAATAACGTATACAATCTCCCTCAATAACATATACAATCTCCCTCAATAATGTGTACAATCTTCCTCAATAACATGTGCATTCTCCCTCAATAACATGTACAATCTCCCTCAATAACATGTACAATCTCCCTCAATAATGTGTACAATCTCCCTCAATAATGTGTACAATCTCCATCAATAATGTGTACAATCTCCATCAATAACATGTACAATCTCCATCAATAACATGTACAATCTCCCTCAATAACGTATACAATCTCCCTCAATAACTTGTATAATGTTCCTGAATAATGTGTACAATCTCCGTCAATGATGTGTACAATCTTCCTCAATAACGTGTACAGTGTTCCTGAATAACGTGTACAATCTTCCTCAATAACGTGTGTAATGTTCCTGAATAACGTGTACAATCTCCCTCAATAACGTCTACGATCGCCCTCAATAATGTATACAATCTCCCTCAATAACATATACAATCTCGCTCAGTAATGTGCACAATTTCCCTCAATAACTTGTACAATCTTCCTCAATAACGTGTACAATGTTCCTGAATAACATGGACAATCTCCCTCAATAACATGTGCAATCTCCATCAATAATGAGTACAATCTCCCTCAATAACCTGTATAATGTTCCTGAATAACATGTACAATCTCCCTCAATAATGTATACAATCTCCCTCAATAACATATACAATCTCCCTCAATAATGTGTACAATCTCCCTCAATAATGTGTACAATCTCCCTCAATAACATATACAATCTCCCTCAATAACGTGTAAAATCTCCCTCAATAAAGTATACAATCTCCCTCAATAACATATACAATCTCCCTCAATAATGTGTACAATCTCCTTCAATAACATATACAATCTCCTTCAATAATGTGTACAATCTCCCTCAATAACGTGCACAATCTCCTTCAATAATGTGTACAATCTCCCTCAATAATGTGTACAATCTCCCTCAATAACGTGTACAATCTCCCTCAATAACGTGTACAATCTCCCTCAATAATGTGTACAATCTCCCTCAATAACATGTACAATCTCCCTCAATAACGTATACAATCTCCCTCAATAACTTGTATAATGTTCCTGAATAACGTGTACAATCTCCCTCAATAATGTGTACAATCTCCCTCAATAATGTGTACAATCTTCCTCAATAACGTGTACAATCTCCTTCAATAATGTGTACAATCTTCCTCAATAACGTGTACAATCTCCCTCAATAACGTGTACAATCTCCATCAATAATGTGTACAATCTCCCTCAATAACGTGTACAATCTCACTCAATAACATGTACAATGTTCCTGAATAACGTGTACAATCTCCCTCAATAATGTGTACAATCTCCCTCAATAAAGTGTACAATGTTCCTGGATAACATGTACAATCTCCATCAATAACGTGTATAATGTTCCTGAATAACGTGTACAATCTCCATCAATAACGTGTACAATCTCCATCAATAATGTGTACAATCTCCCTCAATAACATGTACAATCTCCATCAATAATGAGTACAATCTCCCTCAATAACCTGTATAATGTTCCTGAATAACATGTACAATCGCCCTCAATAATGTATACAATCTCCCTCAATAACATATACAATCTCCCTCAATAATGTAGTACAATCTCCCTCAATAACGTGTACAATCTCCTTCAATAATGTGTACAATCTCCCTCAATAATGTGTACAATCTCCCTCAATAACATATACAATCTCCCTCAATAATGTGTACAATCTCCCTCAATAACGTGTACAATCTCCCTCAATAACGTGTACAATCTCCCTCAATAACGTGTACAATCTCCCTGAATAATGTATACAATCTCCCTCAATAATGTGTACAATATCCCTCAATAACGTGTACAATCTCCCACAATAACGTATAGAATCTCCCTCAATAACATATACAATCTCCCTCAATAATGTGCACACTCTCCCTCAATAACATATACAATCTCCCTCAATAACGTGTACAATCTCCCTCAATAATGTGTACAATCTCCCTCAATAATGTGTACAATCTCCCTCAATAACGTGTGCAATGTTCCTGAATAACGTGTACAATCTTCCTCAATAACATGTGCAATCTCCATCAATAATGTGTACAATCTCCCTCAATAACGTGTACAATGTTCCTGAATAATGTGTACAATCTCCCTCAATAACGTGTACAATGTTCCTGAATAACGTGTACAATCCTCCTCAATAATGTGTGCAACCTCCCTAAATAACATGTACAATTTCCCTCAATAACGTGTACAATCTCCCTCAATAATGTGTACAATCTCCCTCAATAATGTGTACAATCTCCCTCAATAACGTGTACAATGTTCCTGAATAATGTGTACAATCTCCCTCAATAACATGTGCAATCTCCCTCAATAACATGTACAATGTTCCTGAATAACGTGTACAATCTCCCTCAATAACGTGTACAATGTTCCTGAATAACGTGTACAATCTCCCTCAATAACATGTGCAATCTCCCTCAATAACATGTACAATGTTCCTGAATAACGTGTACAATCTCCCTCAATAACGTGTACAATGTTCCTGAATAATGTGTACAATCTCCCTCAATAACATGTGCAATCTCCCTCAATAACATATACAATGTTCCTGAATAACGTGTACAATCTCCCTCAATAACGTGTACAATGTTCCTGAATAACATGTGCAATCTCCATCAATAATGTGTACAATCTCCCTCAATAACGTGTACAATGTTCCTGAATAATGTGTACAATCTCCCTCAATAACGTATACAATCTCCCTCATAACATGTACAATCGCCCTCATTAATGTGTACAATCTCCCTCAATAACATGTACAATCTCCCTCAATAACGTGTACAATCTCCCTCAATAACTTGTATAATGTTCCTGAATAACGTGTACAATCTCCCTCAATAATGTGTACAATCTCCATCAATAATGTGTACAATCTCCATCAATAACATGCACAATCTCCCTCAATAACGTATACAATCTCCCTCATAACATGTACAATCTCCATCAATAACATGTACAATCGCCCTCAATAATGTGTACAATCTCCATCAATAACATGTACAATCGCCCTCAATAATGTGTACAATCTCCATCAATAACGTATACAATCTCCCTCATAACATGTACAATCGCCCTCAATAATGTGTACAATCTCCATCAATAGCATGTACAATCTCCCTCAATAACGTATACAATCTCCCTCAATAATGTAGTACAATCTCCCTCAATAACGTGTACAATCTCCTTCAATAATGTGTACAATCTCCCTCAATAATGTGTACAATCTCCCTCAATAACATATACAATCTCCCTCAATAATGTGTACAATCTCCCTCAATAACGTGTACAATCTCCCTCAATAACGTGTACAATCTCCCTGAATAATGTATACAATCTCCCTCAATAATGTGTACAATATCCCTCAATAACATATACAATCTCCCACAATAACGTATAGAATCTCCCTCAATAACATATACAATCTCCCTCAATAATGTGCACACTCTCCCTCAATAACATATACAATCTCCCTCAATAACGTGTACAATCTCCCTCAATAACGTGTGCAATGTTCCTGAATAACGTGTACAATCTTCCTCAATAACATGTGCAATCTCCATCAATAATGTGTACAATCTCCCTCAATAACGTGTACAATGTTCCTGAATAATGTGTACAATCTCCCTCAATAACGTGTACAATGTTCCTGAATAACGTGTACAATCCTCCTCAATAATGTGTGCAACCTCCCTAAATAACATGTACAATCTCCCTCAATAATGTGTACAATCTCCCTCAATAACGTGTACAATGTTCCTGAATAATGTGTACAATCTCCCTCAATAACATGTGCAATCTCCCTCAATAACATGTACAATGTTCCTGAATAACGTGTACAATCTCCCTCAATAACGTGTACAATGTTCCTGAATAACGTGTACAATCTCCCTCAATAACATGTGCAATCTCCCTCAATAACATGTACAATGTTCCTGAATAACGTGTACAATCTCCCTCAATAACGTGTACAATGTTCCTGAATAATGTGTACAATCTCCCTCAATAACATGTGCAATCTCCCTCAATAACATGTACAATGTTCCTGAATAACGTGTACAATCTCCCTCAATAACGTGTACAATGTTCCTGAATAACATGTGCAATCTCCATCAATAATGTGTACAATCTCCCTCAATAACGTGTACAATGTTCCTCAATAATGTGTACAATCGCCCTCAATAATGTGTACAATCTCCCTCAATAACATGTACAATCTCCCTCAATAACGTGTACAATCTCCCTCAATAACTTGTATAATGTTCCTGAATAACGTGTACAATCTCCCTCAATAATGTGTACAATCTCCATCAATAATGTGTACAATCTCCATCAATAACATGTACAATCTCCCTCAATAACGTATACAATCTCCCTCATAACATGTACAATCTCCATCAATAACATGTACAATCTCCCTCAATAACGTATACAATCTCCCTCATAACATGTACAATCGCCCTCAATAATGTGTACAATCTCCATCAATAACATGTACAATCGCCCTGAATAATGTGTACAATCTCCCTCAATAACGTATACAATCTCCCTCATAACATGTACAATCGCCCTCAATAATGTGTACAATCTCCATCAATAGCATGTACAATCTCCCTCAATAACGTATACAATCTCCCTCAATAACATGTACAATCTCCCTCAATAACGTATACAATCTCCCTCAATAACGTATACAATCTCCCTCATAACATGTACAATCTCCCTCAATAACGTATACAATCTCCCTCATAACATGTACAATCGCCCTCAATAATGTGTACAATCTCCCTCAATAACATGTACAATCTCCCTCAATAATGTGTACAATCGCCCTCAATAATGTGTACAATCTCCCTCAATAACATGTACAATCTCCCTCAATAATGTGTACAATCTCCATCAATAACATGTACAATCTCCCTCAATAACGTATACAATCTCCCTCATAACATGTACAATCGCCCTCAATAATGTGTACAATCTCCATCAATAACATGTACAATCTCCCTCAATAACGTATACAATCTCCCTCATAACATGTACAATCGCCCTCAATAATGTGTACAATCTCCCTCAATAACATGTACAATCTCCCTCAATAACATGTACAATCTTCCTCAATAACGTGTACAATCTCCCTCATAACATGTACAATCGCCCTCAATAATGTGTACAATCTTCCTCAATAACGTGTACAATCTCCCTCATAACATGTACAATCTTCCTCAATAACGTGTACAATCTCCCTCAATAATGTGTACAATCTCCATCAATAACGTGTACAATCTCCCTCAATAACGTGTACAATCTCCCTCATAACATGTACAATCTTCCTCAATAACGTGTACAATCTCCCTCAGTAATGTGTACAATTTCCATCAATAACGTTTATAATCTCCCTCAATAAGGTATACAATCTCCCTCAATAACATATACAATCTCCCTAAATAATGTGTACAATCTCCCTCAATAAGGTATACAATCTCCCTCAATAATGTGTACAATCTTCCTCAATAACATGTGCAATCTCCCTCAATAACATGTGCAATCTCCCTCAATAACATGTACAATCTCCCTCAATAACATGTACAATCTCCCTCAATAATGTGTAGCTTTATCACAAGCTTCCAATTCCGCAATATCATAATCTTCCAATATTTGTCTTAAAATATTGAAATGGCCATTAATCCCCCGCCTTTCACACACCCCTCACACCCAGCCCGTCACACCCCTCCCCTGCCTCTCACACACCCCTCACACCCAGCCCGTCACACCCCTCCCCCGCCTCTCACACACCACTCCCCTGCCTCTCACACACCACTCCCCTGCCTCTCACACACCCCTCACACCCAGCCCGTCACACCCCTCCCCCGCCTCTCACACACCACTCCCCTGCCTCTCACACATCCCTCACACCCAGCCTGTCACACCCCTCCCCTGCCTCTCACACACCCCTCACACCCAGCCCTTCACACCCCTCCCCCGCCTCTCACACACCCCTCACACCCAGCCCGTCACACCCCTTCCCCGCCTCTCAGCACACCCCTCCCCTGCCTTTCACACACCCCTCACACCCAGCCCTTCACACCCCTCCCCCGCCTCTCACACACCCCTCACACCCAGCCCGTCACACCCCTCCCCCGCCTCTCACACACCCCTCCCCCGCCTCTCACACACCCCTCACACCCAGCCCTTCACACCCCTCCCCCGCCTCTCACACACCCCTCACACCCCAGCCCGTCACCCCATCCTGGATGGTCACTCCTCCGTGCTTTTCTACTGATATCCCTGTTGCGGACATGGACTGTGTGGCCACCTGCTCCGTAAGTGGATGTTGAGGGATGACCAGAATTGCAGTTGTCCAAGGCCATAGAATACATCACATCAACTGCCTGCTAGGGTCTGTTGGGAGAGGCATGTCATTTCTCCAGTTGGCATCTCAGGAGGACATTGAATCGATAGTCAAGCTAGATATCCCATTGGAAGCTTTTTCAGCCATACTAAGGGAGGAGTTGTACTGGTGCAGTCCAATAGTTATGTTAGTGGTCTAGTAATCCGGAGGCTTCAACTACTCATGCATTCAAAGCAGGAGTTCAACTCTCCTCATGACAGTTTGAGAGTTATTTCAGTGTTTGGAAATTAAAAACTCCATATTGGGAAAGGTGACTGTGAAGCTGTCAGACTGTCATTAAAAACTCAACTGCTTCACTGATGACCCTTTCGGGAGGGAAAGCTGACAATCACACCCAGTCTGGGCCTATATGTGACTCCAATCCCAAGCCAATGTGGTTGATATTTAACTGCCCTCTGAAGTGGGCAATCCGAACGCTCAGTTGTGTTGAACTGCTTCAGTTGAAGAATGCAGAGTCCGCTCCCCACTGCCCGTGTCTGCTGACAAGGTCAGAATTGTAGCTAAGGAGTGGAAGAGATTCTCTCCTCACACCGATTCGATGTTGGGAGGGGCAGCACTTGGGGCTGTCAAGGCTGAGAGCTTTTTGTTGGGTTAGGGTGTTGAGGGATATACAGCTAAGATGGGTAAATGAGTTGTGGTGTAGATCAGCTGCGATCTCATTGATTAGCGGAACAGGTTTGAGGGGCTGAATGGCCTTTTCCTGTTCTGAAGTTCCAGCATTCCTTGATCACTTACTCTCTCCACTGGGAAAAATACTCCCTCCAACTTTCCCCTACTTCCTTATGGGAGATTCCCTCGGGATCTCGTCTGGTGGTTGAACTTTTCTCCACACAGGACAATTTGCCTTGGAGAACTTTGTCAGTTCCTCCTTGCCAGGAATCTTCCATCACTGCTCTTCATAACCTGCACATTCTGATTATGAAGGAAACATTCCAGCCAGTTTTTTTCCCTGCCCCTCTCCTTGCTGAGATACAGGTCTACAGGACTGGCCCAAGTGGCTCCTTGCTCACTCCGAGCTGGGACAGTGATGGTATTCAACCACATGGGGCATCACAGCTGGCTCCGATCCTGTCCATGTCCAAGCTTCCGGCAAAGGTCAGATTAGCAATTAGAAGCGGGAATTCTGGCTGACATTCCTTTACCTAACCTGGAGCGAGGGATCGATGCTGCTTCCAATTGGAACATCCTTTCTTTGCTGAGGTTAAATAAATTCAGCACAGGCCAGGACAGACATCAAGCTGGAGGCCAAGGGCTCCAAAAACCTACTGAGTCATCAGGGGAAAGATGTTTTAGCACACACACAGATACAATGAGTTAACAAGGCTGCATTCGGTCAACAGGAAACTCCACCACAATAATGTCTTGACACTGGTTCCACTCAACCTTATAATGTAGGTTGCGCACAACTGAGGCTCACCTCTCCTCCACCTGAGGTCCAGCTCTCCTCCGCCTGAAGTCCAGCTCTCCTCCGCCTGAGGCCCACCTCTCCTCTACTTGAGGCCCCACCTCCCCTCCACCTGAGGCCCACCTCCCCTCCACCTGAGGTCCAGCTCTCCTCTGCCTGAGGTCCACCTCCCCTCCACTTGAGGCCCCACCTCCCCTCCACTTGAGGCCCCACCTCCCCTCCACCTGAGGCCCACCTCCCCTCCACCTGAGGTCCACCTCCCCTCCACCTGAGGCCCCTCCACCTGAGACCCCTCCACCTGAGGCCCCACCTCCCTTCCACCTGAGGTCCACCTCTCCTCCGCCTGAGGACCACCTCTCCTCCACTTGAGGCCCCACTTCCCCTCCACCTGAGGTCCACCTCCCCTCCACCTGAGGCCCCTCCACCTGAGACCCCTCCACCTGAGGCCCCACCTCCCCTCCACCTGAGGTCCACCTCTCCTCCGCCTGAGGACCACCTCCCCTCCACCTGATGCCCTAGCTCCCTCCACCTGAGGACAACCTCCCCTCCACCTGAGTTCCACCTCCCCTCTGCCTGAGGCCCCACCTCCCCTCCACCTGAGGCTCACCTCCCCTCCACCTGAGGCCCCACCTCCCCTCTGCCTGAGGCCCCACCTCCCCTCCACCTGAGGTCTACCACCCTTCCACCTGAGGTTCACCTCCCCACCATCTAGGCCTTCCTCCCCTCTTTCCGCAGCCTGCCCTCGACTGGGCCTCTGTTCACGGTTCTGCCCAGCTGTGGATTCATTGAAGTGGAATTTTACCAATTTGTTTTTTTTGAAGAGGCAGGGCTGGGGCGTCGTAATAAAAACAGAATGGTGCCTTTTACCACTGGTGCTGTCATTTTATTACCTTCCCTTTGCTGCAGGTGCTGGGCCTTCTCACAGCTGAGGACCTGTTCAGGCAGAATGTTACAGTATTCTAGTCTGATAACACTCCTGTGAAACCCTTTGGGAGGTTTTCCATGTTCAAGCTACTATATAAATAGAAGTTGTTTTTGCTCAGTGAAGTGACTCTCCTTTGTTCTGTGCATTTGCTTTTAGTAATTTTACGCAGAATTACATGGAATTCGGCACAACTGGTGTTTATGTTCCACTCGAGCCTGCTCCCACCCCTTCATCAAACCCCATCAACATATCCTTCTCTTCCTTTCACTTTCATGTACTTATTTAATCTTCCCCTTTAAATGCATCTGGGCTCCCACCTCAACCACTCTCTGTGGTAGCGAGTTCCACATTCTCACCGCTCCCTGGGTAAGATGTTGTCTGTTTAACAACAATTCAGCAACAGCTAGTGCACAGGTACAAAAACAATCGGAAAGGTTACAACAACAACTTATATTTATATAGCATCATTCAGGTAATGAAACGTCCCCAGGTGATTTACAGGAGCATTATAAAACAAAGTGTGACACTGAGCTACAAAAGGAGATATTGGGTCAGATAACCAAAAGCTTAGTCAAAGAGGTAGGTTTTAAGGAGTGTCTTAAGGGAGGAAAGCGAGGCAGGGAGATCTAGGGAGGGTATTCCAGAGCTTGGAACCTAGGCAACAGAAGGCACGGCTACCACGGTCAGGAATGCTCAAGAGGCCAGAATTAGAGGAGTGCAGATATCTCGGAGGGACTGGAGGAGATTACACAGATAGGGAGTGGTGAGGCCATGGAGGAATGTGAAAACAAGGAGCTGATACAGGTCAGTGGGCAGAGGGGTAATGGGGGAGCAGGACTCGGTGCGAATTAAGACACGGGCAGCAGAGTTCTGGATGACCTTAAGTTTACAGGGAATATGGGAGACCAGCCAGGAGGTTAATACACAATGTTAGCCTTTAAAATAGATTTACATTTATATAGTGCCTTTCACAAACTCAGGACATCCCAAAGAGCTTTACAGCCAATCAAGTACTTTTGGAGTGTAGTCACTGTTGTAATGTAGGAAACACGGCAGCCAATTTGCGCACAGCAAGATCCCACATCCAGCAGTGTGATACATGGCCAAATAATCTGCTTTTTAATGCTGTTGGTTGAGGGATAGGTATTGGCCAGGACAGAAACCAGGCTGGGAGGGGTGTAGGTGATACTGGGTGAACGTTATTTCAGAGTTTGGAGATGGAACAGTAAGTGAGGGTGGCACAGAGGGTCAAAGGGGGCTTGTTGATGGGCAAAAGAATATCCCAAACAAGGCCTGGTGTCAGACGCACACCCGGAAGCTGTGTTACAATCAGGGGCATGAACCCCAACTTTGCACACTCACCACCCAGGACCACTGAGACTAGATACAGCCCATATAACACTGGGGCAAGGCAGCAGAAGGAGAGCAAACCATCACACGAGGGCCAGCAAACAGATGAAGTCGGAGGGTGAATAGATGAAATGGTTGAAGCTGTTTTGGGATGGCTTTGTGCTAGTTTGGGGTTGTTTTGGGGTCGTGTCTGGGATTGATTTTTCTCTTGTTTTTGTGCTGCTTTGCGCTGAGTGTGGATCTCTGTTGCCAGCGGAAGTTTGAACCTCCGACCTACAGAGGGAGATGATCTGCACCATATCTGCAGCTCTCTCTCTCTGTCTCTGTGCCGTGCTGGGACCTGTTAGTGTTTTAAATCCCTCCAAAAGGCGGAAGCGGCGATTGGCTGTGCATTGCAGGAGGGATAGAGACAGAGATCTGAATAACAGAGGCGCTTTCAGCCGCAGGTAGCTCCCACTCTCATTGTATCCAGTCCAGGGGATACAGAGTAACTGAGAAGACAAACTGCAACATTGACCATCATTGACAACGCTTGACCTCAGTGTTGTTGGCCCAGGTAAACTCTTCAAACAGCCAATCTGTAAACAGTCAGCAGCTCTGTACACAGAGAGAAAACAAGAGTTAATGTTTCAGGTAGAATATCAGAACTGGTGAGGTCAAGTCTGCGCCTTGCAGTAGCAAATAACAGTTCACTTTCAGTTCCATTTTTAAATGTTTAAACCGTAGCTTTGGGTGATGCAAAGATTGTTTTTTTTTATCTAGGCGAGTTGTTGTGATCTGGAATGCACTGCCTGAAAGAGAGGAGCAAGCAGATTCAGTAGTAACTTTTGAAAAGTAAATTGTTAAATACTTAAAGGCGAGAATATGGGAAAGAGCAGGGGAATGGGAACATTTCAATCGCTGTTTCGGAGAGCTGGCATTGTCACGACGGGCTGAATGGCCTTCTGTATTGTGTGATTCTATGTGCTTGCAGTTAAAGACTTGCATTTATATAGCACCTTTTGCCTCAGGATGTCCCAAAGCACTTCACAGTCGATTTAAATTTTTTTTGAAGTGTATTCACTGTCGTAATGTATGAAACGCAACAGCAGATTTGCACACAGCAAGATCCCACAAACAGCAATGTGATATTGGCCAGATAGGTGTGGGTTGAGAGATGAATATTGGCCAGAACACCAGGGAGAACTCACCTCTTCTTCGAAACAGTGTCAAGGGATCGTTTGCATCCACCTGAGAGGGACGACCAGGTCTTGTTTTAATGTCGCAACCTAAAAATGGCACCTCCGACAGTGCAGCACTCCCTCAGTACTGCACTGGAGTGTCAGCCTGGATTATGTGCTCAAGGCCGTGGCGTGGGATTTGAACCCACAACCTGCTGACTCTGAGGCAAGAGTGCTCCCAACTGATGTGTACGTGTACTTCGAATTATTAAATGATACAGCACAGCAGGTGGCCAATCGGCCCATCATGCTTGTACCAGCTCTTTGGCAGAGCTTTCCAATTAATCCTGCTCCCCGGCTCTTGCTCCGTAGGCCTGTAAAATGATTTCCCTTCAAGTGTTTATGGAGTCTCTACTTTTAATTATGTTTTATATATTAGTGACTGGGTGTGCACTTCTACAAAGTCTTTCCTGGCCTCTGGACATTGCAAAGCACTTTGTAGCCTAGGGGAGGTGGTGGTATAGTATTAATGTCAGCTAATGCTTTGGGGGACATGGGTTCGAATCCCACCATAGCAGATGGTGATATTTGAATTTAATCAATAAATCTGGAATTTTAAAAAAGCTAGTCCAGTTGCAATCATTGTCGATTGTTGTAAAAACCCATCTGGTTCACTATTGTCCTTTAGGAAAGGAAATCTGCTGTCCTTACCCGGTCTGGCCTACATGTACAACGCACCAAGGCTCCTTAGGCAGCAGCTTCCAAGCCCGCGACCACTACCAACTAGAAGGACAAGGGCAGCAAATACATGGGAACACCACCACCTGCAAGTTCCCCTCCAAGCCACACACCATCCTGACTTGGAACTATATCGCCGTTCCTTCACTGTCTCTGGGTCAAAACCCTGGAACTCCCTCCCTAACAGCACTGTGGGTGTACCTACACCACATGGACTGCAGCGGTTCAAGAAGGCAGCTCACCACCACCTTCTCAGGGGCAGTTAGGGATGGGCAAAAAATGCTGGCCTGGCCAGTGACGCCCACATCCCATGAAAGAATGAAGTGTAGTCCCCACTGTTGTAATTGAAATCCCAGTGCCACCACATTCCAGTCAGACAGACAGGGAACCTTTAATTAAAGTGGCTCCCACCCTGAACCATTAAACCTCTGACAGATGCTGATTGACCTCATGTACAATCTCAGCATTTTATATTTTTATATATATCTGCGGAGAGTCCCAACTGGAAAAGTGCTGAACTTTAACCATTCCATTTTTTTAGGCTGCACAGTACAACAATTGTGCATTTATATAGCGCCATTAACACAGGGAACCCTTGGAAGCAGCTTGACGGGAGCGATCATCAAATGAAAGAAATTCACAGCCAGCCAAAAAGGGAGATATGAGGGCAGCTGACGATAAGCTTGGGCTTAAGGAGCATCTTAAAGGAGGAGCAGTTATGAAGAAAGGGTTTCATCCCTAGGATCAGATTATGTGATCAGTATAAGATTGCTGTGGAGTCTTGCTGTGTACAGATTAGCTGCCGCACAGCTCCTGTCACAACCTTGGGATGTCCCAAAGTGATTTACAGCCAATGAAGTACTTTCCGAAGTGTTGTAATGTGGCAGCCAATTTGTACATAGCAAGATCCCGCAGCAAACCCCCTGCTCCTCTTCAAAATAGTGCCCGTGCGATCCTTTACACCCACCTGAGAGGGCAGACGGGGCCTCAATGTAAAATCTCATCTGACAGCGCAGCAGTCCCTCAGTACTGCACTGGAGCATCAGCTGAATTCTATGCTTGTGCTCTGGGGTGGGATTTGAACCCAGAACCTTGTGACTCAGAGGTGAGCATACTACCAACTGAGACACAGCGACTACTACTAGATATTGTAAGTTCAGATCCCACGTGACCAGTTGTGAAACTGAATTTGAATAAATCTGGCAATTTCTGTTGGAACCAGAAAAGTGACCCTGAAGCTGCATTTAAAACAAACTGGATCAGTACTGTCCTTGAGGGAAGGAGGCCTCTCACCCCTGCCTGGTCTGGCCTACATGTGACTCCAGTCCCACACTGTGTGATTGATTCTTAATATTGTCAAGCCGGGTAATTAATGCCACCTCGCTAGCTTCGGGAACCCGAGATGAGAACTGAGTGAGAGTGATTTCTGATCATCAGTCTCCATAGCATGCTGGAGGACGGGGAGTGTCCTCGGTTGTCCCAGCAGTCAGGGGGCAGGTTACCTCTGCAACAACTTTCACAGGCGTGTTCCTATATAAACCTCTTTAGGATTTTGCTACACTCCGTGTAAAGTGGAAATCTGCCCATGTATCTTCAGCTCAGTCTGACCACTTCAGCCACACTGATGGGCTACTTCAGTGTCCTCAGCCTGGACACCAGACAGGGGAAGGCTTTTGACAGGATATCGCACACCTACATGATGGACGTGCTGTCCAAAATGGGGTTTGGGGAGGGAATCTGCAATTGGATCAAACTGCTCTACAGAAATATCAGTAGCGCAGTCTCAATCAATGGGTGGGAATCAAAAAGTTTCCCGATGCAATCTGGAGTCAGACAGGGCTGTCTTCTCTCCCCTGTCTTGTTTGTTTGCTGTATCGAAACTTTTGGCTGAGTCCATTAGGAAGAATGCAGGCATAAGAGGGGTGACAATCCCAGGCAGTGGAGGCACTCAAGTTAAAGCCTCCCTGTACATGGATGACGTCACCATTTACAACTCGGTCTGCTGTCCGTTCGCAGACTGATGAGCATCTGCCACCAGTTCGAACTGGCCTCAGGAGCCAAAGTTAACCACGGCAAGAGCGAGGCTTTGTTCTTTGGGAACTGGGCTGACCGATCTCTTGTCCCCTTCACTGTCAGGTCAGACTACCTGAAGGTGCCGGGGATATGGTTCGGAAGGGTCGGGGTGTGCGCCAAAACCTGGAAGGAGCAAGTAGCCAGGGTACACTATAAACTGAGCATGTAGGAGCAGCGATCTCTCTCCATTGTGGGTAAGAACCTGGTCATCAGGTGCGAGGCGCTCACGTTGTTGCTGTATGTGATGCAGGTCTGGCCCATACCCCACTCCTGCTCCGTGGTGGTCACCCGAGCCATTTTCTGCTTTATCTGGAGATGCAAAATGGACCGGGTCTAGAGGGACACGATGCTCAAACCTCTGGAGAAAGGGGGGAAAAAAACATACCCAATGTTGCCCTCATCCTGATGACCACCTTTGTGTGCAACTGCATCAAGCTGTGCGTAGACCTCCAGTACGCAAACACCAAGTGTCACTACGTGCTGAGGTTCTATGTCCCCGGTGGTGTGAAGGATGGGTCTGGCCACATTGCTGTTCAACGCTGCATCCAGTTGGACCGTGTCGTACCACCTATCCTTCATGGGAAGGTTTCTGCAGGAAAACACCTTTGACCGCTAATCCATCAGGTAGTGGTCTGCACGGAATGTACTCAAGGCCCTAGGGGAAAAGGAGATGGTGGATCCGGTCGGATGGTTCCCTGAGCAGACCGCCAAAGTCATTTGGCAGAATGCCTCATCACCAGAACTTTCAAACAAGCACCAAGATGTGGCTTGGCTGGTGGTGAGAAGGGCCCTCCCTGGAGTCTCACTCCCTCTACACACTGCCCCAGTCTGCTCGGGGAACCATCCGACAGGATCCACCATCTCCTTTTCCCATAGAGCCTTGAGAACATTCCGTGCAGACCACTGGCTGTGGTGGGGAAGTGACTGTCGTCCACCTCCTTCTGGAATGTATCTTTGCAAAGCAGGTGTGGAAAGAGATGCAGTGGTTTTTGTCGAGGTTCATCCCAAGCAGCTCTGTAACCGAGCAGTCTGTGGTCTACGGGCTGTTCCCAGGGACACTCACCGAGATAAACATCAACTGCTGCTGGAGGACCATCAATTCGGTGAAAGACGCTCTTTGGTCTGCCCGAAACTTGCTGGTCTTCTAGTGCAAAGAGTTGTCCACGACCGAGTGTTGCAGACTGGCACATTCCAAGGTCCAGGACTATGTGCTGAGGGACGCACTAAAGCTTGGGGCAGCCGCAGCAAAGGTTCAATGGGGAAAGACTGTGTAAGGTCCCCCCACCAAGCTGTACCGAGGGGCTGGATCCATGGGAAACCTCTCGGGCTGTATACACCAAATATGGGTTTGCTATAAAATGTACATGGCATGTAAAATGGAATGGAAGGGTTGTGAGGCAACTCACTCCTGTATTGAAGTAAAGTGATTTCCTTTGCACTTTCTGGAATGTCAACTTGGTGCTGTTTTGAACTGTTTTGTAATGTTTTTTTTTTTACAGATTTTTATGAATAATGTATATTTTTGAGAAAAAAAAAAGAGAGGGAGAGACAGATAGACAACACAGAGAGAAGGCAAGACTGACAACAGACAGAAAGATGACAGCCAGACAGAGACAGGGAGAGACAGACAGCCAGACAGAGACAGGGAGAGACAGACAGCCAGACAGAGACAGGGAGAGACAGACAGCCAGACAGAGACAGACAGCCAGACAGAGACAGGGAGAGACGGACAGACGACAGCCAGACAGGGAGAGACAGGCAGCCAGACAGAGACAGGGAGAGACAGACAGGCAGCCAGACAGAGACAGGGAGAGACGGACAGACAACAGACAGACAGAGACAGGGAGAGACAGACAGACAGAGACAGGGGGAGACGGACAGACTACAGCCAGACAGAGACAGGGAGAGACAGACAGCCAGACAGAGACAGGGAGAGACGGACAGCCAGACTGAGACAGGGAGAGACGGACATACTCTCAATTCCAGCTGTCTGGGCCGGATTGAAAGGCATGTTCTGGTGGTGAAAGGACAGCACCTGCACTGACCTTTGGTCTGGACAAAGACACTTCCTCTGGTGAGAACAAAAGCTCCAAGAGAACAAAGATTCATTTTCTTCACTATTTCCTCGCCCACCACTCCCCACAGCCTTGCCCACCCCAACCATCTCTTTTATTGTTTCTCTTTTATTCTCACAGGTTTTCTGGAACTGACTTTAAAAAGCAATAATGTTCTCCAGTGCAAAAGAGACCAAATACATTTACTTCATCTTAATGGAGGACTTCCCTGTCAATGGTCGTGTCTTTCCGGCTGGGAACATTGCCACCATTCCCGAGAACGATTACCTGAAGGAAGTGCAGAACGAACCACATGTGGCCGTCCGCAGGCTGAAGGTCCACTTGGTGGAGGCCGACGTGTACCTCTCCCTGGAGGCAGCCATCCTGCGGGGACTGAGTGAGCAGGATGCGGGCCTACTCTTAGCTGTCAGCCCATCTGCAGAGCGCCTGAATCTTTACCTAGAAAATGAGGCACTGCAAAATGCACGGCTGATCCGAACACAGGATCCAGTGATGGTCGACTACAAATCCCAGTCACTGCCTGGTGTTGTGAAGTACATTGGAAGCATAGACGACAGTCCAAGGTTTTCCGGAACATTCTTTGGAATAGAGTTGCAGGTAGGCTTCACTGAGGGTTCAACAATGTCCAATCACAATGGCTCCATTTTGGATATCCGTCATTCTATATATAATCCACCCCCCCAAAAACCCCTCGATTAGATTCCAGTCTGTAACTCACTCCCGGGTATCCATTATTCTATATATAAACCACTGAAACCCCTCGATTAGATTCCAGTCTGTAACTCACTCCCGGGTATCCATTATTCTATATATAAACCACAGAAACCCCTCGATTAGTTTCCAGTCTGTAACTCACTCCCGGGTATCTATTATTCTATATATAAACCACAGAAACCCCTCGATTAGTTTCCAGTCTGTAACTCACTCCCGGGTATCCATTATTCTATGTATAAACCACAGAAACCCCTCGATTAGATTCCAGTCTGTAACACACTCCCGGGTATCCATTATTCTGCATATGAACCACAGAAACCCCTCGATTAGATTCCAGTCTGTAACTCACTCCCGGTTATCCATTATTCTATATATAAACCACTGAAACCCCTCGATTAGATTCCAGTCTGTAACTCACTCCCGGGTATCCATTATTCTATATCTAAACCCCCCAAACCCCTCGATTAGATTCCAGTCTGTAACTCACTCCTGGGTATCCATTATTCTATATATAAACCACTGAAACCCCTCGATTAGATTCCAGTCTGTAACTCACTCCTGGGTATCCATTATTCTATATATAAACCACAGAAACCCCTCGATTAGTTTCCAGTCTGTAACTCACTCCTGGGTATCCATTATTCTATATATAAACCACTGAAACCCCTCGATTAGATTCCAGTCTGTAACTCACTCCCGGGTATCTATTATTCTATATATAAACCACAGAAACCCCTCGATTAGATTCCAGTCTGTAACTCACTCCCGGGTATCCATTATTCTATGTATAAACCACAGAAACCCCTCGATTAGTTTCCAGTCTGTAACTCACTCCTGGGTATCCATTATTCTATATATAAACCACTGAAACCCCTCGATTAGATTCCAGTCTGTAACTCACTCCCGGGTATCCATTATTCTATATATAAACCACTGAAACCCCTCGATTAGATTCCAGTCTGTAACTCACTCCCGGGTATCCATTATTCTATATATAAACCACTGAAACTCCTCGATTAGTTTCCAGTCTGTAACTCACTCCTGGGTATCCATTATTCTATATATAAACCACTGAAACCCCTCGATTAGATTCCAGTCTGTAACTCACTCCCGGGTATCTATTATTCTATATATAAACCACAGAAACCCCTCGATTAGATTCCAGTCTGTAACTCACTCCCGGGTATCCATTATTCTATGTATAAACCACAGAAACCCCTCGATTAGTTTCCAGTCTGTAACTCACTCCTGGGTATCCATTATTCTATATATAAACCACTGAAACCCCTCGATTAGATTCCAGTCTGTAACTCACTCCCGGGTATCCATTATTCTATATATAAACCACTGAAACCCCTCGATTAGTTTCCAGTCTGTAACTCACTCCCGGGTATCCATTATTCTATATATAAACCACTGAAACCCCTCGATTAGATTCCAGTCTGTAACTCACTCCCGGGTATCCATTATTCTATATATAAACCACTGAAACCCCTCGATTAGATTCCAGTCTGTAACTCACTCCCGGGTATCCATTATTCTATATATAAACCACTGAAACCCCTCGATTAGTTTCCAGTCTGTAACTCACTCCCGGGTATCCATTATTCTATATATAAACCACTGAAACCCCTCGATTAGATTCCAGTCTGTAACTCACTCCCGGGTATCCATTATTCTATATATAAACCACTGAAACCCCTCGATTAGATTCCAGTCTGTAACTCACTCCCGGGTATCTATTATTCTATATATAAACCACTGAAACCCCTCGATTAGATTCCAGTCTGTAACTCACTCCCGGGTTTCCATTATTCTATATATAAACCACTGAAACCCCTCGATTAGATTCCAGTCTGTAACTCACTCCCGGTTATCCATTATTCTATGTATAAACCACTGAAACCCCTCGATTAGATTCCAGTCTGTAACTCACTCCCGGTTATCCATTATTCTATATATAAACCACTGAAACCCCTCAATTAGCATTCGTGAGGCTTCAGCCTTTGACTGTATGCTGGTGTCGTCTCTTCCCCCCCCCACCTCCCCGAACCTCCTCGTCCCTTACCCAGTGTAGTGGGGCAGGGATCAAACCTGGAGCATGGGGGCTTGAACCTTCCATCTGACCACCTGCTGCTTCCACCCCTTCTTCCCCCCACTTATTCCGTCCCTCCCCTCGTCCCCGCTTTTCATCCCACCTCCTCCCCAATTTTGAACATTCTCCGTTCCAAATTCTAGGTCGAGAGTGTAGTGGACGGACAAAATGATGGTGTATTCGGTGGGCACCAGTACTTCCGCTGCCAGACAGGGAGCGGCATCTTCCTGCCATTCAACAGGGTCAAAGCAGGATGGTGCCCTGGGGAGGCCGGACTGTGTGCGAGCATGGAAGGCGCAAAGATCAACCACGCACTGCGGGATCACCCCGTCAACCCTGGAGACCGCGTGGCTATCTACATGGAAAAGGAAATGAAGGAGGGGATAGTGGTGGGGGTCCTCGATGGGGGCTCAGTGGTGCTGGTCAACCTTGAATCGGTGAGTGAACCTGCGGCATTGGCTAACGGTCTCTTATCAGACTGTGTTAGTGATACCAGAATGGGGATGGTTGGCTAATTACCCCGTCAATCATGCCTGGGGACCGCACTGCTGTAAGTAACTAGCCTCCACTAAACTGCAATTTGCTGAACAATTATTCCTGCATTTGTCGGGAGACTCTGATGCAGTTTTGGTCACGAGTTCTGTTTCCTGTGGTTGAACAAAGAACAAAGAAAATTACAGCACAGGAACAGGCCCTTCGGCCCTCCAAGCCAGCGCCGATCCAGATCCTCTATCTAAACATGTCGCCTATTTTCTAAGGGTCTGTATCTCTTTGCTTCCTGCCCATTCATGTATCTGTCTAGATACATCTTAAAAGACGCTATCGTGCCCGCGTCTACCACCTCCGCTGGCAACGCGTTCCAGGCACCCACCACCCTCTACGTAAAGAACTTTCCACGCATATCCCCCCTAAACCTTTCCCCTCTCACTTTGAACTCGTGACCCCTAGTAATTGAATCCCCCACTCTGGGGAAAAAGCTTCTTGCTATCCACCCTGTCTATACCTCACATGATTTTGTACACCTCAATCAGGTCCCCCCTCAACGTCCGTCTTTCTAATGGAAAATATTCCTAATCTACTCAACCTCTCTTCATAGCTAGACACTCCTAGACAATAGACTGATTGCTGCGAGTCCTGCTACAAGCCCTGCCTGTCTCCAACTCAGTGTCTGATCCAGTGCTGTCGGGGGTTAGGGAGGGACAAGAGGGGAAGCTCAGCCGAGTGTGACTGTCCACATTCAGCCACAGCTCAGTGGGTAACACTCTCAACTCTGAGTCACAAGGTTATGGGTTCAAGTCCCACTCCAGAGACCTGAGCACAGAATCTCGGCTGACCCTCCCAAGTGCAGTACTAAGGGAGTGCTGTGGTGTCAGAGGTGCTGTCTTTCAGATGAGATATTGGATGTAAATTATCTCAGAGCATGGGAGCTGTCCTGATGGCCAGCATTTATCCCACAGTTATCTGAATTGCTGTTTGTGGGAGCCTGCTGTGCATACTCTAGTGATGGAGGAGCTGGAACCCAGGCTGACTTACTCTCGCCTATCCTAGGGGCATTTGCAGACAATTGTTTGCCCGTGGGTCTGTCTGACTGTGGCAGTTCCTGGACAAATAGGTTCCCCTCATTCACTTTGCCTCAGTTTTTGGTTTTCATCAATGAATCCTCTTTGTCTGGAAGCTCAGGCTGAGAGTTACTTCACTGTGTTGCAGGACCTGGTGATGGGCGAGGATCCAAAGATGCCACTGAGGGTACCTCTGGATTCGGTTGTAAAGGAAGACATGCTTCAACCTGTTGGGAACATCCAGCACAGTCCCTGTGAGTCTCAATGAGTCGGGAAACGGGTGAGGGGGTGCGATTGGAATTGGGACCAAGCTCACGTGCTACCTGTTGGGGCACTTTAGGTTGGCGCACTCGAGCTCCTCCAGCTTTGGTCTGTGCCAGGAATCATTGGCACCCCAGGGTCACATGGACTGTCCTTTAACGGAAGCTATTTATAGGTTTGCTTCAATAATAACTGTGGCCACTCTTTGAGAGTATTCCATTGATTAGGAATCTGTTTGGGATGACTTGAAGGGGTGAGAGAAATCGCTATTCCAAGACTACCCATCCTCATTTCAAAACTCAAGTGTTCATTGACCTTGTTGCCCTCCCCAGGGTCCTGCTGTGCCCTATCCAGGGTCTCGCTAGCCCCATTGCCCTCCTGGGTCCAATACCCATTGCCTTTACCATTTGCCAATTGTCTATTAACCCTATCCTTGCTGAACTCTGTTGGCTCTTTAGACCACAACACCACCAGTTTAAAATTCCCAATGCTCCTAGTGAAAAGCCCCCATAGCTCTGACCTTCCCTGTCTCTCTAACTTTCTCCTACAAACTCCCCCTCAGCCTTCCTCCTATCAATGCCCTTGCACTACTGTGAAGCACCTTAGGACGTTTTTCCATATTAAATATGCTATATAAATGCTGATTGCTTTTGTTATATAAAAGCACGTTTTTTACAATCAAGTCTTAAAAGATCCCGGGTCCTCGGGACATCCTTTGCTCAGCTGCTGCTGCCATTGTTTAGATTGGGTTCATTCACAACATTATTTCCCTGGCTGGTGAGTCTAGAACCAGTGGACACAGGCTCAGAATAAGGGGCAGGCCATTGAAGACTGAGGTGAGGAGGAATTCCTTCACTCAGAGGGTGGTGAATCTTTGGAGTTCTCGACCCCAGAGGGCTGTGGAAGCTCAGTTATTGAGCATGTCCAAGACAGAAATCAATGAATATCTGGATACTAATGACATCAAGGGATATGGGGATAGCACAGGAAAGTGGCACTGAGGTGAATGATCTGCCATGATACAATTGAATGGTGGAGCAGGCTCGATGGGCTGAATGGCCTACTCCTGCGTTCTAACACTGCCTCCCAGAGGTGATATCCTCTAACTGTGAGTTTCTAACTCCGTGCTGTACCTGTCCTGGGAGTGTTTGATGGGGACTGTGTTGAGGCAGCTTTACCCTGTATCTGACCCCGTTTTTTTTTTATGTCAAGGGGGCCTTTATTCCTCAGGCCCCCTTTATATACATATTTTTAAAATAACTTTACTAAAACAGAGATAAACAAAAAACTCAAATTAAAATGCCATTCTTGGCGTCGACGATGCACTCCAGTCCCTGCGGTGCCCACCGATCGCGGAAGGCCTCAAGCGTACTGGCGGACACCGCATGCTCCTTCTCCAGGGACACCCAGGCGCGAACGTAACCGTGGAAAAGGGGCGGGCAATCGGGGAGGACAGACCCCCCAACGGCCCGCAGCCTGGACCTGTGAATTGCCACCTTGGCCAGGCCCAGGAGCAGACCGACAAGGCGATCCTCCTCCCGGCCCACACCCCTCCTCGCCGGGTGCCCAAAGATCAGGAGCGTGGGACTGAAGTGCAGCCAGAACTTGAGGAGCAGCCCCTTCAGATACTCAAAGAGGGGCTGCAACCTCGCACACTCCATAGAAATGTGAAAGTACAGGCGGCCTGGGAGTCGGTGAACCTACTTAAAAGTCTGTTGCACGGGACTGCCCTGTGCAACACCGTCCACCCCAGGTCCCCAATGTAAAGGGGGAGAACTCCCGCATAGAGAGACCTCCATCGGTGTTTCCCCTCACCGCCAGATGGCAACGCGGACCGCAAGGGCGTGTCCGGCCGGCTGACGAGGGCGAGGAAGTGGAGAGCCCGTACAGGAAACCCCTCCGCGCTGATTGGAATGGCACGGAGGGCATTTCCGAAAGGCGGCTCGGGTTGTGCGGGACCGGCTCCCGAGGAGGGTTTCAGGGCCTGGGTCCGATGAGCAGTTCCGGCTGAGTGGGGGTCAGCTCGGCCGACGGCGTTACACACCCCCGATCCCCCTCGCCACCCGCAGTGAGGGGCGTCATGGGGGTTTCGGCTACTCCTCCGCCCGCCGGACCGTCCCCGGAGTCGGCTGCCCGGACAGCCAAGGCCCTGACTGGAGGCGACCATGTTCCAGACTCGGAATAGATCCCGGTAAAAGACAGGCAACTCCCTCAGAGAAGCGCGGCTAACGGACTCCACCGGGAGCTGCATGTCGTCTTGAAGGCAGTGACACTGGCGGAAAAAATACGTCGCCAGCGCACACCATCTGGGAGGACGCTCGATATACAGGTATCTCTGCAGGGTCCGAAGGCGGAGAGTCGCAGACTGGGTGCGGACGCACACCAGGGACTGACCGCCCTCCTCAATCGGGAGACTCAGGACCGCGGCAGAGACCCAGTGTTTCCTCTTGCCCCAGAAGAAATCAACGAGTTTCTTCTGAATCTTGTTGGCAAATTCAGGGGGCGTGGCCAAAGTGACCAACCGGTACCACAATATGGAGGCCACCAGTTGGTTTATGACCAACGCTCGGCCCCTGTAGGAAAGCACTCGGAGCAGTCCTGTCCAGCGCCCCAGCCGAGCGGTGACTTTCGCCTCCAACTCCTGCCAGTTTGCCGGCCACGCTTCCTCAGCGGGGCTAAGGTGGACTCCCAGATAGAGGAGGTGCGTGGTGCTCCACGCAAAAGTTGTCATCTCCTCCGGCAGGGAGTCCACCCGCCACTGACCAACCAGGAGTCCGGAACATTTCTCCCAATTGATCCTCGCGGAGGACGCGGCAGAAAAGGTCTGCTGGCAGTCGCGCATCCTCCGCAAGTCAACGGGATCTGTGATTGCGAGGAGCACGTCGTCGGCGTAAGCCGAGAGGACGACCCGCATGGTCGGCTCGCGCAGAGCCAATCCCGTCAACCTCCTGCGAAGCAGGCACAGGAAGGGCTCCACGCAGATGGTATACAATTGGCCGGACATGGGGCACCCCTGAGGCACTCCTCTCCCAAAGCGAAGGGGCGCCGTCAAGGACCCGTTAACTTTGAGTAGACACTCTGCGGCGGCGTATAAAAGTCGGACCCGGGCCACAAAATGCGGCCCGAGTCCGAAAGCGCGCAGAGTCCCGAAAAGATAATCGTGATCCACCCTGTCGAACGCCTTCTCCTGATCGAGGGAGAGAAAGGCGACCGACTGACCAGTCCTCTGGGAAAGATGGATCAGGTCCCGGACCAGGTGGATGTTGTCCTGGATGGACCGGACCGGGACAGTGTAGGACTGGTCGGGGTGGATCATGTGGGCCAGCACGGAGCCCAGGCGGGTAGACATAGCCCGGGCAAAGATCTTATAATCTGTGCTGAGAAGGGAGACCGGACGCCAGTTTTAAAGCAGGCGGAGATCACCCCTCTTCGGCAGCAGGACGATGACCGCCCTGCGCCATGAGAGGGGCATCTCCCCGGTCGCCAGGCTTTCCCCCAGGACCCGCGCGTAATCGTCCCCCAGGACGTCCCAGAACGCCCTGAGGAACTCCACGGTCAACCCATCCAGCCCTGGGGATTTGCCCCTCGAGAGCTGGTGGAGGGCGCCAGTCAGCTCCGCCAACGGGAGCGGAGCCTCCAATCCTTCGGCGCCCTCCGGGCTGACCTGCGGCAGGTCCTCCCACAAAACTCTGCGCGCATCCTCGCTGGACGGATCCGGAGAGAACAACGCACTGGAATAAGTACGGACCAGGAGGCCCATTCCCTCCGGATCCGTGATGGAGGATCCGTCGTCGGCCAGCAGCTCGACGAGCTGCTTACGGACCCCCCGCCATTTTTCCAGCAAGTAGAAGAAGGGTGAGGCGCGGTCCAAATCTTCCAGGATCTGGATCCGCGACCTCACGTACGCGCCTCGCGACCCTATGAGCTGCAGGTTCCTCAGCGCGCCCTTCTTCTCTTTGTACGCCTGCCACAGGGCCGGGTCCACGATGGCAAGACCGAGGCAGGACTCCAAGTCGAGCACCTCCCTCTCAAGGCGCCCGATCTCGGCTTCCCGCCTCTTGGTCGACCCCTTCGGGTACTCCTGACAGAAGACGCGGATGTGAGTCTTGCCCACATCCCACCGTAGCCTCAAGGAGGGGAAGCCCCCCTGCTTCCTTCTCCAGTCGGCCCAGAATCGACAGAACGAGTCCCGAAATCGCACGTCCTCCAGCAGCCGGTTGTTAAAGTGCCAGTAGGCGGACCCCGCCCACGTGCGGAGCGGAGTGAACTCCGCCCATACCAGGCAGTGGTCCGAGCACGGCACCAGCCGCATGGAGGCCGCCGAGACGCGGGAGACGTACGCCTGCGAAATGTAGAGGCGGTCGCTTCGCGACCCCCCTCCTCCAGACCTCCACGTGAAGGCGCTGGAGTCGGGATGGAGATTCCGCCAGACGTCCACCAAGTTAAGGGAGCTGATCAGTCCCCTCAACTTCTCCACCGACGCTTGGCCGCGCTGGGGACCGGAGCGATCCCCCACCTCGAGGGTGCAGTTAAAATCCCCCCAGAGGATGATGCACTCGCCGCTATCGATGGAGCTCAAGAGAGCAGACACTTCTTCAAAGAAGCGCGCTTGCAATGCGCCGGGCCTGGGCGCGTACACGTTCACAAAGTGGAGCGGCACGCTACCCAGGCGAACGGCGAGGTGGAGCAAGCGGCCCAGCACTAGCTCCTTGACCCCCAAGATCTCCGGCTGAAAAGTCGGGGCCAACAAGATAGCCACCCCACTAGAAATAGGGGTGAGGTGACTCATGTAGACCCCACCCTGCCACTCCAGGAGCCAGGTGGCTTTGTCTCCCGGAACGGTGTGGGTTTCCTGCAGAAAGCTCACCGCGTATCTCCCTTCCCTGAGGACTGAGAGATTGTGAAATCTGCGGTGAGACTCCCTGCTGCCGTTGATGTTGAGGCTGGTTATGGTTATCTTCATGTCAAAGGTACTTAAAACCCGTCACAAACACCTCACTGTGAGGAGGGAGTGGAAGTGCACCTGGCCCTCCACTCCCCCAGCAACCCATTGAGGAACACATTAAAACGGCGCCTCTCAACCAGTCTCACGTCCGCGCGCTTGCCCGCTATCTTAAGGGCGGCACGGACGGACTGTATGATCAGCGCCAGATGCGACCAACGGTCGAGGGCCAGCTGAACTTTATTGCGGCAACCCCTGCAAGCCGCGAGGAAATCCCGGAGTTCCGCCGTGGGGATGAGAGGAGATTCGGTGGGAGGCACGAGGGACTCCACCACCTTTTTGGCGATGGAATCAAGATCATCTTCCGTGCCCCGCACCGAATCCCCATCCTCCTCCGGGTCGTCACCGCCAGCGGCCGACACATCCACCACACACTGTGGGGCGGACGTCCCGGCCTCGCCAGCTGGTCCCGCCTCCGTCACGATCCCACCCCCAGGATCGATGGCGGAGGAGTCCTCTCTGGGTTCTATTGTGAAACTGGAGCCTGTAGGCACCAGCAGTTCAGGAGCCCCCTCCACCTCCGTCCCCAGGCCAATGAGTGGTCCAGGGGAGACAGAAGTTCCGGACTCTTGGAAACCAGCCGGAGCCGAGACTGGAGGCGGAGGGAGGAGGCCATCTCCCGCTCCGCCAGCACCCACAGGCCCAGCAGATGGGGCAGCATTCTCAGTTATAACTGGGTCGGGTGTCTCCTGGTTGGTGGTGGACTCTGGCTGGGAGGCCCGACCCTCTGGGGCCTCGCCCTCCCCTTCATTCAGGGCACCCGACCCAGTGGCAGAATGGGCGGCGTCCCCAGGCTCCCCCACCACAAGCAGGGCCCACTTACTCCTTCAGGAGGGGCCTCAAGTACCGGGGCCTTCCCCTCCCCTCCATCCTGAGGAATAGAGTGCTCCTGCCCGGACTTTGCAGCCTTGGTGGTGGCGGTAGGGGAAACCTGGGGACCCGAAACAGGAGACAGCTCCCCTCCAACAGATGGGCCCTGCGCCTCAGGGCCCCTTGTTACTTCTGTGGACGGGTGCCTTCTCCTCTTTTTCCCAGTTGTGTGCGGAGGCTCAGAGACCTCCATATCATCAGAGGCCTCCACCTCCACACTCTCTTTTTTATTCACCCTGGGCCTGAGCCCAGCCCTGGGGCAAGTTGAATTCCCGAGATCGGGCCTTGGGCTGAGCTCAGACTCGGGTAGTGTCACGGTGTCCAGGGGATGCGCCTCTCGATGTTTATTTCTCCTCCGCGCCTTCCTTCCACTTGGACGGTCACCCCCCTCCCTGCCGGAGGCCGTGAAAACCACAGCCTCCGGTACCGACTGAATGGTATCTGGTGGTGGTGTAGGGGGGGTGGGAGGAGGTGCAGCGTCGCAACCCTGGGCCGCCGAGTTGGAGTTGGCAGCCGGGAGGTTGGGGCAGTTCTTACGAACATGCCCCACCCCCTTACAGACATGGCACCGCACCCCGTCCAAGGTCCAGAAGACGCGGTAGGCCGTCCCCTGGAATTCTACATTAAAGTGGCCCTCTGTCACCTCCTCCCGCGCCAGCTGCATGAATAACTGGCGGTGGAAGGAGTACACGTGTTGGAGGCTGTTCTGCCGAAGACCGAGCGGGACTGGGGTGAGCCCCGTCTTTACCTCCCCCAGATGGTGCAGGTGGGGAAGGAGGAGCTCACCAGGAATGAAGGGCGGGACATTGGATAGAATGAGCCTTTGTGCAGTGGCCTCCAGGGGGTCCACTGGCAGAAAGGTCCCGCCCACGGTGAGCCCCTTGCTCAGAGCCAGGGACACCGCCCGCTCGGTCCTCAGGAACAACACTGCCTTCCCATACATTTTAGAGGCTGCAACAATGGCCGAAGGGCCGACAACCTCGGCCATTGCTTTCACACATGCCTCGATAGTCATGTTCGGGTGGACGTAGCTCTTGACTCCATGCTTCGATGTTAATAAAGCAAACGGTGACGGGGCAACAGGTGCAGCTGCAGCAGCCGCAGCAGCATATGAACGGGAAGGCCCCGCCACCGGCGAAGAGGGGCTTGCCATGGGGTCGCAGAGCTACGCCCACCCCCAAGAAACAAAGCACACGACAGTTTTCTTAAACACAAACAATATGATGGGGGAGGTGGGGATGGGAGTAGAGGAGGATAGGGTTGAAAAGGACAAGGAGAGGATAGGTGGCCGAGTGATGGAGAGAGAAAGAACAGCTGCGAGGATGTTACAGTTCACTTGGTGGTTGGAGCACCTTCCTGCAGAGTCTACAGTTCAATCTTCCAGTTAGGGGAGGGCTCTTCGCTCGGGTCGGCTAGAGCCGCCCGGTTCTCTCCCTTTTCTGTTGTTGTATTAAGCTAGTCTTCAGCCGGGCAGCTCCAGCCGTCCCGAGCCACACAGTTGGGGGTGGGGAGGGAGCCCCTTCTGTGCAGGATGGCAGACAAACACAAGACTAAATACAAGGGCTCCCTACAGAATTTGGCAGCCCCACCCCTGGATCTTCCGGTGCCTCCTCCCTCCCCCAACAGTCCAAACAACCAACAGTTCTCTGGTGCTCCAACACCCACCTCTCCAAAATGACTTGCAGGTCTTCTTAATCGTTGAAAAAGTGCAACAGTTCCTCAGTAAATGCTGCTGTCTCCACTCTATAGTCACCTCTTTGCAGTTATTCCACTCTCCACTCTGCAATTGCTGCAACACAGGTGCAGCTGCTCCCCCTGATTGCTGGCAGGAAGTGTTCCAAATTGCCCAGCCAATCCCAGTGCTGTACCTGTCCTGGGAGTGTTTGATAGGACAGTGTGGACGGTCCATTGGTGCCCAGTCTAAAATGATTCCTACAGCCCAACTCTCTCCCCATAGCCCTGTGTCATCCAATGTTTCACATATTTATCAGCTCTTCCCTTTGTCAGTGTAATTGCATCTGCATCAACCACTCCCTTTGGCAAAACTACAACAAACCTCTGATTAAAGAAATTGCCCCAACCTCTGTCTCTGCTCCCTTAGTGACAATATTAACTTGGGGACCTCTTGTCACTGACTGCCCTCTTAGTGCCAGTAAACAGAAGAGGCCTATTAACAGTTAATGGGGGAACAGACTGTGACGCTGGGACTGTCGACGATCGGAATTATTGGGAGAAGGATATTGAAGCACTGGGTGGATGTTTCACACAGGAATGATTTGCCTGTGTCTGAAAGCAACTTTAGGAAGCTCGCTATTCCGAGCATTTCTGTAAAGTGTTCAGGAGAGTGTGTGGAAAGGCGGTGTCCAGTTGAACTGTGATAACCATCCAACAGCACAATTATAGACTCCATCCTCTCACATCTCTTTGCCAAAGGGAGTGGTTGAGGCAGGGACCAGTGTTCTGGTTAAATTGGGTAGTGCCTGGGAGAGTATTTCTATCAGTGTAATGCAGGGTGTAGTCTTGGAGGTTGTAGCAGGAGGGGAGCAGCTCATGGTGCTGATGTTTACTGTTCTGTTGAGGGATTTATAATTCCCTCCACTACGGCCAGGAGGGGCTGCATGCGGGTTTAAAATTTCAAAAATCTGAACCCGACTCAACCAGTCTCCCAGTTCTGGTTTTAAGGGAGCCGGATATTGGGTGTGTGACAATCCTGCTCTCGGGAGGTCTGTCATTTATTTAAATACACTAATCGGACTGTGTGCCTCAGATTTTGGAAGCTGTTTTGATTTAAGGGCTGTAAGGTAATTCTCCAGGGCATCTGATGGGAGGCGGGAACGGCTGTGCACCTGGTAAATGCCTTTGCAGCAATGCCCGTGGGACAGGAGGCTCAGGAGTGCTTTGCCTCAGGGCCTCCTCCAAGCTAAACTGCTCCCCACCCCCAACAATGATTTGAAGCAGCCACCCCACCCCGACAGACAATCCAAACCCCCCCCTGCCGACCAGCAATCACTTTCCCACCCACTCTTCCACCCTCTATCTCCCATTTCCTCCCAACCCCCCCAACCCCAGCGCGGTGTCACAGGCCTCTCTGCTGCATGGCCCAGTGTCACAGGCCCCTCTGCCTCTCCCAGTGTCACAGGCCTCTCTGCTGCATGGCCCAGTGTCACAGGCCCCTCTGCCTCTCCCAGTGTCACAGGCCTCTCTGCTGCATGGCCCAGTGTCACAGGCCCCTCTGCCTCTCCCAGTGTCACAGGCCTCTCTGATGCATGGCCCAGTGTCACAGGCCTCTCTGCTGCATGGCCCAGTGTCACAGGTCCCTCTGCCTCTCCCAGTGTCACAGGCCTCTCTGCTGCATGGCCCAGTGTCGCAGGCCCCTCTGCCTCTCCCAGTGTGACAGGCCCCTCTGCCTCTCCCAGTGTCACAGACCCCTCTGCTGCATGGCCCAGTGTCACAGGCCCCTCTGCCTCTCCCAGTGTCACTGGCCCCTCTGCCTCTCCCAGTGTCACAGACCCCTCTGCTGCATGGCCCAGTGTCACAGGCCCCTCTGCCTCTCCCAGTGTCACAGGCCTCTCTGCTGCACGGCCCAGTGTCACAGGCCCCTCTGCCTCTCCCAGTGTCACAGGCCTCTCTGCTGCACGGCCCAGTGTCACAGGCCCCTCTGCCTCTCCCAGTGTCACAGGCCCCTCTGCCTCTCCCAGTGTCACAGACCCCTCTGCTGCATGGCCCAGTGTCACAGGCCCCTCTGCCTCTCCCAGTGTCACAGGCCTCTCTGCTGCATGGCCCAGTGTCACAGGCCCCTCTGCTGCATGGCCCAGTGTCACAGGCCCCTCTGCCTCTCCCAGTGTCACTGGCCCCTCTGCCTCTCCCAGTGTCACAGACCCCTCTGCTGCATGGCCCAGTGTCACAGGCCCCTCTGCCTCTCCCAGTGTCACAGGCCTCTCTGCTGCACGGCCCAGTGTCACAGGCCCCTCTGCCTCTCCCAGTGTCACAGGCCCCTCTGCTGCCTCTCCCAGTGTCACAGGCCCCTCTGCTGCCTCTCCCAGTGTCGCAGGCCCCTCTGCCTCTCCCAGTGTCACAGGCCTCTCTGCTGCACGGCCCAGTGTCACAGGCCCCTCTGCCTCTCCCAGTGTCACAGGCCCCTCTGCCTCTCCCAGTGTCACAGACCCCTCTGCTGCATGGCCCAGTGTCACAGGCCCCTCTGCCTCTCCCAGTGTCACAGGCCCCTCTGCCTCTCCCAGTGTCACAGGCCTCTCTGCTGCATGGCCCAGTGTCACAGGCCCCTCTGCTGCATGGCCCAGTGTCACAGGCCCCTCTGCCTCTCCCAGTGTCACAGGCCTCTCTGCTGTATGGCCCAGTGTCACAGGCCCCTCTGCCTCTTCCAGTGTCACAGGCCTCTCTGCTGCATGGCCCGGTGTCACAGGCCCCTCTGCCTCTCCCAATGTCACAGGCCCCTCTGCTATACAGCCCAGTGTCACAGGCCCCTCTGCCTCTCCCAATGTCACAGGCCCCTCTGCTACACAGCCCAGTGTCGCAGGCCCCTCTGCCTCTCCCAGTGTCACAGGCCCCTCTGCTGCACGGCCCAGTGTCGCAGGCCCCTCTGCCTCTCCCAGTGTCACAGGCCCCTCTGTCACCCCTGTCCCTGTGTCACAGGCCCCTCCCCCCACCCTCAGCCTGGTGTCACAGGCCCGTCAGCCCCGCCCGGTGCCACAGGCTTCTCTGTTCCCTGGCTGCGGCCTATTCATTGCCTATCTCCCATTCCCCAGTGCCCCTCACCAGGCCTGCTGTTCCATGTGTCTCAGAACCCTTTATTAATACTATCATTCCTAGGAATTATTTTCACTCTCTATCTCGCTGTCTGGGAATGTGCCTGACCGCTGTAAGACGACTGGCCAAAGCAGGCAGCCAGTTAGGACCTGAAGGGGCCTGGCCCTTGGAGTAGGTTGGGGTTGTGGCCTTTGAGCTTCACTGGACTAAACTTGAGGAGTCAATTTTTTTTGTTGTTCTTCTATTACAGCCAGAGAGAGCCAGTTACGTCAAGACCTGAAGCCAGACATCTGGGAGAACGGAGGGAGCCAGTCGAACTGCAATCTGGGAATTAAATCTGTTGTACAAATCAATGTGGACAAAGGCCAACCGGTGACTGGGGTCATCCAGTGGATGGGTCAGCTACCGGGAATGACGGGGAAATGTGCTGGTGTCGAGCTGGTAAGGGGAGGGGTGGCACTTTCAAGCCACTGTGCAGCCATGGATGAATCATTAGGTCAAGTAGTGAAACTCCCAGTAGAGGCTCTGCCGTCAGCCGACAAGGCTTCACTTTCTGCAACTTCGTCCCTAAACCTCTCCACCTCCATCTCCTTAAAACCTACCTCATCTAATATCTTTGACTTGCTGGGCGTCCATGAAGAGTCTTTTATGCATTTACCTCCTTTCTCTCTCTCTCTCTCGCTCTCTCTGAAGATTGTGATTCAACTCTCCACTGCTTGATCCAAGTGACCATTCTGTGTGGGAGCATGGACAATGTTCCAGGCCATTCAACTGCAGGGGCATCACAGCTGCACTTCACAGCTGTAGTGTGAATGAGTGGTAATCAGGGGGCATTGCAGTCAGCCACATAGTAAGTCACTGGAACTAGGCCTAGGCCTGACTGGGTAGAGGTAAGTGGCTTCCTTTCCTTGAGAGAAGCACATTGGGTTTTTGAACAGTAAAATGGCAGCTCAGGAGGATATTTTCTCTGGTGCCTCGCCCCAGGAATTACCAGAATTATTGGGCTTCATTTTTCAGTTTACCATTGAGTCTGATCCTCTATGTTATGACTGTCCTTGTTGACACTCTGTACGGGTGTTTATCTACTGAATAGATTTGGCCTTTTGGGGATAGGCATCTTTTGCCTCTTACTCGGTGTTGCTGAGCTCCTTGCTCCCACTCATTTCGACCGGCCTTGGTTCAAAGTGTAACCTGGTGCACGAGGGGTCTGTGACTCATCAGCATGCCTTGATCGGTTCCCCTTTATATCCCCTCCCCACCCCTTCCATCACTGATTTTCTTCCCCCCCCCCCCCTCGCTGAGTGTTGACTCTCACTGGGGAAATGGGACACCTTGTACCTCCATTAACTGCTCATTCTGTAGGCGTGAGGCTTGTTTCTGCTGTGGCTTAGTGGGTATTGCTCTCGTCTTTGAGTCAGAAGGTCGTGGGTTCAAGTTTCACTCTAGAGATTTGAGCATGTAATCTCGGCTGACCCTCCCAGTGCAGCACAGAGGGAGTGCTGCACTGTCAGAGGTGCTGTCTTTTAAATGAGATATTAAATCAATAATTTCAGAGCATGACTGGTCCCCTTTTTTTATTTTTTATTTTATTTTATTTAAGTTTGTTTCATCATTACACTTTTTTAAAAATCGTGTGCCTGCCCATTGTTCTTTTATCATTTTTTTTCATGTTTTGCTTTTGGCTAGGGCTTTCATTATTCTGTCATTTAACACCCTCTCTGCACTAACGCTTTGTATTTCACCACACCATTAACACATTCTTTGTCTTTGCCCCATGACCTCCTTGTCAGTTATTCTATGTGACCCTCTGTCCAATCAACACCTTCCCATTTGTTCTCTTTTGCCACCACTTTACTTCCTTAAAACCTATTACTTTTCTAACCTTTGCTAGATCTGATGAAAGGTCACTGACCTGAAATGTTAACTTTGCTTCTCTCTCCACAGATACTGCCAGGCCTGCTGAGTATTTCCAGCACTTTTTTGGTTTTATTTCAGATTTCCAGCATCTGCAGTATTTTGCTTTTACATTAAACCAAGGCCCTGTGTCTGTCCTTAGGCTAATGTTGAAGACTCCTTGGTGCTAATTGAGGAGGAGTAGGTGAGTTATCCCTGGGATTCTGACCAATATTTATTGTCATCCAGTATCACTAAAGACAGATAAAAATCTGGAATTGAAATCTCGCCTAATGATGGCCATGAGACCATTGTCGATTGTTGTAAAAATCCATCTGGTTCACTAATGTCCTTTGGGGAAGGAAATCTGCTGTCCTTACCTGGTCTGACCTACATGTGACTCCAAACCCACAGCAATGTGGTTGACTCTTAATTGCCATCTGAAATGGCCTAGCAAGCCACTCAGTTGTATCTGAACTGTTACAAAGTCAATAAAAAAGAATGAAACCGACGGACCTCCTGTCATCGACCTAGGCACCGGAAACGACAACGGCAAACCCAGCCCTGTCGACCCTGCAAAGTCCTCCTTACTAACATCTGGGGGCTTGTGTCAAAGTTGGGAGAGCTGTCCCACAAACTAGTCAAGCAACAGCCTGACATAGTCATACTCACGGAATCATACCTTACAGACAATGTCCCAGACGCTGCCATCACCATCCCCGGGTATGTCCTGTCTCACCGGCAGGACAGACCCAGCAGAGGTGGTGGCACAGTGGTATACAGTGGGGAGGGAGTTACCCTGGGAGTCCTCAACGTCGACTCCGGACCCCATGAAGTCTCATGGCATTAGGTCAAACATGGGCAAGGTAACCTCATACTGATTACCACCTACCGCTATCCCTCAGCTGATGAGTCAGTACTCCTCCATGTTGAACACCACTTGGAGGAAGCACTGAGGGTGGCAAGGGCACAAAATGGACTCTGGGTGGGAGACGTCAATGTCAATCACCAAGAGTGGCTCGGTAGCACCACTACTGACCGAGCTGGCTGAGTCCTAAAGGACATAGCTGCTAGACTGGGTCTGCGGCAGGTAGTGAGGGAACCAAGAAGAGGGGAAAACATACTTGACCTCGTCCTCAGCAATCTACCTGCCGCAGATGCATCTGTCCATGACAGTATTGGTAGGAGTGACCACTGCACAGTCCTTGTGGAGACGAAGTCCCGCCTTCACGTTGACGATACCATCCATCGTGTTGTGTGGCACTACCACCGTGCTAAATGGGATAGATTTCGAACAGATCTAGCAATGCAAAACTGGGCATCCATGAGGCGCTGTGGGTCAACAGCAGCAGCAGAATTGTACTCAACCACAATCTGTAACGTCATGGCCCAGCATATCCCCCACTCTACCATTACCATCAAGCCAGGAGACCAACCCTGGTTCAATGAAGAGTGCAGGAGGGCATGCCAGGAGCAGCACCAGGCATACCTCAAAATGAGGTGTCAACCTGGTGAAGCTACAACACAGGACTATCTGCATGCCAAACTGTGTAAGCAGCATGCGATAGACAGAGCTAAGCGATCCCATAACCAATGGATCAGATCTAAGCTCTGCAGTCCTGCCACATCCAGCCGTGAATGGTGGTGGATAATTAAGCAACTAACTGGAGGACGTGGCTCCACAAATATCCCCATCCTCAATGATGGGGGAGCCCAGCACATCAGTGCGAAAGATAAGGCTGAAGCATTTGCAACAATCTTCAGCCAGGAGTACCGGTTGATGATCCATCTCAGCCTCCTCCTGAAGTCCCCGATGTCACAGATGCCAGACTTCAGCCAATTCGATTCACTCCACGTGATATCAAGAAATGACTGAAGGCACTGGACACTGCTGAAGACCTGTGTTCCAGAACTTGCCGCGCCCCTAGCCAAGCTGTTCCAGTACAGCTACAACACTGCCATCTACCCTGCAATGTGGAAAATTGCCCAAGTATGTCCTGTCCACAAAGAATAGGACAAGTTCAACCCGGCCAATTACCGCCCCATCAGCCTACTCTCAATCATCAGTAAAGTAATGGAAGGTGTCATCAACAGTGCCATCAAGCAGCACTTGCTTAGCAATAACCTGCTCTGTGATGCTCAGTTTGGGTTCCGCCAGGGCCACTCAGCTCCTTACCTCATTACAGCCTTGGTTCAAACATGGACAAAAGAGCTGAACTCAAGAGGTGAGGCGAGAGTGACTGCCTTTGACATCAAGGCAGCATTTGACCGAGTATGGCATCAAGGAGCCCTAGCAAAACTGGAGTCAATAGGAATCCGAGGGAAAACACTCCACTGGTTGGAGTCATATCCAGCGCAAAGAAATGGTTGTGGTTGTTGGAGGTCAATCATCTCAGTTCCAGCACATCACTGCAGGAGTTCCTAGGCCCTACCATCTTCAGCTGCTTCATCAATGACCTGGCCTGCATGTGACTCCAGGCCCACAGCAATGTGGTTGACTTTTTAAATGCCCTCTGAAATGGCCTAGCAAGCAATTCAGTTGTCAAGGGCAATTAGGCATGGACAACAAATGCTGGCCTTGCCAGCAATGCCCACACCCCATGAAAGAATACAAAATCGGAATCCCATTAGCTGTCTGCCAGTCCTCTGGTACTATTCCCTTCTTTAATTATGTTTTATATATATGTAATATTGCCTCTGCTATTTCTTCCCTAACTTATTTTTCACATGTATAGGTGCAATCCATCCAGCTCAGGGGTTTTATCCTCTTCAGTTTGGCCAGTGTATCAATTATCTGCCCCCCTTTTTATCTTCATATCCTTTGTGATCTCTTCCAGTGTTATGTCCACCATGTTAGTTTCCTGGTATTTATGTGTCTGTTGAATACTTTACAATTTTTTTTTATATATTCCTTGAAAACTTAATTTCATACTTTCTCTTTACTTTCCTAATTGCTTTTTTGTTGTCTTTCCTAATCTTTGTTTTTTTTTAAATTTTTCATGAGATGTGGGCATCACTTTATTGCCCATCCCTAATTGCCCTTGAACTGAGTGACTTGGTAGGCCATTTCAGAGGGCATGTAAGAGTTAACCACATTGCTGTGGGTCTGGAGTCACATGTCAGGACATCAGATTTCCTTCCCTAAAGGACATTAGTGAATTTTATGACAATTGATGATCGTTCCATGATCACCATTACTGAGACTAGCTTCCAATTCCAGATTTTTATTAATTAATTGAATTTATTAATTAAGTTCCACCAGCTAAGTTGGGATTTGAACCCATGTGCCCAGGACATTGGCCTGGGCCTCCGGATTACTAGTCTAGTGATATTACCGATACACCACCATCTCCCCCATGTCATCCTTGCCATAGTTTCCTAGGTATTTAAATTGAGTTTTTTCTTTTGCTTCAGTTTCCTTTCTGGTCTTTGCAGCTCTTCTATGCAGTGGACACTGGCTTTACTCTGGGAGCAGGGGGAAAGTGTGGTTTCGTGTGTTTCACAGATTTTACTGTCTCACAGGACGAGGACAAAGGAGTGTCTGACGGCACCTGGAAGGGGAAAAGATACTTCCAGTGCGCGACCAAAAGAGGAATATTTGTCCGTGTGGAATCCTGCCAGCCTGACACCAGATTTCAGTCTCTAGCCATAGCTCAGGAAGATTCGCAAGACCCAGAACGAACCAGTAAGACTGTTTTGTTGGTCGATAGCTCCTCATTCAGCTGTTTCGTTACCAAGATAAGTGGCAGGAGACCAAGGCCCATAGTGTGGGTCACCCCGCCAGAGGGTCAGTGAGGGTGGGGGGGGGGGGGGTGGGGGTAAAGAGTAAAGGTCAAAGATGAGGTAGATCAGGAAATATTGAATGATTGATGTCAAGATTGCGTTTAAAGAAAGCCTTAAAATTGTGTCTTCACTACCTCCCATCCCTCGCCAATGCTAAGGGGGGTTATTGCAATGTTGGTCTTTATTCAAGGGGGAGTGGGATACAAAGGAGAGGAAGTGATGTTTCAGTTGTACTGAGCCTTGATCAGACCCCCATTTCAGGAAGGATATCGTGGCCTTGGAGAGCGTGCAGTCCAGATTCACCAGAATGCTCTGGGGCTAAAAGGGTTAAATTGTGAGGACAGGTTACATCGACTAGGCTTGAATATAGAAGATTGAGAGGTGGTCTAATCCAGATGTTGAAAATGATTAAAGGATTCAACAGGGTAGATAGAGAGAAATTAGAAACTGTTTTCTGTGGTTGGAGGGGAGTCCGGAACAAAGGGGCTAGAACCTTAAAATTAGGCCGTTCAGGGGTGATGTCGGGGGGTACTGCCTCACACACCAGGTACTGGCAATCGGGAACTCTCTTCCCCCAGCCGCGGGACAATTGGAACTTTCCAGACTGAAATTGATAGATTATTTTTGGGATATTGAAGGGTCTGGAGCCAAGGTGAATAAATAGAGTTGAGGTACAGATCAGCCATGATCTAATTGAACGGCAGAACTGGCTTGAGGGGCTGAATGGCCTCCTTCTATCCCTCTGTTCCTGTACCTTGGTTGTGAGGGTCTCTCGCACTGCGCTGTGCCCATGGAGTATTTGCTGTGTGACTACCCACCAGGACATGGGCGGGGGGTGGGGAGGGGGGTTGGCGGGCACTGCTGTAAGAGCCTCACTGATCCCGTATATTCCCATCCTGCTCCCCCATTGTCCTTCAGATGACATTCCTGATCATCAGCTCTCCAGCTATGAGCTCATTACACTGAGAGACAGCCTTCCGATTAAAACAGGACTCTCCTGGCACTGTGTAATCTCCAGGAATGAAGGCATTTGATGCAGATTGGGGGGTCTTCAGGATCACTTGTGATGCCTGCCATGGTTGAATGACCTGTCTAGATTCACATTGCAAAGAGCAGCCATGTGGATGAGGGACTGATGGTGCTTTATTCTCAAAGAAGGAGCCCACACCTGCTAGAGGAGAGGAGAGAAAATTATGGGGGATGGGCAGGGCCCAAAATAATGTGGGTGGGGATGGTATGTCTGCCCATATTCAGTTCCTGGGAGAGTGAGTGATTTGTTTCATATTCACCATGGCAGGCGTGGAGTGGTGAGGAGGCAGAGAGTTGATAATGGGGGGGGAGGGTGGAGTGTAGAGTCAGGGGGGGAGGGAGGGAGAGGGGATTTGATGAGACAGGAGGGGGTGTGGGGGAGTGTGTCAGTCAGTGCGTTGTCTTCACAGTGCAAACTGTTCGCTTTTTCATTTACCCGCAGCCAATCAGGAAAGCTGCATAGTTCCTGACATCATCCCTCCGCCAAGGAATGAAGAGGCTGTGCGGATTCTACAAGGAAGGATGCGCGGGATTCAGGGACACTGCAATTCCTGCTACATGGATTCCGCTCTTTTCAGGCAGGGACACTCTTAACTTTGATAATTATCCATAATTTAATCCAAGCGAGTTTCTATCGGAGTCAGGCAGGGCTCTGGGTTTGAAGTCACCTGATAACCAGTGCATGTCAAGAGGGCAGTGAATGTTGGCCTCAGGATCCCTGTGATGGTAGGCCGGGCATGGGATGGGGTCCAGCAGCGATGCCCCTACAGTTCCTGGGGATTGGCTCACTAGTGCCGGGTCTTGCGCACGCTCCAGTTTCCCAGGCAGGAAGGTCCTGAAAGGTCGCCCATTGCGAGGAGAAAACAATATGTTTGAGAATTACTTGCTTGTTTCCCTAGCTAGTGGTAGAGTTTGGAATTTTTTTAGGGTTTAATAAAGGAGAAAAGGCTGGATATCTAAAATAAAAAATGGAAAACTCTAGAACCAACAGGTCAGTTCGTTCTTCAGTACCCTTTTAAATCAGGCACCCAGCACTAGGCCTCGCCTGTCTGAACACAGCCAGGGATAGTAGGACCAGGCCTCTCCCAGGCTTCGCTTGTCTGAACACAGCCAGGGATAGTAGGACCAGGCCTCTCCCAGGCCTCGCCTGGAGACCAGGCCTCGCTTGTTTGAACACAACCAGGGATGGTTGGACCAGGCCTCGCCCAGGCCTTGCCTGTCTGAACACAACCAGGGATAGTAGGACTAGGCCTCACCTGGAGACCAGGCCTCGCCTGTCTGAACCCACAGCTGGGACATATAATACAGGCAGTGAAGACTGTTACTAATTTTCTTCCGTTTTATTTTTGAACTGTTCTGAGCTACGAGTGTCCTGAGCCTTTGTTCCGTGCAATACTGCCCAAGAAAAAGGTGGGTTTGGGTGAAGGGCATATCCCTATATACAGTGGAGAGGGGGGAGGGGACGGAAACACACATAAATCAGATACAAATAAGAAAAGTAAGTTTCCAACCCCACCCTCAGCCTCTCTGACTCTCTGATGGTGATTGTGTGTGTTTGGTGTCTGCAGCCTCTTCTCCTGCACCATGGTGCTGGACTCCATGCTTCACAAATCCACAAAAAGCCAATCCGGACACATTCAGCAAATATTACGGGAGGAGATTGTGAATCCACTGCGCAGGTCAGTACGTGGGTGGGGGGGAGGGAGAGCGGTGGAGAGGGAGGGTGTGGGAGGGAGGATGGTGGGGTGATGGAGGAGGGCAGGCAGTTAGAGGAGGTGGGTAGAGAGATGGCAGTGGGGGGAGGGGAGGTGACCGTGTCACCGCAGCTTACAATGATCCAGCTCTGTGTCTGAGATATTTTGCAATGTTTGTTCTTGCCCTCTGTACTAATTTGCTCCCCCACTCCCCAACATCCCAGCCCCTTCCCTCAGTACCTCACCCGACAGCCAATCTGCATTCGGGAGCCCAGTCAGTGAGTGTCGGATGCTGTTCCACCTTGTATATTATATCAGAAGCCAGCTTTTACCCAATACCCACAGCACACTCACAACCACTGGAGCAAGGGGGTGGATGGGCAGTCAAACAGGGGGATCTGAGCTCCTCCCCCACAGGTTCATTTCGGGGTTGTTTCTCCTCCTGGCCTCCAAATTCCAAAATACTCCATTGGACTCCCTGGGAGGCGGAAGGGCAGGTTTGAAGGTTGTAATCCTTGGCTTGATAGAGGCAGAGAGTACAAAATTAAAGAAATTACGCCAAACCTCTACAAAACACCGATTAGGTCAAAGTTGGAGTATTTTGTCCAGTTCTGGGCACCACACGCTGGAAGGATGTTGAGGCTGGACTTGGAGAGGGTGCAGGGGAGATTTACCAGGATGAGGGACGTCAGTTATGTGCAGAGACTGGTGAAGCTGGAATTGTTCTCCTTGGAGCAGAGAAGGTTAAGAGGAGATTTAATAGAGGTGTTCAAAACCATAGAGGGTAACTAAAGAGAAACTGTTTCCAGTGACAGGAGGGTCAGTAACCAGGCGACACAGATTTAAGGTAAACCGTCACAGAACGTCGTGGAATATGGTAGCAGCTCAGTCAAAACCTGTGGCATGATGTTCTCTCTGTCTGTCTGTCTGTCTCTCTTTTTCTACATCAGGGATGGGTTTGTAGACTGTAAAAAGGTCATGAACCTGCGGAGAGAGCTGACACGAGACGGTTACTGTGAGGGGTTCACCACCGAGGAGAAAGGTCAGTAATGAGGACAATCGCGGTGCTGTGATATCATCACTTGTAGCTGCGTTTGTGTTTACAGTCAGCCTGCGCCTGAAAGAGTCAGAAAGCATGTTTATAGAGTGTGTTACACAAACTCAGGGCGGCCTAAAACACCTTGCAGCCAATGAAGTACTTTTGAAGTGTTGTAGTGTAGGAAACACAGCGGCCAAATTCGCACAGCAAGCTCCCACAAACAGCAATCAGATAATGATCAGAGAATCTGTTTTTTTTTTTAGCGATGTTGATTGAGGGATGAATATTGGCCGGGACACAGGGGAGAACTCCCCTGTCTGTCTTCAAAATAGCAGCCGTAGGATCTTCCACATTCATCTGAGAGGGTAGATGGGGCCCCCGGTTTAACGTCTGATCCAAAAGATGGCACCTCTGACAGTGTAGCACTCCCTCAGTACTGCACTGGGAGTGTCAGCCTGGATTTTGCACTCATGTCTCTGGACTGGGACTCGAACCCACAACCTTCCAACTCTGGGGCGAGAGTGACACTGTTAGCCTCAACATCCCTGCATTTGGAAGGGGGAAATAATCACAACCTCTCCCCCCCTGCTTCCATGACCATCATCTTTCAGTTAACAAGGACAAATTGTGATGCCCATGTGGTGGAATAGCCAGTTCCACTCAAAATCTGGACTCTTGCTTACATTTAGGGTGAGACTAGAGGGGGAGAGGGGAGACACCCCAGCAAGGAGCCAATATCTTCAGGGGAGGGAATGGGGAGCCAGAGAATCTCAACTGAATAGTAACAAGTTGTTTACTCTTCCTTTCCAGATCCTGAGGAGTTTTTGAATGTCATCATGCAGCACGTCCTGGGGCTGGAGCCCTTACTGAAACTGAAGTGAGTGCAGCCGTGTTTTCCTGCCTCCACACCCCTCCCCCATAACCAGCTCCCTCCATCACTCTCCCCATCCCCTCATCACCATCACAGGCAGAGGGAATGAGGGGCAGTGGGAGAGGTTGATGGGGAGGAAATGAGGGGGAGGGGATGAGGGCCATGTGCAAGGGAGGAGGAGGGGGGATGGGGAGAGAGAGGGAGGGAGGGAATGGGGAGAGTGGGATGGGAGGGATAGGGAGGAAATGGGGAATGGGGAGAGAGGGAAGGGATGGGGAGAGTGAGGGAGGGAATAGGGAGGGGGGATGGGGGAAGAGAGTGAAGGGGATGGGAGAGTGGTGCTGATGGGGTGCTGGAGAGGGGGCGGGGATAGGAAGAGGGGGAGGGGATGGAGAGAGGTAGAGGGGGGGATGGGAGGAGGTGGGGGGGTGGATGAGGAGAGCAGGGCCGAATTCTGTCTTTAGCCTGTGTCCACATGGTGCCCACTTCCCATGAGAGTAATTGGACAGTGATTAGGAGCAGACTGGATGCGTCAGCCCCAGCACTGCACTAGTTACACTGGCTAATGCAGTGGTTAACCCTGATAACAGGTTTCAGCCCAACCTCTGGGATTGTCCATTTGTGTTCCTCAAGGTAAGTTGTATTGGGTGTTCTAATCCAGAGACAGTCTCTGGTACTCTGAGTGATTTACATAGGAACAGGAGTAGGCCATTCAGCCCATCGAGCCTACCCCACCATTCAATATGATCATGGCTGATCATCCACTTCAATGCCTTTTTCCCACACTATCCTCATATCCCTTATGTCATTTGTATTTAGAAATCTGTCAATCTCTGCTTTAAACATACTCAATGACTGAGCTTCCACAGCCCTCTGGGGTAGAGAATTCCAAAGATTCACAACCCTCTGAGTAAAGAAATTTCTCCTCATCTCTGTCCTAAGTGGCTTCCCCCTTATTTTGAAATTGTGTCCCCTGGTTCTAGATTCCCCAACCAGGGGAAACATCTTAGCTGCATCTACCCTGTCTATCCCTTTAAGTATTTTGTAGGTTTCAATGAGATCACCTCTCATTCTTTGAAACTCTAGAGAATACAGGTCCAGTTTCCCCAATCTCTCTTCATAGGACAGTCCTGTCATCCCGAGAATAAGTCTGGTGAACCTTCGTTGCACTCCATAATATCCTTCCTAAGGTAAGGGGACCAAAACTGCACACTGTACTCCAAGTGCAGTCTAACCAAGGTTCTATACAATTGAAGCAAGACTTCACTACTCCTGTACTCAAATCCTCTTGCGATAAAGACTAACATACCATTAGCCTTCTTAATTGCTTGCTACACCTGCATGTTAGCTTTCAGTGACTTATTGACGAGGACACCCAGGTCCCTTTGTATATCTACACTTTGTAATCTCTTACCATTTAAGAAATACTCTGCACATCTGTTCCTCCTACCAAAATGGATAACCTTACATTTTTCCACATTATATTCTATCTGCCACATTCTTGCCCACTCATTAAGTCTGTCCAATTCCCCTTGAAGCTGCTTTGCATCTTCCTCACAGCACACATTCCCACCCAGTTTTATGTCATCTGTGAACTTGGAAATACTACATTTGGTCCCCAAATCCAAATAATTGTAAACAGCTGAGGCCCAAGCACTGATCCTTGTGGTACCCCACTAGTCACAGCCTGCCAATGAAGAATGACTAGTTTATTCCTACTCTCTGCCTGTTAGCCAATCCTTAATCCATGCCAGTATATTACCTCCTATCCCATGTGGTTTAATTTTGCTAACCAACCTCCTGTGGGGGACTTTATCAAAAGCCTTCTTAAAATCCAAGTATACCATGTCCAGCGACTCCCCTTTATCAATTCTGTTAGTAACATCAAAAAAACTCCAACAGGTTCGTCAAACAGGATTTCCCATTCATAAATCCATGTTGACTCTGCCCAATCAGATCATTATTATCCAGGTGTCCACTTATCACATCCATTAGAATAAATTCTTGCATTTTCCCAATGAGTGATGTAATTCCCTGTTTTCTCTCTCCCTCCCTTCTTAAATTGTGGGGTGACATTTGCGACCTTCCAATCTACAGGAACTGCTCCAGAATGTATAGACTTTTGGAAGATGATCACCAATGCATCCACTATCTCCATAGCTACCTCTTTCAACACTCGGATGTAGAATATCAGGTCCTGGGGACTTAACAACCTTCAGCCTCATTAATTTCTCCAATACAACCTTCTTACCAATACTAATTTCCTTCAGTTCCTCATTCCCCCTAATCCCTTGGATCTCTGATTCTGGGAGATTTCTTGTATCTTCCTCAGTGAAGACAATCACAAAGTAATCATTTCGCTTCTCTGCCATTTCTCTATTCCCCATTAGAAATTCTCCTGACTCTGCCTGTAATGGACCCACATTTGTCTTAGCCAAACATTTCCTTTATACTTACCTATAGAAGCTTTTACAGTCCGTTTTTAGATTTTTTGCTAGTTTACATTCATATTCTATTCTCCCTTTCTTTATCAGTTTCTTGGTCCTCCTTTGCTGTATTCTAAAATCCTCCCAATCCTCAGGTTTACTACTATTTCTGGCAACTTTATAGGCCTTTTCTTTTACTCGTATACAACCCTTAACTTTCTTTGTTATCCACGGTTGACTGCCTTTACTTTTGAGTTTTTTGTACCTTGAAGGAATGTATAGTTGCTGTAAACTATGTAATATTTCTTTAAAGACTATCCATTGTCTATGTACTGTCATACGTTTTAATGTATTTTCCCAATCCACCTCAGCCAGTTTTCCCCTCATACCTTCATAATTTCCTTTGTTCAAATTTAACACCCTGGCTTCAGATTGAACTTACCTCACTTTCAAACATATTGTAAAATTCTATCATATTATGGTCACTCATCCCTAAAGGTTCTTTTACAATGAGATTATTAATTAGCCCTTTCTCATTAGATAATACTAGATCTAAAATAGCCTGTTCTCTGGTCGGTTCCTCAACATACTGCTGTGGAAAACTATCCCTAACACACTCCAGAAACTTAATGCTCATTAGGTTTACCCAGTCTATATGCAGATTGAAGTCACCCATGATAACTATTACCCATGCCACATGCTGCTCTAATCTCCTGATTAATAGGAATATAGGAAGATAGGAACAGGAGTTGGCCATTCAGCCCCTCGAGCCTGTCCTGCCTTTCAATGAGATCATGGCTGATCCGCGGCCTAACTCCATATACCTGCCTTTGGCCCATATCCCTTAATATCTTTGCTTAACAAAAATCTATCTCAGATTTAAAATTAACAACTGTTCTAGCTTCAACTGCTGTTTGTGGGAGAGAGTTCCAAACCTCTACCACCCTTTGTGTGAAGAAGTGCTTCCTAACATCTCTCCTGAACGGTCTGGTCCTAATTTTTCGACTATGCCCCCCCTAGTTTTAGAATTTCCAACCAGTGGAAATAGTTTATCTTTATCTGGCTTGTCTTTTCCTGTTAATATCTTGAAGACTTCAATCAGATCACCCCTTAACCTTCTAAATTCTATCAAAAACAGGTCTAATTTGTGTAATCTCTCCTCCTAATTTAACCCCTGTAGTCCAGCTATCATTCTTGTAAACCTACATTGCTCTCCCTCCAAGGCCAATCTTTCCTTCCTAAGGTGTGGTGCCCAGAGCTGCTCACAGTACTCCAAGTGGGGTCTAACCAGGGTTTTGTACAGCTGCAGCATAACCTCTATGTCTTTATACTCCAATCCTCTGGATATAAAGGATAGCATTCCATTAGCCTTTTTGATTATTTTCTGCACTTGCTCCTGGCATTTTAAAGATCTATGCACCTGAACCCCCAAGTCTCTTTGGACATCCACTGTACTTAACCTCTCCCCATTTAGAAAGTACCCTGCTCTATCCTTTTTTGGTCCAAAATGGATAACCTCACACTTGCCCGCATTGAAATCCATCTGCCACAGTTTTGCTCACTCACCTCGTCTGTCAATACCTCCTTGCAATTTTATGCTATCATCTTGACTGTCTACAATGCTACCTAACTTTGTATCATCAGCAAATTTGGATATATGACTTACTACTCCATCATCCATGTCATTAATGAATAATGTGAATAATTGAGGCCCCAACACAGATCCCTGTGGGACACCACTAGTCACATCCTGCCAATCAGAGTACTTACCCATTATCCCCACTCTCTATCACCTACCACTCAAACAACTTCCTAACCATGCCAATAATTTGCCCTCAACTCCATGGGCTTCTACCTTAGTTAACAGTCTCTTATGTGGGACTTTATCAAATGCCTTCTGGAAGTCCATACATATAACATCCATAGACACTCCCCTGTCCACTACCTGAGTCACCTCTTCAAAACATTCAATGAGATTTGTCAGGCATGACCTTCCAGTCATGAATCCATGTTGGCTGTCCCTGATTAACTGAAATTTTTCTAGGTGTTCAGTCACCCTATCCTTGATTAAAGACTCCAGCAACTTCCCCACCACAGAGGTCAGACTGACTGGTCTGTAATTTCCTTGGTTCCCCCTTTCACCCTTCTTAAAAAGTGGAGTGACATGTGCAACTTTCCAATCCAGAGGGACCACTCCTGAATCTAGGGAACTCTGAAAGACTATAGTTCGGGCATCTACAATGTGCTCCCCTACTTCCTTCAACACCCTCGGATGGAAACTGTCAGGTCCTGGGGATTTCTCACTCTTTAGTTCCATTAATTACCTTGTTACTGATGTTTTACTTATATTAATTGTATTAAGTCCCTGTCCCCTATCAGCTGTTAATTTTTTCGGGACTTCCGGCAAGTTATCCTCCTTTTCAACTGTAAATACTGAGGTAAAGTAATTGTTCAACATGTCTGCCATTTCCCCATTATCAATGACAATATCTCCATTTTCAGCTTTTAATGGGCCTACATTGCTCTTGACCACCCACTTTCCCTTTATGTAACTATAACATTTCTTCTTATTGATTTTGATGTCCCTTGCAAGTTTCCTTTCATAATCTCTTTTAGTAGCTCTTATAAACTGTTTTGTGACCCTTTGCTGGTCTTTGTATCGATTCCATTCGGCCGGATCTGTGCTGCGTTTTGCATTTTTGTAAGCCCTTTCTTTTTATTTTATGCTATCCCTAATCTCTTTTGTTGTCCATGGCTGTTTTTTCTGTGAAGTGGAGCTTTTTCCTCTCAGGGGTATATACTCGCTCTGTATTTCGTTAAATGTTTCTTTAAATATTCTCCACTGTTCTTCGTTTGACCCATTAACAGATCTACCCAGTTTACCATGGACAGTCTCTGTCTCATCCCGGTAAAGTCAGCCTTACCCAAGTCTAAAATTCTAGTAGCTGATTCGTGCTTTTCACTTTCAAATGCTACCTTGTATTCGATCATGTTGTGATCACTATTTGATAAATGTTCACACACAGTTAGGCTACTAATTAAATTTGACTCATTACTCATAACTAAATCTAATATTGCCTGTCCCCTTGTTACATCGAGGACATATTGCTGTGGGAAACTATCCCGGACACATTCCAGAAATTCACTACCTTTCTGACAGGTCTAGTCTGCCTCTCCCAATCTATGTGTAAGTTAAAATCCCCCATTAATACTACTCTGCCTTTGTTATACACTTGCCTAATTTGTGCATTTATACAATCCAACACCTCAGAACTGCTACCAGGGAGTCTATACACAACACCTATTACAGTTTTAGATCCTTTTTTGTTCCTCAATTCCACCCATAAGGTCTCCACTGGATGCTTTCCCCTCATTATATCCTCCCTCACCAATGAGGTGATATTATTTCTAATCAGTAAGGCGACTCCACCCCTCTGCCATTTTCCCTGTCCCTCCTGTAAACTTTATAACCAGGTATATTTAGTTCCCAGTCCCGACCATCCTGCAGCCACCTCTCCACAATGGCCACCACATCATAATCTTCCATTTGAATTTGCGCCTGCAGCTCCTCTAGTTTATTCCTTACACTCCGTGCATTTGTATATAGAACTGTTATTTGGGCTCTACCCCCTAACCTGTCCCTCAGCACTGATGCTTTATTCACCTGTTTATTGTTTCTCTCTTCTGGTTTAACCAGTATACTTCTTGCAGTTTGGTAACAATCAGCCTCACCACTAACCTGCACTCCTACCTTCTCCTTTAACTTCCTGTTTTTCCATGCAACTGAACCCTCCCCCCCACTATTTAGTTTAAAGTCCTATCTACAGCCCTAGTTATGCGATTCGCCAGGACTCTGGTCCCAGCATGATTCAGGTGGAGCCCGTCCCATCGGAACAGCTCCCTCTTTCCCCAACACTGGTGCCAATGTCCCACGAATTCAAACCCATTTCTCCCACACCAAAATAAAAGCAAAATACTGTGGATGCTGGAAATCTGAAACAAAAACAAGAAATGCTGGATTCACTCAGCAGGTCTGGCAGCATCTGTGGAAAGAGAAGCAGAGTTAACGTTTCGGGTCAGTGACCCTTCTTCGGAACTGCTCCGAAGAAGGGTCACTGACCCGAAACGTTAACTCTGCTTCTCTTTCCACAGATGCTGCCAGACCTGCTGAGTGAATCCAGCATTTCTTGTTTTTGTCTCCCACACCAATCTTTGAGCCACTCATTTACCTCTTTAATCTTATTGATCCTTTGCCAATTTGCTCGTGGCTCAGGTAGTAATCCGGAGATTATTACCTTTTTGGTTCTGCTTTTTAATTTAGACCCTAGCTGCTCATATTCCCTCAGCAGAACCTCTATCCTCGTTCTACCTATATTGTTGGTACCTACGTGGACCACGACAACTGGATCTTTCCCCTCCCACTCCAAGTTCCTCTGCAGCCCAGATGAGATATCCTGAACCCTGGCACCAGGTAGGCAACAGAGCCTTCGGGACTCTCGATCCTGGCCACAGAGAACAGTGTCTGTGCCCCTAACTATACTATCCCCTATTACGACTACATTTTTCTTTTCTCCCCCCACTTGAATGGCTCCCTGTACCACAGTGCTGTGGTCAGTTTGCTCATCCTCCCTACACTCCCTGCTCTCGTCCACACAGGGAACAAGAATCTCAAACCTATCGGACAAGGACAATGGCTGAGGCTCCTGCAGCACTACCTGCTGGATTCCTCTACCTGCCTCATTCATAGTCACACCCTCCTGTCCCTGACCACTGGCCGAATTCAAGGTAGTTAATCTAAGGGGTGTGACTGCCTCCTGAAACACAGCATCCAGGTAACTCTCCCCCTCCCTGATGTGTCGCAGTGTCCGAAGCTCAGACTCCAGCTCATCAACTCTGAGCCGGAGTTCCTCGAGCAGCCAGTACTTGCTACAGATGTGTTCACCAGGAACCACAATGGGGTCCACCAGCTCCCACATCAGGCAGGTACAAGACATCGCCTGGCCCTGCATCTCTATTTCATAGAATTAGATTTTAATTTGTTATTTAAATTTCCAACTGGTCTTTAGTTTTTTAAAAACCGCTTTAGTCTTTAGTGTATATACTTATAAATTAAGTAATCAGGTCTTACTCTATGTTGATTCAATTAAATTAAATTGGGGAGGTGGTGGTTTAGTGGTAATGTCACTGGACTAATAATCCAGAGGCTCAGGCTAATGCTCTTGGGACATGGGTTTGAATCCCACCATGGCAGATGGTCAAATTTGAATTCAATTAATAAAAAATCTGGAATTAAAAGCTAGTCTAATTGTGACCATGAAACCATTGTCAATTGTTATAAAAACACATCTGATTCAATAATGGCCTTTAGGGAAGGAAATCTGCTGTCCTTACCTGGTCTGGCCTACATGTGACTCCAGATCCACAGCAATGTGGTTGACTCTTAAATGCCCTCTGAAATGGCCTATCAAGCCACTCAGTTCAAGGGCAATTAGGGATGAGCAATAAATGCTGGCCTAGCCAGCAACGCCCACATCCCACGTATGAATAAAAAAAAATACTTACCTGAATACTGACCCCAGCTGCTCTCTGTTTCCCTGCTCTCACTGTTCAATGTGACGTCACTCTGATGTCACTTTTCGAGTTTTTTTTTTTCTTCCCCCCCACCCACCCCCTGCTCCTCGGGCTCCACTCCTCTCTGCCTCACTATAATACTATGCCCCACATTAACGCTACTGTTTGGTGGCCGATAAACAACTCCGACCAATGTTTGCTGCCCCTTGCTGTTTCTTAGCTCCACCCAAACAGATTCCACATTTTTTATTTTATTTATTTAGAGATACAGCACTGAAACAGGCCCTTCGGCCCACCGAGTCTGTGCCGACCAAGAACCACCCATTTATAATAACCGTACAGTAATCCCATATTCCCTACTACCTACCTACACTAGGGGCAATTTACAATGGCCAGTTTACCTATCAACCTGCAAGTCTTTGGCGGTGGGAGGAAACCGGAGCACCCGGCGAAAACCCACACGGTCACAGGGAGAACTTGCAAACTCCACACAGGCAGTACCCAGAATCGAACCTGGGTCCCTGGAGCTGTGAGGCTACGGTGCTAACCACATCCTCCCTTACTAATGTACTGATCCCATTCCCTTATTATCAGCACAACACCACCTCTTCCTTTTTCCCTGTCCTTCCTAAATGTCAAATATCCTTGAATATTCAGTTCTCAGTCTTGGTCAACCTGTAGCCACGTTTCCATTATGACAATTAGATCATACCCATTTACCTCTATTTGGGCCTTTAAATCATCTACCTTGTGAATGCTGGGTGCATTCTGGTAGAGCACCCTTAACCTTGTCTTCTTGACATTATTCTGCATTCTAAGCCTAGTTGACGCTCGCCTTTGTTTTGCCTGCCTTCTAATGTCACTTGCTACCTGTTACCAGCTTTACTTCCTTCCAATTTGAGCTACCCCTCAGGTTCCCATCCCCCTGACAAGCTAGTTTAATCCCTCCCCCCACCCCCCTCAACAGCACTAGCAAATCTCCCTACATTAATTCCATATCCCTCTATGCCTTGCTCATTCAAGTACCTGTCCAGATGCCTCTTAAATGTTGCTACTGTTCCTGCCTCCACCACCTCCTCAGGCAGCTCATTCCAGATACCCACTATTCTTTGTGTGAAAAATTTACCCCTTTGGTCCTGTTAAGGTGTAGCCCATCTATCTTGTACAGGTCCCACCTGCCCTAGAACCGGTCCCAGTGCCTCAGAAATCTGGTGCCCTCCCTCCTACACCAGTTCTCCAGCCACATGTTCAATTGCTCAGTTCTCCTATTCCTATACTCACTAGCACGTGGCACTGGGAGTAATCCTGAGATTACTGCTTTGGAGGTCCTGCTTTTTAATTTCTTTCCAAACTCCCTAAAATCTGCTTTCAGGACCTCATCCCTCTTCATCCCTATGTCATTGGTACCAATGTGGACCGCGACCTCTGGCTGTTCACCCTCTCCAGAAGGATATCCTGCAGCCGCACCGTGACATCCTTCACCCTGGCACGAGGGAGGCAACACATCATCCTGGATTCACGTTTACTGCCGCAGAAACACCTGTCTGATCCCCTGACTATCGAATCCCCTCTCACTATTGCTCTCCCACTCTTCTTCCTCCCCTCCTGCGCAACTGAGCCACCCATGGTGCCACAGACTTTGCTCTGACTGCACTCCCCCGAGGAACCATCGTTTTCACCAGTATCCAAAATGGAAAACCAATTAGCAAACAAGATAGACTCGGGGGACTCCTGCATTGCCTGCCGGGTTCTCTTAGACTGCCTGGTGGTCACCCGTTCCCTCTCTGCCTGCATGCTCCTAACCTGCAGTGTGACCACTTCCCTAAATGTGCTATCCACATAGTCCTCCACCTCACAGATGCACAACAGTGACTCCAGCCGCCGCTCAAGTTCTGAAACCTGGAGCCCAAGCTTCTGCAGCCGGTGACACTTCCTGTAGATATGTCTAGGACACATGGTGCATCCATGACTTCCCACATAACGCAGGACATACACTCCACTTGGCTGAGCTGACCTACCATAATGTAACTTTAAAAACTTTTTATTACAATGAGAAGTAGAATAACATACCAGTTACTCACCAATCAGCTTCTTCCCATGTACCAAAGAGAGAGGCAGCTATTGGAGGCTGAGTAAAGGTAGAAGATAGAAAGGAGCCCCTCCCTTACACACCAAACTCCCACTTTATACTCTGTGCACTCAAATTTATCTTCTTAATTTATAGTTCCCCACCTTCCTAAACTCCCTCAATTACCAATCTCCCTTCTTAACACTCTATGTTCTCCAGCAGCACTTAATGCTGACAAGCAGCACTGAGAGTCCCCTGAATTTATACTCTGAAAACAATTCTGTGTCAGCTCTGCTAGAGCTCTGCTACAGCTCAGAAACCAGTTTAAGCTAGCTACCTAATTAACTAGCTACAGCTACTCTCTGAGTGTTAGTATAACCCCTGTTTATAACTGTAACAAACCTAACTTACCTCTTAACTGAAACAGGAATTTCAATTAACTGCTAGATGTAAACAAAACAAAAACGAGTCCTGAGAGATTAACCATTAAATTTCGCTCACTTACCAAACCCCCTTCTTCACACTCATTGCAGACAAGCAGCACTGAGAGTCCCCTCAATTTATACTGTAGCAGCACTGAGAGACCCTGAGAGTGTAATTGGTGAAATCTTTTTAATTCATTTGTGGTATGTGGGCAAGCAACATTCTCTTGAATATCTTTTCAGATTGTGATTTGTTTAAGTGCACGTCCTGTGCATGGGGACTTCCGGGAAGAAGGAACAACGCTGGCCAGGCCAGCATTTATTGCCCATTCCTAATTGCCCTTGAGAAGGTGGTGGTGAGCTGCCGCCTTGAACTGCTGCAGTCCATGTGGGGTAGGTATACCCACAGTGCTGTTAGCAAGGAAGTTCCAGGGTTTTGACCCAGTGACAGTGAAGGAACGGTGATATAGTTCCAAGTCAGGATGGTGTGTGACTTGGAGGGGAACTTGCAGGTGGTGGTGTTCCCATGTATTTGCTGCCCTTGTCCTTCTAGTTGGTAGAGGTCGTGGGTTTGGAAGGTGCTGTCGAAGGAGCTGTGGTGAGTTGCTGCAGTGCATCTTGTAGATGGTGCACACTGCAGTGTTGTGCATTCTACATATCACCATGGTGCTGGATACTATGGGGGTAACCGGTCGGTCTGCTTGTTTCCACAGATCAGCAGGGCAGAAGGAACAGGAGTGTTACTGCCACCAGATATTTATCGATGAGGATGATGATCTTGTTGTTCCCACAGTGCAGCAGCTAGTGGAACATTCCTTCCACAGCAATCGTCTCAAACTGGCTGAGGTGAGTGAATTGTGACTCTCGACCTGCACCAGACAGGTCCAGGGAACAATACTGGGGCTGAAAGGGTTAAACCATAAGGCCAGGATACTGAGACCAGGCTGGTACTCTGGAGTATTATGGGGTGATCTAACTGAGGTGTTTAAGCTGATTAAAATCTTTGTTAGGATAAATAGAGACAAGCTATATCCTCTTCTGGGGGGAGTTTGGCAAGTTTCGGGAACCTTGGATAACGAGGGATATTGTGAGCCCAGTCAAAAAGAAAAAGGAAGCATTCGTAAGGGCTGGAAGGCTAGGAACAGATGAATCCCTTGAGGAATATAAAGACAGTAGAAAGGAACTTAAGCAAGGAGTCAGGAGGGCTAAAAGGGGTCATGAAAAGTCATTGGCAAACAGGATTAAGGATAATCCCAAGGCTTTTTATACATATATAAAGAGCAAGAGGGTAACGAGGAAAAGGGTTGGCCCACTCAAGGACAGAGAAGGGAATCTATGTGTGGAGCCAGAGGAAATGGGCAAGGTACTAAATGAGTACTTTGCATCAGTATTCACCAAGGAGAAGGACTTGGTGAATGATGAGCCTAGGGAAGGGAGTGTAGATAGTCTCAGCCATCTCGTTATCAAAAAGGAGGTGGTGTTGGGTGTCTTGCAAAGCATTAAGGTAGATAAGTACCCAGGGCCTGATGGGATCTACCCCAGAATACTGAGGGAGGCAAGGGAAGAAATTGCTGGGGCCTTGACAGAAATCTTTGCATCCTCATTGGCTACAGGTGAGGTCCCAGAGGACTGGAGAATAGCCAATGTTGTTCCTTTGTTTAAGAAGGGTAGCAAGGATAATCCAGGAAATTATAGGCCGGTGAGCCTTACCTCAGTGGTAGGGAAATTATTAGAGAGGATTCTTCGAGACAGGATTTACTCCCATTTGGAAACAAACAAACGTATTAGTGAGAGGCAGCATGGTTTTGTGAAGGGGAGGTCGTGTCTCACTAATTTGATTGAGTTTTTTGAGGAAGTGACAAAGATGATTGATGAAGGAAGGGCAGTGGATGTTATCTATATGGACTTTAGTAAAGACTTTGACAAGGTCCCTCATGGCGGACTGGTACAAAAGGTGAAGTCACACGGGATCAGAGGGGAGCTGGCAAGATGGATACAGAACTGGCTCTGTCATAGAAGACAGAGGGTAGCAGTGGAAGGGTGCTTTTCTGAATGGAGGGATGTAACTAGTGGTGTTCCGCAGGGATCAGTGCTGGGACCTTTGCTCTTTGTAGTATATATAAATGATTTGGAGGAAAATGTAGCTGGTCTGATTAGTAAGTTTGCGGATGACACAAAGGTTGGTGGAGTTGCGGATAGTGATGAGGATTGTCAGAGGATACAGCAGGATATAGATCGGTTGGAGACTTGGACGGAGAAATGGCAGATGGAGTTTAATCCGGACAAATGTGATGTAATGCATTTTGGAAGATCTAATGCAGGTGGGAAGTGTACAGTAAATGGCAGAACCCTTAGGAGAATTGACAGGCAGAGAGATCTGGGCGTACAGGTCCACAGGTCACTGAAAGTGGCAACGCAGGTGGATAAGGTAGTCAAGAAGGCATACGGCATGCTTGCCTTCATCGGTCGGGGCATAGAGTATAAAAATAGGCAAGTCATGCTGCAGCTGTACAGAACCTTAGTTAGGCCACACTTAGAATATTGCGTGCAATTCTGGTCGCCACACTACCAGAAGGACGTGGAGGCTTTGGAGAGGGTACAGAAGACGTTTACCAGGATGTTGCCTGGTCTGGAGGGTATTAGCTATGAGGAAAGGTTGGATAAACTCGGATTGTTTTCACTGGAACGACGGAGGTGGAGGGGTGACATGATAGAGATTTACAAAGTTATGAGCGGCATGGACAGAGTGGATAGTCAGAAGCTTCTTCCCAGGGTGGAAGAGTCAGTTACTCGGGGACATAGGTTTAAGGTGCGAGGGGGCAAAGTTTAGAGGGGATGTGCGAGGCAAGTTCTTGACACAGAGGGTGGTGAGTGCCTGGAACTTGCTGCCGGGGGAGGTGGTGGGAGCAGGTATGATAGCGACGTTTAAGAGGCATCTTGGCAAATATATGAATAGGATGGGAATAGAGGGATACGGTCCCCGGAAGTGCAGAAGGTTTTAGTTTAGACAGGCATCAAGATCAGCGCAGGCTTGGAGGGCCGAATGGCCTGTTCCTGTGCTGTACTGTTCTTTGTTCTTTGAGACCAGAATAAGAGCCAGGCCATTCAGAGGATGATGTCAGGAAGCACTTCCTCACTGAAAGGGGAGTGGAAATCTGGAATGTTCTCCTCCAATAAGCTGCTGAGGCTGGAGGTCAATTGAAGATTTAAAAACTCATATTTGGTAGATTTTTGTTTGGTTACAGAACCAAGGTGGGTAGATGGAGTTAAGATACAGATCTGACATCATCTAATTGAATGGGAGAGCAGGTTCGAAGGGCTGAATGGCCTCCTCCTGTTCCTGTGGAACCAGTGATTTTATCAAGGTTTCGTATAACCTCCTTGCTTTTGTATTCTATGCCTCTGTTAATAAAGCCCAGGATTCCAGACCAACCTGCTCAACTTGTCCTGCCACCTTCAAAGAGTTGTGGGTGTGAACTCCCAGGTCTGTCTGTTCCTGCAAACCCTTTTAAAATGAATTCTTTTACTCCTCAGGTTCCGTCTTGTTTCATAATCCAGATGCCTCGCTTCGGGAAAAATTACAAAATGTTTGAGAAGATCATTCCGTCCTTGGAGCTGGACATCACTGACCTGCTGTGTGACAGTAGGTGAAAGTGGTCACTGCGCACGGGTAGACAATCACATTCCTGCCCGACCTCCGCTGGCTCTTGGGAGACAGCGGTGGGGTGGGGTGGGGGGAGGGCGACACAGCTGAATTGGAGTCACCAGGAAGCCAGTGGGAAAGGAGGATGCGTTTCTCAGTGGAGAAAGCAACATGGTGGCTGAATTGGAGGTTGGCTCATTGACGACCAGTTACTCCATTCTGTTAGATCACAGTTAATCTGTATCTCCGACCTCCTAATCCTTTCCTTCGTGTTTCCTCACGCTCCCTGCCCTTGCACCCCACCCCGCCCTCGTGCTCGATGCGGCTTTATGGCCCAAATGATCTGTTCTCACTCCCCCTTTTCTTACAAAATCTGGAATGAACAGGATGTAACGGGATGGGACATCTGTAAAACCCAGGGATGGGCAACTGAAAGCAAGATCATATCGATTGGTCTTTCAGATCCAATTGGGATGGTTGTCCTTCCAGTCGAGAAGACTCACAGGAGATATGGTTGAGATTTAAAAAATCATGGGCCTATTAAATAAGGAGCAACTGTTTCCACTGGCAGGAGGGGTCGGTAACCAGAGAAGATAAATTAAAGATAATTGGCAAAAGACCAGAGCAGAAATAAAAATTACTGAGTGAGTTGTGATCTGGAATGCGCTGCCTGAAAGGACAGTGGAAGCAGATCCAATAGTAACTTTCAAACGGGAATTGGATAAACACTGGGAAGAGGACATTTTGCAGGACTATTGAGAATGAACAATGCAATGGGACTAATTGGATGCTCTTTCAAAGAGCCAGCACAGGCACGATGGACCAAATGGCCTCCTCTCTGCTGTTCTATGAAGTTGTGATGCAAACTAGGTTGTAAAGACAATGTCAGCATTTTTTTCCTTTTTCTGTAAGTGTCAGTTTTCGGGTGAGCATCTTGGAATCTACATTTGTAAAACCCACTATTTGTCCCGGTTTTCCACAAACTCGTTTTTCAATTGATGTGAAACAGTAAAAACTCCAGGGAAGCCTCCCCGCCAATTGTGTCCGAAACATTGACATGTCCATGAATTACTGGAGACCCCACCTTCAGCTGCCTGGGCCCTGAGGCTCTCCACCTTTCTGCTTCTTTAAGACACACCTTAAACAACAACAATAACAACTTACATTCATATAGTGCCTTTAATGTAATAAAACGTCCCAAGGTACTTTGCAGGAGTGTTACAACGAAACGTTTGACACCGAGCCATCTAAGGCAGTATTAGGGCAGATAGCCAAAAGCTTGGTCAAAGAGGTAGGTTTTGAGGAGTGTCTTAAAGAGGAAAAGCGAGGCACAGAGGTGTAGGGAGGGTATTCCAGTGCTTGGGGCCTAGGCAACTGAAGGCATGACCGCCAATGGTGGAGCAATTAAAATCGGGGATATACAAGAGGCCAGAATTGTCCTAAATATATATATATTTTTTAATTTATATTTTTATTAATTGAATTCAACTTGCACCATGTGCCTTGGTGGGATTCGAACTCATGTCCCCAGGGATTTAGCCTGGGCCTTTGGATTACTAGTCTAGTGAGAATACCACTGCCTCCCCCTTTATTGTTGTTCTTGTTTGTTTGTTGAACATCCGATTCTAGCTTCTCCTGCAGACACTAGTTAGATCAGAAAAGCACCAAGAGGGCCCTGATCTCAGCTGTCAGTCCTGCATCTTCCCTTTCCCAGGAACCAATCTCCCGCACCCCCCCCCCCCCCCTCCCCTCGGAGCTATTAAAATGCTGGCAAACCTGGCATTCCAGCATTCTGGAGCAGGGTGTGTCAACCTGCCTTTCTCGAGCAGACTGGCCGGGACCAGTCTCAATGTTTTCTACTCTCTGCAGGTCCGAGAGAATGCTGCCTGTGTGCAGAGTTGGCCACTCAGGAGTGTGAAGAGTGCTTCAAGGACAAGCTGTTTTCGAAAGCAGGACTCAAGCAATACTGCACTGTGTGCTGGCATCAGGTATGTGACCTGGCATCAACCTGACGCACTAATGTACGGTGCTCCTGGGATCAGACTGTGCGGGTATTGCAAGATTGGTCAGTCTTTTTTTTTTAAATTCATTCATAGGATGTGAGTGTCTCTGTCTAGGCCAGCATTTATTGCCCATCCCTAATTTGCCTTGAGAAGGTGATGGTGAGCCTGTGGATCTGTAAAGCCCACCCTGCACTGGTGACCCTGGCACTGACAGACTCCAGGAAGCACCCTCTCTGCCTTGGCAACGATTTCTTGATGCGGCGATTGTTTGGTTGCGTCTGACCAGCATTTAAATTTCTACGAGTCACTCTCCTTGCGCAGGATGATAGCATCCCTCCATTTAACATTCCCTCCTGTTTTCTGGGATTTCCCCACCCCCTCCCCTCCAGGTGCATTCTCACTCCGCCAGAAGAAGCCACAAGTCCATGAAGCTCCGATGCCCGGACGAGTTTACGCGCAGTGGGAATGCTATGGTGCCACGGGAGAAGATGCAGCTCTTCGCTATGCTCTGCATCGAGACCAGCCATTACGTGTCGTTCATCAAATATGGACCTGAAGACCATCAATGGATGTTCTTTGACAGCATGTCTGACAGACACGGTGAGAGCAGGGCAATGAGTCAAAAAGTTTTATTACAATTGTACAGGGCATTAATGAGGCCACACCTGGAGTACTGTGTGCTGTTTTGGTCTCCTTACTTAAGGGAGGCCATATTGTCCTAGAGGATGTGCAACATCACTAGACTGATTCCTGTGATGAGGACATTGTCCTATGAGGAGATTGAGTAGACTCGGCCTACATTGTCTGGAGTTTAGAAGCCTGTGAGATGATCTCGTTAAAATATATAAAAGTCTTAAGGGGCTTTACAGGGCAGATGCTGAGAGGATATTCCCCCTGGCTGGGGAATCTAAAACACAGGGTCGCAGTCTCAGAATAAAGGGTTGGACATTTAGGGCTGAGATGAGGAGCAATTTCTTCACTCAGAGTTGTGAAACTTTGGAATCCTCTATTCCAGAGAGGTGTGGATGCTCAGTTGTTCATCAATAGATTTTTGGGAATGAAAGGATATGGGGATAGTGATGGAAGGTGGAGTTGAGATAGATTAGCCCTGATCTTATTGAATGGTGAAGCAGCTTCGAGGGGCTGAATGGCCTCCTCCTGCTCATATTCCTTAAGTTCTATGTCTCCAAAAGCACTTTACAAGAGTGTCATCAGAAAAAATATCGAACATCGAGCCACATAAAGAGATATTGGGAGCGTGACTAAAGCTTGGACAAATGTATATATTAAGGAATGTCTTTGAAGGGGGAAGAGGAAAAAAGACTTGCATTTATATAGCGCCTTTCATGACCATCAGACGTCCCAAAGCAGTTTACACCCAATGAAGTAATTCTGAAGTGTGGACATTGTGGTAATGTCGGGAATGCAGCAGCCAGTTTACGCACAGCAAGCTCCCACAAACAGCAATGTGACAGTGACCAGATAATTGTTTTTATGTGGTGTTGATTGAAGGATAAATATGGGCCCCTCCCTTGCTCTTCAAATAGTGCCATGGGATCTTTTACGCCAGCCTGAAGGGGCAAGACGAGGGCCTCGATTTAATGTCTCATCGGAAAGACGGCACCTCCAACAGTACAGCACTCCCTCAGTACTGCACTGAAGTTTTAACTGTGATCTTTGTGCTCAAGTCTCTGCAGTGGGACTATGAACCCACAACTTTCTGATTGAGACGCAAGAGTGAAACAAACTGAGCCCACAGCTGACAAGCGGTAGAAAGGTGGAGAGGTTTAGGGAGGGAATCCCAGAACTTAGAACGTAGGCAGCTTAAGGCACGGTCACCAGTGGTGGAGCGATTAATATCGGGGATGCTGAAAAGGCCAAAATTGGAAGACGTTACAGAAATGTTATTTTTATTCATTCATGGGATGTGGGCGACAGTGCTGTTAGGAAGGGAGTTCCAGGATTTTGACCCAGCGACAGTGAAGGAATGGTGATATAGTTCCAAGTCAGGATGGTGTGTGACTTGGAGGGGAACTTGCAGGTGATGGTGTTCCCATGTATTTGCTGCCCTTGTCCTTCTAGTTGGTAGAGGTCGCGGGTTTGGAAGGTGCTGTCGAAGGAGCCTTGGTGCATTGCTGCAGTGCATCTTGTAGATGGTACACACTGCTGCCACTGTGCGTCAGTGGTGGAGGCAGTGAATGTTTGTAGATGGTGTGCCAATCAAGCGGGCTGCTTTGTCCTGGATGGTGTCGAGCTTCTTGAGTGTTGTTGGAGCTGCACCCATCCAGGCAAATGGAGAATATTCCATCACACTCCTGACTTCAGGGCAGCACAGTGGTGCAGTGGTTAGCACCGCAGCCTCACAGCTCCAGCGACCCGGGTTCAATTCTGGGTACTGCCTGTGTGGAGTTTGCAAGTTCTCCCTTTGTCTGCATGGGTTTTCTTCGGGTGCTCCGGTTTCCTCCCACAAGCCAAAAGACTTGCAGGTTGGGAGGTAAATTGGCCATTATAAATTGCCCCTAGTATAGGTAGGTGGTAGGGAAATATAGGGACAGGTGGGGATGTGGTAGGAATATGGGATTAGTGTAGGATTAGTATAAATGGGTGGTTGATGGTTGGCACAGACTCGGTGGGCTGAAGGGCCTGTTTCAGTGCTGTATCTCTAAACTAAACTAAACTATAAACTAAACTAAACTTGTGCCTTGTAGATGGTGGACAGGCTTTGGGGAGTCAGGAGGTGAGTTACTCGCCTCAGGATTCCTAGCCTCTGACCTGCTCTTGTAGCCACGGTATTTATATGGCTACTCCAGTTCAGTTTCTGGTCAATGGTAACCCCTAGGATGTTGATAGTGGGGGATTCAGCGATGGTAATGCTGTTGAATGTCAAGGGGAGATTGTTAGATTCTCTCTTGTTGGAGATGGTCATTGCCTGGCACTTGTGTGGCGCGAATGTTACTTGCCACTTATCAGCCCAAGCCTGGATATTGTCCAGGTCTTGCTGCATTTCTACACAGTCTGCTTCAGTATCTGAGGAGTCACGAATGGTGCTGAACATTGTGCAATCATCAGCGAACATCCCCACTTCTGACCTTATGATTGAAGGAAGGTCATTGATGAAGCAGCTGAAGATGGTTGGGCCTAGGACACTACCCTGAGGAACTCCTGCAGTGATGTCCTGGAGCTCAGATGATTGACCTCCAACAACCACAACCATCTTCCTTTGTGCTAGGTATGACTCCAGCCAGCGAAGGGTTTTCCCACTGATTCCCATTGACCTCAGTTTTGCTAGGGCTCCTTGATGCCATACTCAGTCAAATGCTGCCTTGATGTCAAGGGCAGTCACTCTCACCTCACCTCTTGAGTTCAGCCCTTTTGTCCATGTTTGAACCAAGGCTGTAATGAGGTCAGGAGCATGGTGGCCCTGGCGGAACCCAAACTGAGCATCACTGAGCAGGTTATTGCTAAGCAAGTGCCACTTGATGGCACTGTTGATGACACCTTCCATCACTTTACTGATCATTGAGAGGAGGCTGATGGGGCGGTAGTTGGTTGGGTTGGATTTGACCTGCTTATTGTGTACAGGACATACCTGGGCAATTTTCCACATTGCAGGGTAGATGCCAGTGTTGTAGCTGTACTGGAACAGCTTGGCTAGGGGCGCGGCAAGTTCTGGAGCACAGGTCTTCAGTACTATTGCCGGAATATTGTCAGGGCCCATCGCTTTTGCAGTATCCAGTGCCTTCAGTCGTTTCTTGATATCACGTGGAGTGAATCGAATTGGCTGAAGTCTGGCATCTGTGATGCTGGGGACTTTAGGAGGAGGCCGAGATGGATCATCAACTCGGCACTTCTGGCTGAATATTGTTGCAAATGCTTCAGCCTTATCTTTCGCACTGATGTGCTGGGCTCCCCCATCATTGAGGATGGGGATATTTGCGGAGCCACCTCCTCCAGTTAGTTGTTTAATTATCCACCACCATTCACGGCTGGATGTGGCAGGACTGCAGAGCTTCGATCTGATCCGTTGGTTATGGGATCTGTCTGTCACATGCTGCTTACGCAGTTTGGCATGCAGATAGTCCTGTGTTGTAGCTTCACCAGGTTGACACCTCATTTTGAGGTATGCCTGGTGCTGCTCCTGGTATGCCCTCCTGCACTCTTCATTGAACCAGGGTTGGTCTCCTGGCTTGATGGTAATGGTAGAGTGGGGGATATGCCGGGCCATGAGGTTACAGATTGTGGTTGAGCACAATTCTGCTGCTGCTGATGGCCCACAGTGCCTCATGGAGGCCCAGTTTTGCATTGCGAGATTTGTTTGAAATCTATCCCATTTAGCACAGTGATAGTGCCACACAACACAACGGACGGTATCCTCAATGTGAAGGCGGGACTTCGTCTCCACAAGGATTGTGCGGTGGTCACTCCTACCAATACAGTCATGGACAGAAGCATCTGCAGCAGGCAGATTGGTGAGGACGAGGTCAAGTATGTTTTTCCCTCGTGTTGGTTCCCCCACCACCTGCTGCAGACCCAGTCTAGCAACTATGTCCTTTAGGACTCAGCCAGCTCGGTCAGTAGTGGTGCTACCGAGCCACTCTTGGTGATGGACATTGAAATCCCCCACCCAGAGTACATTTTGTACCCTTGCCACCCTCAGTGCTTCCTCCAAGTGATGTTCAACATGGTGGAGTACTGAGTCATCAGCTGAGGGAGGGCAGTAGAAGGTAATCAGTAGGAGGTTACCTTGCCCATGTTTGACCTGATGCCATGAGACTTCATGGGGTCCCGAGTCGATGTTAAGGACTCCCAGGGTATCTCCCTCCCTACTGTGTACCACTGTGCCACCACCTCTGGTGAGTCTGTACTGCCGGTGGGACAGGACATACCAGGGGATGGTGATGGCAGTGTCTGGGACATTGTCTGTAAGGTATGATTCCGTGAGTATGACTATGTCAGGCTGTTGCTTGACTAGTCTGTGGGACAGCTCTCCCAACTTTGGCACAAGCTGTCAGTTGTTAGTAAGGAGGACTTTGCAGGGTCGACAGGGCTGGGTTTGCCGTTGTCGTTTCCGGTGCCTAGGTCGATGCCGGGTGGTCCGTCTGGTTTCATTTCTTTTTATTAACTTCGTAGCGGTTAGGTACAACTGAGTGGCTTGCTCGGCAATTTCAGAGGGCATGTAAGAGTTAACCACATTGCTGTGGGTCTGGAGTCACATGTAGGCCAGACCAGGTAAGGACAGCAGATTTCCTTCCCTAAAGGACATTAGTGAACCAGATGGGTTTTTACAACAATCGACAATGGTTTCATGGCCATCATTAGACTAGCTTTTAATTCCAGATTTTAAATTAAATTCAAATTCCACCTTCTGCTGTGGTGGGATTCGAACCCATGTCCCCAGAGAAATACCCTGGGTCTCTGGGTTACTAGTCCAGTGATAATACCACTACGCCACCGCCTACCCTAGAAATGTGAGGGTTGTAGGACTGGAGGAAGTTAGAGATAGGGAGGGGTGAGGACAGGGAGAGATTTGTACACACGGATGAATCTGTCAGTGCAGCACAGACGAAGGGGGTGGGGGTGCGGTGGTTAAGATGGTTTTGCTATGCCTGATTGTCAAAGGAAAAGTCCCCTATTCTGTTTGATGTTTTAGAAATAGTCTTAAACTGAAGCAACCTGTCGACATAACAGTGGTAAAGTCTGGTGCAATACACACAGTGTCGCTAGATGTTGCTAATGTGTTTAATGTATAATGGTCTGCTGATAGCTAACAGTGCCTCCCCTCTTCCCTGCACCCCCCTCTCCCCAACCCACCCCACCTCACCTCACCTCCGAACCTCTCCCCAAGCCATGCACCATAACATAATCCATTGTTCCCTCTGGCCTCTGAGTCAGAAAGTTGTGGGTTTGAGTCCCACTTCAGAGACTTGAACACAAAATCTAGGCTGACACTCCACTGTGGTACTGAGGGAGTGCTGCACTGTCGGAGTCATAGAGCGATACAGCACTGAAACAGGCCCTTCGGCCCACCGAGTCTGTGCTGACCAACAACCACCCATTTATACTAATCCTACATTAATCCCATATTCCCTACTACATCCCCACCATTCTCCTACCACCTACCTATGCTAGGGGCAATTTACAATGGCCAAGTTACCTATTAACCTGCAAGTCTTTGGCTGTGGGAGGAAACCGGAGCACCCGGCGAAAACCCACGCAGACACAGGGAGAACTTGCAAACTCTGCACAGGCAGTACCCAGAACCGAACTCGGGTCGCTGGAGCTGTGAGGCTGCGGTGCTAACCACTGCGCCGCCCAAAGGAGGCGCCGTCTTTCAGACAAGATTTTAAACCGAGGCCCTGTTTGCCCTCTCAGGTTGATTTAAATGATCCCATGGTACTATTTCAAAGAAGAGCAGGGGAGTTTATCCCTCCATCCACATCACAATAACAGATTATCTGGTCATGATGACATTGATGCTTCTGGGATCTTGCTGTGCTCAAATTGGCTGCCATGTTTCCTACATTACAACAGTGACTACACTTCAAAAAGTAATTCATGGGCTTTAAAGAGCTTTGGGACATCCTGAACTGAAGAAATGTGTTAAAGAAATTCAAGATGTTATTTTTCCTTTCACACTATGTGATTGATCTTTAAGGCAGTCAGTTCACTGCAATTCTGGATGGGCAATAAATACTGCCTGTGATCAATTTTTTTTTTAGAACGTACTGTTTTCAGCAAGTGAGTTGAGGAATGTTGTGTGAAAATGTGTTGTAAAAGAGTACAGTGGCAGCAGGTATGATCCCTGCTCTGTCCACTGGGAGTGAACCTGTGCTGGACCACGAGGGCAAGATTGGACAGGACCTCCCCTCCCACCAGCCCGGAACCCCCACACCCCCGCCACCCCGGCAACTGATTGACACGCATGCAAATGCATGAACATTAAAAATTAGGAGCAGGAGTAGGCCACTCGGCCCCTCGAGCCTGCTCCGCCTTTCAATAAGATCATGGCTGATCTGATTGTAACCTCAACTCCACATTCCCGCCTACCCCCGATAACCTTTCACCCCCTTGCTTATCAAGAATCTATCTATCTCTGCCTTAAAAATATTCAAAGACTCTGCTTCCACCGCCTTTTGAGGAAGAGAATTCCAAAGACTCACAACCCTCTGAGAGAAAAAATTTCTCCTCATCTCTGTCTTAAATGGGAGACCTTTTATTTTTAAACAGTGACCCCTAGTTCAACATTCTCCTACAAGGGGAAACATCCTTTCCACATGCATCCTGTCAAGACCCCTCAGGATCTTATATGTTTAAATCAAGTCGCCTCTTACTCTTCTAAATTCCAGCAGATATAAGCCTAGTCTATCCAATCTTTCCTCATAAGACAAACTGCCCATTCCAGGTATCAGTCTAGTAAACCTTCTCTGAACTGCTTCTAACGCATTTACATCCTTCATTAAATAAGGAGACCAATACTGTACACAGTACTCCAGAAGTGGTCTCACCAATGCTCTGTATAGCTGAAGTATAACCTCCCTACTTTTGTATTCAATTCCCTTCGCAATAAATGATAACATTCTGTTAGCTTTCCTAATTACGTGCTGTACCTGCATACTAACCTTTTGCGATTCATGCACTAGGACACCCAGATCCTGCTGCATCTCAGAGCTCTGCAATCACTCACCATTTAGATAATATGCTTCTTTTTTATTCTTCCTGCCAAAGTGGACAATTTCATATTTCCCCACATTATACTCCATTTGCCAGATCTTTGCCCTCACTTAACCTATCTATATCCTTCTGTCCTCATCACAACTTACTTTCCTACCTATCTTTGTGTCATCAGCAAATTCAGTAGCTATACCTTTGGCCCCTTCATCTAAGTCATTTATATAAATTGTAAAAAGTTGAGGCCCCAGCACTGATCCCTGTGGCACATCACTCGTTACATCTTGCAAACCAGAAAATGATCCATTTATGCCTACTCTCTGTTTCCTGTTAGCTAGCCAATCTTCTATCCATGCCAATATGTTACCCCCTACACCATGAACTTTTATTTTCCGCAATATCCTTTGATGTGGCACCTTATCAAATGCCTTCTGGAAATCTAAGTACAGTACATCCACCGGTTCCCCTTTATCCACAGCACATGTAACTCCCTCAAAGAACTCCAATAAATTGGTTAAACATGATTTTCTTTTCACAAAACCATGTTGACTCTGCCTAATTACCTTGATTTTTTTCTAAATGCCCTGCTATAACGTCTTTAATAATAGCTTCTAACATTTTCCCTAAAACAGATGTTAAGCTAACTGGCCTGTAGTTTCCTGCTTTCTGTCTCCGTCCCTTTTTGAATAAAGGAGTTACATTTGCTATTTTCCAATCTAATGGAACCATCCCCGAATCTAGGGAATTTTGGAATATTAAAACGAACGCATCAACTATCTCACTAGCCACTTTTTTAAAGACCCTAGGATGAAGTCCACCAGGACCCAGGGACTTGTCAGTCTGCAGCTCCAACAATTTGTTCAGTACCACTTCCCTGGTGATTGTAATTTTCTTGAGTTGTTCCCTCCCTTCCATTTTCTCATTTTACAGCTACTTCTGGGATGTTATTTGTATCCTCAATAGTGAAGACCGATGCAAAATACCTGTTTAATTCATCTGCCATCTCCTTATTATCCATTATTAATTCCCCAGACTCACTTTCTGTAGGACCAATGCTCATTTTGTTAACTCTTTTCTTTTTAAAATATCTACAGAAACTCTTACGATCTGTTTTTATATTTCTAGCTAGCTTTCTCTCGTACTCTAATTTTTCTCTCATTAAATTTTTAGTAACGCTTTGCTGTTTTTTATATTCTGTCCTATTTTCTGACCTGCCTCCCATCTTTGCGTAATTATATGCTTTTTCTTTAAGTTTGATACTATCTTTAACTGTTTTAGTTAACTGTGGGTTGTGGGTCAAGTAGAAGGTATAATTTGCCTCTTGAATTGAGTCTTTTTTTTATTCTTTCATGGGATGTGGGCGTCGCTGGCAAGGCCAGCATTTGTTGCCCATCCCTAATTGCTCTTGACAACTGAGTGGTTTGCTGGGCCACTTCAGAGGGTATTTAAGGGTTTGTGGGTCTGGACCCATTGCTGTGGGTCTGGAGTCACATGTAGGTAAGGACAACAGATTTCCTTCCCTAAAGGACATTAGTGAACCAGATGGGTTTGTACGACAATCAGTGTCATTGGCACCATTACTGTGAGTAACTTTCAATTCCAGATTTTTGTGAATTAATTGAATTTAAATTCCACCAGCTGCCATGGTGGGACTTGAACCCATGTCTCCAGGGCATTATCCCAGGGCTCTGGATTACTAGCTCTGACATTTCCACTACCCCACCATCTCCCTGTGCTCTGTGCAGTTCTGAGCACTGCAAAGTAGAAAGGATCTATTGACCGTGGAAAGAGTGCAGCACAGGACGTTACCAGGGCTCCAAGTGTTAAATTATGAGGAGAGATTTTTTTTATTCTTTCATGGGATGTGAGCATCACTGGCTGTGCCAGCATTTATTGCCCATCCCTATTTGCCCTCGAGAAGGTGTTGGTTAGCTGCCTTCTTGAACTGCTGCAGTCTGTATGGGGTAGGTACACCCACAGTGCTGTTAAGAAGGGAGTTCCAGGATTTTGACCTAGCGACAGTGAAGGAACGGTGATATAGTTCAAGTCAGGATGGTGTGTGACTTGGATGGGAACTTGCAGGTGATGGTGTTCCCATGCATCTGCTGCTCTTGTCCTTCGAGGTGGTAGAGGTCGCGGGTTTGGAAGGTGCTGTCTAAGGAGCCTCGGTGAGTTGCTATAGTGCATCTTGTAGATGGTACACACTGCTGCCACTGTGCGTCGGTGGTGGAGGGAGTGAGTATTTGTGGATGGGGTGCCAATCAAGCGGGCTGTTTTGTCCTGGATGGTGTCGAGCTTCTTGAGTGTTGTTGGAGCTGCACCCATCCAGGCAAGTGGAGAGTATTCCATCATGCTCTTGATATGTGCCTTGTAAATGGTGGACAGACTTTGGGGAGTCAGGAGATGAGTTACTTGCCACAGAATTCCCAGCCCCTGACCTGCTCTTGTATCCACGATATTTATATGGCTACTCCAGTTCAGTTTCTGGTCAATGGTAACCCCCAGGATGTTGATAATGGGGGATTCAATGATGGTAATGTCATTGAATGTCACGGGGGAGATGGTTAAATTCTTTCTTATTTGAGATGGTCATTGCCTGGCACTTGTGTGGTGCGAATGTTACTTGCCACTTATCAGCCCAAGCCTGAAGATTAAATAAACTCGGCTTGTATTCCCTGGAATATTGAAGGTTAAGGGGTGATTTGATTGCGGATTTTGAAAGGAATCAATAAGGTAGATAGAGGGAAACCTTTCTGCTGGTGGGAAGTCTTGGACAACGGGACATAACCTTAAAATCAGAGCCAGGACATTCAGGAGAAACATTAGGAAACACTTCACACAACGGATAACAGTAAACATATGGAACACTCTCGCACAGAAAGCACTAGATGTTAGCTCAATTATTAAATTTAAATCTGAGATCGATCTATTTTTGTTAGGCAAGGGTATAAAAGGATATGGGGTCAAGGCGGGTGGAAGGAGATAAGTTACAGATCAGCCATGACCTTGTTGAATGGCCGAACAGGCTTGTGGGGCTGAACGGCCTCTTTCTGTTCCTATGTTGCTATACTGTGCATCTCCAGCAGGGGTCACTGCACCACTATCAGGAGTAGGAATGGCAGCTTCCGTTTACCCTCCCCCCGCCCTCCTCGCTCCCCCCTCCCCTCCCCTCCCCTCCCCTCCCCTCCCGCATTAGCTTCGCCCAGGATGCTGCGTCCAGTAGCAGTGACCATACTGCTGTCTCAATGGTGAAGTAGATGAATATTCCAGAGGCCTGATCAATAATCTCAAGAAGGTGAGTTCAAATCCCGCTGTGGACAGTTTGAGAATTTCAATTCAATTTTAAAGAAACTCTGGAAATAAAAAGCTGGGAATCAGTAAAAGTGACTGTGAAACTGTAAGATTGGAAAAAAAAAAAACAACTGATTCACTAATGTCTCTTTCGGGAAGGAAACCTGCTGTCCTTACCTGGTCTGGGCCTATGTGTGACTCCAGTCTCACATCAACATGCCTGACTCTCAGTGGCCTTCTGAAGTGAGTCAAAACTGCTAGGAAATCGAATGATCTGATCGAGGTGTTTTTAAAAAGTGGAAAGGATTTGATAGGGTAGATACAGAGAAACTATTACCTCTGTTAGGGAATCAATAAACACAGTGACATTAACTTAGAATTTGAGCTAGGGTATTTAGGAGTTGCTCTTGCAGATAGCTGGCGCAGACACGATGGGCCGAATGACTGGGCTTTAACTGTTCGATGATTCTATGATCAGGAAGCACACAAAGGGAAATGGGAATCTGGAACTCTACCGGAAGGCTGTGGATTCTGGAAGTCAGTTGGAGCCTTCAAGACTAAGATTGGTAGAATTTTGTTAGGTGAAGTTATTAAGGCATATGGATCAAAGGTGGCTAAATAGAGTTAGGATACAGATCAGCCATGATCTAATTAATTGCTGTAGCAGGCCTGAGGGGCTGAATGGCCTCCTCCAGTTCCTGTGTTCTAATGGTGCTCACTGGGTGAGAACCTTCAGCCATGATGGGGAAGGCAGGCCTTGTAATAACCTAAAGTCCGTAGACTTTATATTCTGTGCCTGGCTATTATTTATCCTTCAACCAACATCTTGAAAAACAGATGATCTGGTCATTATCTTCTTGTTTGTGGGATCTTGCTGTGCACAAATTGGCCGTGTTTCCCTACATTACAACAATACTCATCAAAGTAGTATTTCAGGGCTGTAAAACTCTCAACATAAGAAATAGGAGCTGGATGAGGCCATTTGGCCCCTCATCCCAGGAACCAGTCTAATGAACCTTTGTTGCACTCCCCCCTAGAGCAAGTATGTCCTCCCTTAGGAACAAAGGCCAAAGCTATATGCACTACTCCAGTTGTGGCAGATGGAATTTAATGCAGAGAAGTGTGATTCATTTGGGTAGGAAGAACATGAAGAGACAATATAAATTAAAGGGTACAATTCTAAAGGGAGTGCAGGAGCAGAGGGACCTGGGTGTATATGTGCATAAATCATTGAAGGTGGCAGGACAGGTTGAGAGTGTGGTTACTAAAGCATACAGTATCCTGGGCTTTATTAATAGGAGCATAGAGTACAGGAGAAAGGAAGTTATGTTAAACTTGCATAAAACATAAGTTTGGCCTCAGCTGGAGTACTGTGTCCAGTTCTGGGCACCGCACTTTAGGAAGGTTGTGAGGGCAAAGATTCACGAGAATAGCTCCAGGGATGACAAACTTCAGTTACGTGGATAGATTGGAGAAGCTGGGGCTGTTCACCTTGGAGAAGAGAAGATTAAGAGGAGATTTGATAGAGATGTTCAAAATCATGAGGGGTCGGGACAGAGTAGATAGAGAGAAACTGTTCCCATTGGTGGAAGGATCAAGAAAAAGAGGGCGCAGATTTAAGATAATTGGCAAAAGAAGTAATGGCGACCCGAGGAAAACCTTGTTCACACAGTGAGTGGTTAGGATCTGGAATGCACTGCCCGAGAGTGTGGTGGAGGCAGATTCAATCATGGCATTTAAGAGGGAATTGGATTGTTAACTGAAAAGGATGTTCAGGGCTACGGGGAGAAGGTGGGGGAATGGTACTAGCTTAATTGCTCCTTCAGAGAGCCAGCATGGACCCGATGGGCCGAATGGCTGCCTTCTGTGCTGTGACCATTCTGTGTTTCTATGTAGGACCTCCTGCAGTACCGGCAGTGGCCACCGCTCCAGTGGTGCTGCCAGCCCTCCAATTGGCCGGCAGCTCTTGGAGGTGGGAACTCGTCCCTTAAAGGGACGGTGTCCCCAGTGGCGGGCAATTACTTGCCTGCCCGCTGTGGAATTGCAACAGGGGCCTGATGGAGGGCCGAGGCAGGGTCTTCTCCCTGGCCCACCACTGAGACTTCCATTGCAAGAGTAAAATTCATCCTCAAGTCTTTTTACTTATGAATTTTTTTTGCTTGTCCTGGCGATCTGAACCCACAGGTGGCGAGAGCGGGTACAATATCCCCACGGTGACGGCATGCCCTGAAGTGGCGAAATATGTTAAATCTTCGGCGGTCAAGCTGGCCAAACAGCATCCGCGCGACTTGGAAGGAGTGGCCAAGCGACAGCTGTGCGATGCCTACATGTACCTTTACCAGAATCCCCGAATGGCTGTGTACAAATGACCCACAGTGACCTGCGGTGCTGGTAGGGGCAAAGGAGGTAGTTTGTCCGAACAGAAGAACAAATTAAGTTGCACTTCCACCATTGGTCTTGCTGACGGAGTTAGAGACGATTTACGGGGGGCGCTGGTGAGCTGAGACTGGCACTGAGTGTCATTGGGGGAGATTGGAAGGTGGGAGCTGGAGCCCCCACCCTAGTATTTACTCAACTTCCACCTTATCTACAGCCGCTGGGTTCAGTACTTGGTGTTACGTGATTAAGCCAGCTATTCACAGTGGAACTAATCCCTAGTCTCGGTAACGCCACGCCTCCATGCTCCTCCCCCTTCAATCCCCGTGCTGATAGTCACACTTGTACATTCTCATTTATAGTCTTAGCCCATGCTTGCTGTAAAAACTGCTCCTTTACTGGGACAGACATGTTTAATTCTATAGTAGGACTGCCCCACAAAGCTTTAAAACAATATAAAAGTGCCTGGCGACTTTGGTAGCACTTCTCTAATTCGTGTGACAAGGCTGCCATTTATTGCCCATCCTTGTTACCCTTAAGAAGGTGGTTGTTCTATTCTAGAAAGCCAGGCAGTGAAGGACAGACCTGGAGCCAATCTTTACACACTTTTTTAAGCATTTATTTACAGAGATGCACATTACAAGCATACCGCTCCGAACCTAACTACTACAGTTTCAATCTGCTCCTATATATACCTCTTTTAAACAACCAACCAAATTAAGGAAAGGGACCTGATATCTCTAATGAAGGGGCACCGGTGCCATGCGGTAACAAAAAACAAACTATAAAGGAAACTTAACAGAATCAAACTAAAATATCATTCCTAGTAGTGATGATGCACTTCAGTGCCTCTTGTGCCTACTGATTGCAGAAGGCCTCAAGTGTATCAGGGACACCCAGGCACAGACATAGCTGTGGAAGAGAGGCAGACAGTCAGGCTGGATGATTCCCTCACTGCCTGCTGCCTGGACCTATTAATGGCCACTTTGGCCAGGCCCAGGAGCAGTCCCACGAGGAGGTCTCCTGACTAGTCGGCTCCCCTCTGTATCGGGCGGCTGAGGCTGCAATCTTACGTGTTCTACAGCAATGTGGAACACTGACTCCTCCATCCTGCGTACAACAACCTCCACATCAAATCCCGGATGGATGTAGGGAGGACTCCCGCATAGTGTGCCGCCCACTGGGGACCCCGCCACCTCCGGATGGCAGGGCAGAATGCCACGGCGTGTCTGGATGACCGAGTAGGGCAAAGATATGGAGAATGTGCAAGAGCAGTCCGTACAGGAACTACTCCATGCCGGTTCCTGAGAGTCGACTCGGCTTGTGAGGCCGAGACTCCTGAAGAAGGTTTCGAGGCCTGACGCCGATGAGAAATCCTGGCTGGACAGGGCGTTAGCTCAGTTGGGAGTGCTCCACATGCCTAGGCCGCCTTGACACCACCAGTGCGGTCAGCACCAAGTACCACATCTTTAAGATTCTCGATGGCTTCGGGCGTGGGATGGACGCTCCCTAAAGACACGCATCGCACCAGTTCTTCCGGCAACATCCATCCGTCTCCTCCACCGTCCAGAACATCCCTCACCGTGGCAGCCAGTGCCCTCTCCTCCGCCAGCCGCATGAACCCGTCCTGCTGTAGGTGTGGGTTCCCGAACAGGGGTTCCTGGAGGATTACCGCTACTCCTGACGGAGGACTCCGGCTGGAAATGACCACGTTCCAGACCCTGATTAGACCCTGGTAAAAGACAGACAGCATCTGCAGGGAGGCGCGGAGACCCCTCAGGTTTACAAACCGAAACTGTCGGAAGAAATAATTCGCCAGCGTACACCATCTGGGAGGAGGCTCGCCATCCGGCAACTCTGCAGGCCTGAAGATGGAAAATTGCCACGAAGGCACACCAGCGCCTGACCGCCCTCCCTAAGCAGGAGACTCAGTACTGCAGCAGAGACCCAGTGCTGCCGTTCGCCCCAGAAGAAAATCGACCAGTGACAAACTCAGGAGGAGGGAATCAAAGTGACCACAGCATCGTGGCCACTTGGTTTATGACCAGGATTCGATCCCTATAGGACAGCACTCGGAACAGTCCTGTCCAGCACCTCAGGCGAGCTGTAAATTTGGCCTCCAGCTCTTGCCAAATCACCGTCCAGGGGTCCTCGGCAGGGCTGAGATAGATTCCCAGTTAGAGGAGGTGAGTGGTGCTCCAGGCAAAAGGCCCGATCTCTTCTGGCAGAGACCCACCAGGAGTCCAGAACATTTCTCCCAGTTAATCCTGGCGGAGGATAACATGGAGTAGACCTGCTGACACTTGTGCATCCTCCACAGGTCACCGGTATCTGTGACCATGAGGAATAGGTCATCGGTGTAAGCCGAGAGGACAAGCTGCAGAGCCCGGCCTACACAAAGCCAGACCCATCAACCTCCTCTGCAAGAGGTTCAGGAAAGGCTCTATGCAGATGGTGTATAACCGGCTGGATATGGCGCACCCCTCTCCCGAAGCTAAGAGGTGCCAAAGAACCGTTAACCTGAATCAGACACTCTGCGGCGGTGTACAGAAGTTGAATCCGGGCGATGAAATGTATCCCGATCCCGAACGCCCTCTGAGTCCCGAATAAGTATTTGTGATTGACCCTGTCGAATCCCCTGTCCTGATCCAAGGAAAGGAAGGGGACCGACAGACCAGCCCTCTGGGAATGGTGGATCAGGTCCCAGACCAGGGTGATATTGTCATGGATTGTCCGGCCCGAGACTGGGTAGGACTGGTTGGTGTGGATCATGTGGGCCAGTGCGGTGCCAAGACGGGTAGACGTGGCCCTGGCAAAAATCTTGTCGTCCATGCTGAGAAGTGAGTAGACGAAGGGGGAGCCACAGTTCAGGTCCTGGAGGAGTGGGATCCGTGACCTCACAAATGCGCCTTGTGACCTAGCGAGCTGTAGACCCTTCAGCGTGTTGTCCTCTTAGTACGCCTTCTGCAGAGCCTGGTCTTCAATGGTCTGACTGAGACTGGATTCCAGGTCGAGCATCTCCTGCTCCAATCTCTGGACTCTGGCTTTCCGTCTCCTGGTTGACACTCTCGCGTACTCCTGACAGAATGAGCATACGTGAGCTTTGTCCACGTCCCACCATATCCTCAAGGAGGGGAAGCCTCCCCACTTCCTTCTCCAGTCGGCCCAGAATCGATGAAACGAATCCTGGAACCGTTCATCCTCCACAGCAGGTTGTTAAAATGCCAGCAGGCGGACCCCGCCCGCGCACAGAACTGACCTAGTTCCGCCCACAGCAGGCGGTGGTCCGAGTGCAGCATAGCTGCATGGAAGATGCCGGAACACAGGAGACGTACACCCGGGAAATGTAAAAGTGGTAGATTCTGGACCCTCCTCCTCCAGACGTCACAAAGGTGAAAGTGCTGGAGTAGGGATGGAGATTTCGCCAGATGTCCACCAAGTCGTGGGATCTGACCATGTCCTTCAACTTCTCTGGCGCCACTGGCAGTGCGTAATACCAGAGCAGTCCCTCACCTCCAGGGTATAGTTAAATTCCCTCCCACCACCCAAAGACAATGCACTCACCAGCATCAAGCAAGTGAAGTGGCGTGGCCCCCAGCCAGACGGTCAGATGGAGCTGGTGGCCTGGCACAGGCTTCTTGACCCTCAAGACCTCTGGCTGAAAATGTGGAGCCAACAAGATGGCTGCCCCACTGGAATTGGAGGTGAGGCAGCTCATGGAGACCCCTCCTCACCACTCCAGGAGCCACCTTTGTTTCCCAGAACGTTGTGGGTTTCCTGCAGGAAGCACACCACATACTTCCCTTCCTTAAAGAACAAGGGATAGAGAAATCTCTGCGGCTGTTGATGTTGAGGCTGGTTATGGTTGTCTTCTTGGCAGGATTTTAGAGCTCCCATCACTAACACCCTAGTATGGGGAGGAAGCAGAGACATTCCTGCCTCTCCTCTCCCTCAGCAGCCTGCTGAGGAATGTCTTGAACCTGTACTGCTCAAGTCGGCCCACATCCTTGCTGGTGTTCAGGATCTTTGAGGCAGAGTGGACGGGCCTGATGAGTGGCACCAGCTCCGACCATCGGTCAAGGGCAAACTAGACTCTGTCATGGCGGCCCAGGTGATCTGAGATAAACTCCCAGAGCTCCTCAAAGGGGAGGAGGGGGACTCCGGTAGCGGGCATGAGGGCATCCACTGCCTCGCTGCCATTGGATTCCAAATCATCCCCCGTGCCCACCACCAAGTCACCGTCCTCCTCTGCGTCCTCACCGTCAGAGGCCTACCCTCCCATCACACAGGGTGCAGCGGACAGCTCAGCTGTACCAGCAGGCCCTACTTCTGTCCTTGTCCCACCCCTAGGATCAGTGCTGGTGAGGGTGCGAGTACGGGGGTCTTCCCCAGACTCCTCCAGGGGGTCTGGGCCAGAGGGCAGTGGCGACCCGGGGCCCTGCTCTGCTTCAAGCGCTGGGTTCTGTGGAGACACAGGGATCAGTTCTATCTCCAGCATCAGGGTCAGACGGAGAAGGGGGGCCTCCCCCTCCCTCGTCCCCTTCCCCTCCCTTGTCCCCTTCCCCTCCCTCCTCCCTCTCCCCTCCTCCCCCTCCTCCTCCCTCTCCATTCCCTCCTCCTCCCTCTCCATTCCCCCCTCCTCCCTCTCCATTCCCCCCTCCTCCCTCTCCATTCCCCTCTCCTCCCTCTCCATTCCCCTCTCCTCCCTCTCCATTCCCCTCTCCTCCCTCTCCATTCCCTCCTCCTCCCTCTCCATTCCCTCCTCCTCCCTCTCCATTCCCTCCTCCTCCCTCTCCATTCCCTCCTCCTCCCTCTCCATTCCCTCCTCCTCCCTCTCCATTCCCTCCTCCTCCCTCTCCATTCCCTCCTCCTCCCTCCATTCCCCCTCCTCCCTCTCCATTCCCCCCCTCTCCATTCCCCCCTCCTCCCTCTCCATTCCCCCCTCCTCCCTCTCCATTCCCCCCTCCTCCCTCTCCATTCCCCCCTCCTCCCTCTCCATTCCCCCCTCCTCCCTCTCCATTCCCCCCTCCTCCCTCTCCATTCCCCCCTCCTCCCTCTCCATTCCCCCCTCCTCCCTCTCCATTCCCCCTCCCCCTTCTCCTACTCCCCCCCTTCTCCCTCTCCATTCCCCCTCCCCTTCCCCTACCCCCCCCCCTTCTCCTACTCCCCCCCCCTTCTCCTACTCCCCCCCCCTTCTCCTACTCCCCCCCCCTTCTCCTACTCCCCCCCCTTTCTCCTACTCCCCCCCCTTTCTCCTACTCCCCCCCCTTCTCCTACTCCCCCCCCTTCTCCTACTCCCCCCCCCCTTCTCCTACTCCCCCCCTTCTCCTACTCCCCCCCTTCTCCTACTCCCCCCCTTCTCCTACTCCCCCCCTTCTCCTACTCCCCCCCCTTCTCCTACTCCCCCCCCCTTCTCCTACTCCCCCCCCTTCTCCTACTCCCCCCCCTTCTCCTACTCCCCCCCCTTCTCCTACTCCCCCCCCTTCTCCTACTCCCCCCCCTTCTCCTACTCCCCCCCCTTCTCCTACTCCCCCCCCTTCTCCTACTCCCCCCCCTTCTCCTACTCCCCCCCTTCTCCTACTCCCCCCCTTCTCCTACTCCCCCCCCTTCTCCTACTCCCCCCCCTTCTCCTACTCCCCCCCCTTCTCCTACTCCCCCCCCCTTCTCCTACTCCCCCCCCTTCTCCTACTCCCCCCCCTTCTCCTACTCCCCCCCCTTCTCCTACTCCCCCCCCTTCTCCTACTCCCCCCCCCTTCTCCTACTCCCCCCCCCCCTTCTCCTACTCCCCCCCCCCCTCTCCTACTCCCCCCCCTCTCCTACTCCCCCCCCTTCTCCTACTCCCCCCCCTTCTCCTACTCCCCCCCCTTCTCCTACTCCCCCCCCCTTCTCCTACTCCCCCCCCCTTCTCCTACTCCCCTCCCCTTCTCCTACTCCCCCCCCTTCTCCTACTCCCCCCCCTTCTCCTACTCCCCCCCCCTTCTCCTACTCCCCCCCCCTTCTCCTACTCCCCCCCCTTCTCCTACTCCCCCCCCTTCTCCTACTCCCCCCCCCCCTTCTCCTACTCCCCCCCCCTTCTCCTACTCCCCCCCCCTTCTCCTACTCCCCCCCCCCTTCTCCTACTCCCCCCCCCTTCTCCTACTCCCCCCCCCCTTCTCCTACTCCCCCCACTTCTCCTACTCCCCCCCCCCACTTCTCCTACTCCCCCCCCACTTCTCCTACTCCCCCCCCCCACTTCTCCTACCCCCCCCCACCTCCTACTCCCCCCCCCACTTCTCCTACTCCCCCCCCTTCTCCTACTCCCCCCCCTTCTCCTACTCCCCCCCCTTCTCCTACTCCCCCCCCTTCTCCTACTCCCTCCCCCCCTTCTCCTACTCCCCCCCCCTTCTCCTACTCTCCCCCCCTTCTCCTACTCTCCCCCCCTTCTCCTACTCTCCCCCCCCTTCTCCTACTCCCCCCCCCTTCTCCTACTCCCCCCCCCCTTCTTCTCCTCCCCCCCTTCTTCTCCTCCCCCCCTTCTTCTCCTCCCCCCCCTTCTTCTCCTCCCCCCCCCCCTTCTTCTCCTCCCCCCCTTCTTCTCCTCCCCCCCCTTCTTCTCCTCCCCCCCCTTCTTCTCCTCCCCCCCTTCTTCTCCTCCCCCCCTTCTTCTCCTCCCCCCCTTCTCCTCCCCCCCTTCTTCTCCTCCCCCCCCTTCTTCTCCTCCCCCCCCTTCTTCTCCCCCCCCCTTCTTCTCCTCCCCCCCCTTCTTCTCCTCCCCCCCCCTTCTTCTCCTCCCCCCCCTTCTTCTCCTCCCCCCCCTTCTTCTCCTCCCCCCCCCTTCTTCTCCTCCCCCCCTTCTTCTCCTCCCCTCCCTTCTCCTTTCCCCGCTCCTCTCCCCCCTTCTCCTTACCCCACTCCTCCCTCTCCCTCCTCTCTCTCCCCTCCTCCCTCCTCCTCCTCCCCCCCTTCCCCCTCTCCTGTCTCAGCCCCAGCCTTCAGCAGCAACATCAAGCCGCAGCTCTCTTCACCAACCAGCCAGCAAGGAAGTGAATAAGCAATAAAAACAAGAAATGCTGGAAATACTCAGCAGGTCTGGCAGCATCTGTGGAGAGAGAAGCGGAGTTAACGTTTCAGGTCAGTGACCCTTCATCAGAATAAGCAATGACTGGATTCCGTACTCCAAAGAGCCAACTGGTATCAAGGTAGAAACTGTCAGCAATTTTAATTTCTCTCTCACACAGTTCTTCCATCCTTTCTTCGAGGAGCAGAGTGTTGCACAGTACAAGCATGCACCTCCTAACCCAAGTGAATCCCCAGTTATTGCCCACCGCTTGAAACAATGAATATACATTTAACAGTGACCTTCTTGGACCGTTGCAGTCGGTGTGCTGTAGGTACACTCACAGTACTGTTAAAGATTGAGAGAGATCCAGGATTTTGACCCAGCAACAGTGACGGAATAGCCCATACGGGATTGAGACACATGTATTGTTCGTTGTTTTCTACTGTTGTGCAATATTCAAATCTAATGTGTATTTATGCTAGCTAGTCTAATTTGATTTTGTAATTGCCCTGTATATTTCACAGTGAGAGGAGCTGTCTTTTGCACCTTCTATTTCCATTGAGGGCACTCTCCAGGTTTGCTTTTTACTTATTTTCTGTTGTTGAGTTTGTCAGATTTGTATTTGCAAATAATTTTATCTTTATAACTAATAAAAAATAGAACGAACCATTTGGACTGGACTCGGGTCAGTGGTCTAATTCAGTGTGTGTGTCTCTACCTCAGAATCATTCTCCTGCCATTGGGTTTATTTTTACTTTGTGAATGATTAAAAAGCCTTTGTACATAGGGACATAGGAAATAGGAGCAGGAGTAGGCCATTCGGCCCCTTGAGCCTGCTGTGCCATTCAACTGGATCATGGCTGATCTATCTCAACACCATTTTCCCGCACTATCCGCATATCTCTTCTTGTCTTCAATATCTAGAAATCTATCGATCTCTGTCTTGACCATACTCACTGACAGAGCCGCCACAGCCCTCTGGGGCAGAGAATTCCAAAGATTCACCACCCTCTGAGTGAAGAAATTCCCCCTCATCTCAGTCCTAAATGGCCTACCTCTTATTCTGAGACTGTGTCCCCTGGATCTAGACTCACCAGCCAGGGGAAACATCCTTCCTGCATCTGCCCTGTTGAATCCTGTAAGAATTTTGTAAGTTTCAATGAGTTCACCTCTCATTCTTCTAAACTCTAGAGAATACAGGCCCAGACTCCTCAATCTCTCCTCATAGGACAAACCCACTGTCCCAGGGATCAGTCTGGTGAGCCTTTGTTGCACTCGCTATATGGTAAGTATATCCTTCCTTAGATAAGGAGATCAGAACTGTATACAATACTTCAGGTGCGGTCTCACCAAGGCTCTATACAGTAACAGCAAGACTTCTTTACTCCTGTACTCAAATCCTCTTGCAATAAAGGACAACATACCATTTGCTTTCCCAATTTCTTGCTGCACCTGTATGTTAGCTTTCAGTGACTTGTGAACAAGGATACCCAGGTGCCATTGGACATCAACACTTCCCAATCTCTCACCATTTAAGAAAATTCCGTTTTTCCCACCAAAGTGGATAACTTCACATTTTTTCTACATTATATTCATTCTGCCATGTTCTTGCCCTCTCACTTATTCTGTCTAAATCCACTTGAAGCCTCTTTTCATCTTCCTCACAACTTACATTCCCACCTAGTTTTGTGTCATCGGCAAACTTGGAAATATTACATTTGGTCCCCACATTCAAATCATTGATATATATTGTGAACAGCTGGGGCCCAAGCACTGTTCCTTGCACTAGCCCACTAGTCACAGCCTGCCATCCTGAGAATGACCTGTTTATTTCTACTGTCTGTTTTCTGTCCAATTCTCAATCCATGCTTGTATATTACCCAGTATATCGATCTAATTAGTAATCTAATGGAAGATAAAATGTGTAAACTGGAAATGGGAAACAGTGACAGAAAATTTCAGAAATTGAAAACACCTCTTTCACTCCTGTCCCCTTTGCCTGCTCTCCCTTACCTCTATTTCCACTCTCTCTCCACTTTGCCTCCTCCTACATCCTCTCTTTCCTTATCTCTCTTTTCCCTTTTTTTTCTCTCTTTTTTCACCATATATCTCTTTCACTTCTTCACCTTCTACTTGTCTTCTCACCCTCCGTTTTTTTCTCTTTTGCTCCCCTTTCTCTCTCTCTCTCTCTCCTTGACTGTCTCTCCCTTCTCTCTCTCCTGTTCACCTCTGACAACCTCTCTCCCCTTCTCTCTCTATTTCTCTATCTCCACTATTCTCTCCTTTCCAACTGGACCGTGTTGATCTAATCCCATCCCCATCCCTGCATCCTTTTATATTCTTCCTTTTCCCCCCTCTTCCAATCCCATTTTAAAGTGATGCCCTATTCTGTGCCTCAGTGCTCATGATGTAGGTTCTAAGTGTTAATCCTGAGTCGATGTCCCCTTGGTTAATACCAGCCCTACATTCCTTCAGGAGGCTACAAGGGAGTAACTCCAATGGATATCTGGGCTAAATCCACCGGAAAACAGCCAGGATCGAAAATCCTGGAAAGCTGAAATAAAAGCAGGAGGATCCTCGTCGCTGGAACCCTTTGTGGAGAGGGCGGAGAAGCTACCATTTCAGGTGGATCCTTCATTTGAACTGGAAAATATAACAGACAACATTTCATGAAAAACACAGAAACCAAATAGGGAGAGAGGGAATAAAAAGGATGTACACACACACACACGTATATACACACGCACAGAATCACAGAATTGTGACAGTGCAGAAGTAGGCCATTCGGCCCATCGTGTCCGCACCAGCTCTCTGAAAGAGCAATTCCCACAATTCCATTCCCCTGCCTTCTCACCATAACCCTGCACATTCTTCCTTTTCATATAACTGTCTAATTCCCTTTTGAATGTTTGGCAAGTTTTGGGAACCTTGGATAACGAGGGATATTGTGAGCCTCGTCAAAAAGAAAAAGGAAGCATTCGTAAGGCCTGGAAGGCTGGGAACAAACAAAGCCCTTGAGGAATATAAAGACAGTAGGAAGGAACTTAAGCAAGGAGTCAGGAGGGCTAAAAATGGTCATGAAAAGTCACTGGCAAACAGGATTAAGGAGAGTCCCAAGGCTTTTTATACGTAAATAAAGAGCAAGAGGGTAACCAGGGAAAGGGTTGGCCCACTCAAGGACAGAGGAGGGAATCTATGTGTGGTGCAAGAGGAAATGGGTGAGGTACTAAATGAGTACTTTGCATCAGTATTCACCAAAGAGAAGGACTTGGTGGATGATGAGCCTAGGGAAGGGAGTGCAGATAGTCTGGGTCATGTCGATATCAAAAAGGAGGAGGTGTTGGGTGTCTTGCAAAGCATTAAGGTAGATAAGTCCCCAGGGCCTGATGGGATCTACCCCAGAATACTGAGGGAGGCAAGGGAAGAAATTGCTGGGGCCTTCACAGAAATCTTTGCATCCTCATTGGCTACAGGTGAGGTCCCAGAGGACTGGAGAATAGCCAATGTTGTTCCTTTGTTTAAGAAGGGTAGCAAGGATAATCCAGGAAGTTATAGGCCGGTGAGCCTTATGTCAGTGGTAGGGAAATTATTAGAGAGGATTCTTTGGGACAGGATTTACTCCCATTTGGAAACAAATGAACTTATTAGCGAGAGACAGCATAGTTTTGTGAAGGGGAGGTCGTGTCTCACTAACTTGATTGGGTTTTTTGAGGCAGTGACAATGATTGATGAAGGAAGGGCAGTGGATGTTGTCTATATGGATTTCAGTAAAGCCTTTGACAAGGTCCCTCATGGCAGACTTATACAAAAGGTGAAGTCACATGGGCTCAGAGGTGAGCTGGCAAGGTGGATACAGAACTGGCTCAGTCATAGAAGACAGAGGGTAGCAGTGGAAGGGTGCTTTTCTGAATGGAGGGATGTGACTAGTGGTGTTCCGCTGGGATCAATGCTGGGACCTTTGCTGTTTGTAGTATATATAAATGATTTGGAGGAAAATGTAGCTGGTCTGATTAGTAAGTTTGCGGACGACACAAAGGTTGGTGGAATTGCGGATAGTGATGAGGATTGTCAGAGGATACAGCAGGATATAGATCGGTTGGAGACTTGGGCGGAGAAATGGCAGATGGAGTTTAATCCGGACAAATGTGATGTAATGCATTTTGGAAGGTCTAATGCAGGTGGGAGTATACAGTAAATGGCAGAACCCTTAGGAGTATTGACAGGCAGAGAGATCTGGGCATACAGGTCCACAGGTCACTGAAAGTGGCGACGCAGGTGGATAAGGTAGTCAAGAAGGCATACGGCATGCTTGCCTTCATCGGTCAGGGCGTCGAGTATTAAAATTGGCAAGTCATGCTGCAGCTGTACAGAACCTTAGTTAGGCCACACTTAGAATATTGCGTGCAATTCTGGTTGCCACACTACCAGAAGGACGTGGAGGCTTTGGAGACGGTACAGAAGAGGTTTACCAGGATGTTGCCTGGTCTGGAGGGCATTAGCTATGAGGAGAGATTGGATAAACTCGGATTGTTTTCACTGGAACGACGGAGGTGGAGGGGTGACATGATAGAGGTTTACAAAGTTATGAGCAGCATGAACAGAGTGGATAGTCAGAAGCTTTTTCCCAGGGTGGAAGAGTCAGTTACTAGGGGACATAGGTTTAAGGTGAGAGGGGCAAAGTTTAGAGGGGATGTGCGAGGCAAGTTCTTTACACAGAGGGTGGTGAGTGCCTGGAACTTGCTGCTGGGGGAGGTGGTGGAAGCAGGTATGATAGCGACGTTTAAGAGGCATCTTGACAAATACATGAATAGGATGGGAATAGAGGAATACGGTCCCCGGAAGTGCAGAAAGTTTTAGTTTAGACAGGCATCAAGATCGGCGCAGGTTTGGAGGGCCGAATGGCCTGTTCCTGTGCTGTACTGTTCTTTGAATGCTTCAATTGAACCTGCCTCCACCACGTTCTCAGGCAGTGCATTCCAGACCTTAACCACTTGCTGCTTGAAAAAGTTTTTCTCATGTCACTTTTACTTCTCTTACCAAATACTTGAAATCTGTGCCCTCTCATTCTTGATCCTTTCATGAGTGGGAACAGTTTCTCTTTATCTACTCTGTCCTTCTTCCTTGATAAAGACAGATGCAAAGTAATCATTTAATACCTCAGCTATACCCTCTGCCTCCATGTGTAAATCCCCTTTCTAGTCTCTAATTGGCCCCACTCCTCCTTTTACCATTCTTTTACTATTTATATGCCTATAGAAAACTTTGGGATTTCCTTTAATTTTAGCTGCCAGTCTCGTCTCATGCTCTTTCTTTGCTTCTCTTATTTACTTTTTCACTTCCCCTCTGGACCTTCTATATTCAGCCTGGTTCTCAATAGTATTTTCTACCTGGCATCTGTCATAAGAACACTTTTTCTTCTTTATCTTAATCTCTACCTCTTTTGTCACCCAGTGCACTCTGGATTTGTTTACTCTCATTTTCCCCTTCGAGGGAACATACCTTGACTGTACCCGAACTATCTCTTCTTTGAAGGTAGCCCATTATTCATCTATCCATTTTCCTGCCAACTTTTGACTCCAATTTATTCACCCCAGCTCCATTCTTACCCCATTGAAGTTGGCCATCCCCCAGTTAATTATTCTTACCCTGGATTGCTCTTTGTCCTTTTCCATCGTCAGCCTAAACCTGATGATACAATGATCACTATCCCCTAAATGTTCTCCTACTGATACTTGATCCAATTGGCCCACCTCATTCCCAAGAACCAGGTCTAGCAGTGCCTCCTTTCTTGTTGGACTAGCAACACACTGTAGAAAATTTTCCTGAACACACTCTAGGAACTCTTGCCCCTCACTGCCCTTTACACGACTACTATCCCAGTCTCTGTTTGGATAATTAAAGCCCCCCACTATAACTAGCCTATAATTTTTGCACCTCTCTGTAATTTCCTTGCAAATTTGTTCCTCCTCTACCTTCTCACTAGTTGGTGGCCTAGAGACAACACCGAGCAATGTAACTGCACCTTTTTTGTTCCTTAGCTCTAGCCAAATTGATTCTGTCCTCGGCCCCTCTGGGACATCCTTTTTCTCCAGCACTGCAGTGCTCTCCTTAATCAATACCGTCACCCCTCTCCCTTTTTTCCCTTTCCTATCTTTCCTGAACACCTTGTATCCAGGAATATTTAACACCCAGTCCTGCCCTTCTTTGAGCCAGGTCTCTGTTATAGCCACAACATCATATTTTCACATGGCAGTCTGCGCCTGTACCTCACCAGTCCGTGCATTCACAAACATGCACATTAACCCTGATTCAAACTTTATACTTTCTCCCTTACTCTGACCTCACCTAATATCATACTATACTCTCATACTATCTATCTCCCCCAGTATTCTGAACACCTTGGTATTCCCCTCTGATACTTCCTCCTGGTTCTCACACCCCTGACTAGTTACCAGTTTTGCTTCCCTTCAATCTGAGCTCCCTCTCAGGTTCCCATCCCCCTGACAATTTAGTTTAAATCCTCCCCAACAGCACTAGCCAATCTCCCTGCGAGGATATTCGTCCCAGTCCTGCTAAGATGCAGCCCGTCCATCTTGTACAGATCCCACTTGCCCCAGAACCGGTCCCAATGCCTCAGAAATCTGATGCCCTCCCTCCTACACCAGTTCTCCAGCCAAATGTTCAATCGCTCAATTCCTATTCCTATGCTCGCTTGAACATGGGACTGGGAATAATCCTGAGATTACTGCTTTGGAGGTCCTGCTTTTTAATCTCCTTCCTAGCTCCCTAAAATCTGCTTTCAGGACCTCATCCCCCTCCTTACCTATGGCATTGGTACCAATGTGGACCACAAGCTCTGGGCGTTCACCCTCCCCTCGAAGAATATCCTGCAGTCGCTCCGTGACATCCTTGACCCTGGCACCAGGGAGGCAGCACACCATCCTGGAGTCACGTTTACTGCTGCAGAAACGCCTGTCTGTTCCTGTAACTAATGAATCCTCTATTACTACTGCTCTTCCATTCTTCCTCCCCTCCTGTGCAGCTGAGCCACCTGTGGTGCCACAAACCTAGCTCTGACTGCACTCCTCTGAGGAACCATCACCCTCACCAATACCAAAATGGAAAATTGATTAGCGAGTGAGATCATATCAGGGGACTCCTGCACTACCTGCCTGGTGGTCACCCATTCCCGATCTGCCTGCATGCTCCTAATCTGTGGTGTGACCACCTCCCTAAACGTGCTATCCACGTAGTCCTCTGCCTCATGGATGCACAACAGTGACTCCAGCCGCCGCTCAAGTTCCGAAACCCGGAGCTCATGCTTCTGCAGCCAGTGACACTTCCTGCAGATGTGTGCACTCACACAGACACATACAGAACTACAGACTCACTCACACACAGACATGCACTCACTCTCACACAGATGCACTGACACTCACGGTCACAGACACACGCACTCACACACACACAGACACACAGACAAAGAACTAACAAAGAACAGTACAGCACAGGAACAGGCCATTCGGCCCTCCGAGCCTGCGCCGATCTTGATGCCTGCCGAAACTAACACCTTCTGCACTTCCGGGGCTCATATCCCTCTATTCCCTTCCTATTCATATATTTGTCAAGATGTCTCTTATACGTCGCTATCGTATCTGCTTCCACCACCTCCCCCGGCAGCAAGTTCCAGGCACTCACCACCCTCTGTGTAAAAAACTTGCCTCGCACATCCCCTCTAAACTTTGCCCCTCGCACCTTAAACCTATGTCCCCTAGTAACTGACTCTCCACCCTGGGAAAAAGCTTCTGACTATCCACTCTGTCCATGCCGCTCATAACTTTGTAAACCTCTATCATGTCGCCCCTCCACCTCCGTCGTTCCAGTGAAAACAATCCGAGTTTTTCCAACCTCTCCTCATAGCTAATGCCCTCCAGACCAGGCAACATCCTGGTAAACCTCCTCTGTACCCTCTCCAAAGCCTCCACGTCCTTCTGGTAGTGTGGCAACCAGAATTGCACGCAATATTCTAAGTGTGGCCTAACTAAAGTTCTGTACAGCTGCAGCATGACTTGCCAATTTTTATACTCTATGCCCCGATCGATGAAGGCAAGCATGCCAAATGCCTTCTTGACTACCTTATCCACCTGCGTTGCCACTTTCAGTGACCTGTGGACCTGTACGCCCAGATCTCTCTGCCTGTCAATACTCCTAAGGGTTCTGCCATTTACTGTATACCTCCCACCTGCATTATACCTGCCAAAATGCATTACCTCACATTTGTCCGGATTAAACTTCATCTGCCATTTCTCCGCCCAAGTCTCCAACCGATCTATATCCTGCTGTATCCTCTGACAATCCTCGTCATTATCCGCAACTCCACCAACCTTTGTGTCGTCCGCAAACTTACTAATCAGACCAGCTACATTTTCTTCCAAATCATTTATATATACTACAAACAGCAAAGGTCCCAGCACTGATCCCTGTGGAACACCACTAGTCACATCCCTCCATTCAGAAAAACACCCTTCCACTGCTACCCTCTGTCTTCTGTAGCCGGGCCAGTTCTGTATCCATCTTGCCAGCTCACCTCTGATCCCATGTGACTTCACCTTTTGCACCAGTCTGCCATGAGTGACCTTGTCAAAGGCTTTACTAAAGTCCATATAGACAACATCCACCGCCCTTCCCTCATCAATCATCTTCGTCACTTCGTCAAAAAACTCAATCAAATTAGTAAGACACGACCTCCCCTTCACAAAACCATGCTGTCTCTCGCTAATAAGTTCGTTTGTTTCCAAATGGGAGTAAATCCTGTCCCGAAGAATCCTCTCTAATAGTTTCCCTACCACTGACGTAAGGCTCACCGGCCTATAATTTCCTGGATTATCCTTGCCACCCTTCTTAAACAAAGGAACAACATTGGCTATTCTCCAGTCCTCTGGGACCTCACCTGTAGCCAATGAGGATGCAAAGATTTCTGTCAAGGCCCCAGCAATTTCTTCCCTTGCCTCCCTCAGTATTCTAGGGTAGATCCCATCAGGCCCTGGGGACTTATCTACCTTAATGCTTTGCAAGACACCCGACACCACCTCCTTTTTGGTAATGAGATGACTGAGAGTATCCGCACTCCCTTCCCTAGGCTCATCATCCACCAAGTCCTTCTCCTTGGTGAATACTGATGCAAAGTACTCATTTAGTACCTCGCCCATTTCCTCTGGCTCCACGCATAGATTCCCATCTCTGTCCTTGAGTGGGCCAACCCTTTCCCTGGTTACCCTCTTGCTCTTTATATATGTATAAAAAACCTTGGGACACACACACACACACAGACACACACATTCACGCATACACAGACACAGGCGTGCGCGCACAGACACGCACTCACACAGACTCTCACACGCACACACAAACGCACTCACGCAGACACACTGTCACACACACACACTGTCACACACTCACACACAGATACGCAGTCACTCTCACAGACACACACAGACACATACTCGTGCGCACAGTCACACACGTGCGCACAGTCTCACACACACACATACAATACATGGAATGAGATGGTTCAATTGGCAAAAGTGATATTAGCTGGAGATAGGAGTGCGAAGAGGATTTTAACTCTACCAACCCACCTTTGGCTCCATATCCCTTTATACCATTGGCTAACAAAAACTCATTGATCTCAGATTGAAAATGATTAATTGATCAAGCAAATACTGCTTTTTGTGAGCAGCAGAGACTGGAGGGGAGAGACACAGAGGAATGAAGAGAGGCACAAAGGGGAGGGAGGGATAGAAGGGATGAAGGTGGTGGGGAGAGAGAGAGAGAGAGAGGAGGCAGCTCCTATTATTCCTGGTCAGAATGGAGATGAGTGGTTCATTCCCCTGCCATTCATGCCTGGTGTTCGCACGCTGGGAGTGACTGGGATCGATTTTATGCTAAGAATTGTATTATCCTCCACTGACTGCATTCTGCTAGAGAAATACCGGACTGGATGTTGTACAGGAGGCCGGGCTCCCAGACAGCAGGCTGAAGAGGCAGGTGATATCTTATTTGGTCATTAATAGGTCACTGAAGGCATCAATTGGCCTCTGGGTGGGAAGGCCATCGTCGGCCTATCCCTCCCCCGGGAAGATCGCTTGGTCACGGGCCCTCCGCCCCACCGCCACCCGTCTCAATTTTCCATGCCCCTCTCCCACTTCTGACCCCACCTCAGGGGCCCATAAAATCCAGCCTACAGAGTGACTATTGACACCACTTTGTTCGCTAATGAGTTAGAGGCAAGGGCAGAGTCTCCTAAACAGTTTCTGTGAACCAGAGGAAACCGAACTTTAGACTGAGTCAACAGCAGGATGTCCCGATAAAAGCAGGATTATTTGTCGAGCAGAGTGCAGTCAGTGGAGGATAGTTATCTAAAATGAATGATGAGCCTAAAACCAGTCCCAGTCATTTACAGCAGTGTGCACAGCATATGTGATTGACAAGAAAATTAACCAATCATCTCCATTCAGGGCAGGCATCGTATTATATGCACTATATGCAGCCTTCTCTCTCTCTCTCTCTTTCTCTCGCTCTCTCTCTCTCACCCCCTCTTCTCGCCCTTTCTCTCCCCCTGCTCATTTCCCCCTCGTTTTCCACCTCTTGCTTCCTATCACCCCTCTGTCCCTCCCTCTCTCCCTCCTTCCCCTTCTGTGTCTCTCTCTCTTCTTCCCTCTGTCTCTTTTCCTCTGTCTCGCCATCTCCCCTCTCTCTTGTTCCCCTTCTCTCGTCCGCCTTCCCTCACATTTGCCTTCTCTCTGTCGTCCCCCACTCTCTCTCTCTTGACCCACGATCTACAATCTGGACTTAATTCAGATCCAGACTCTGAAATTATTTTACCCCAATCAGAGCTTGCAATGGACATGCTCAAAAGAAGGCCCCAAACATTGAAAATGTTTATGTATTTTGTGGAGTCAGAGCGCTCATCCTGGGTTCACCAGACCCTGAGACTCCCGACCGCCATTCCGGATTTACCTGTGTGATGAAATTCGTAAGACCCTGACAGGTGAGATGTGTGGGGCTTCCTGATTGGTGCCCTCAACTTACCTAATTCATTCTGATGCGGGCCTAAGAATAAATCCAGTCTCGTCCTTGGGACTTACTCACAGAATCATGACCATTTTGGGGCACTGAGGAATGTAGGCCTCCATGGGTCAAGTAATGGCTGATGTGGAGATCTCGGAACCTCTGCTGTGGTTTGTGTCCCCAGTGTGGTTTGAAGCCATATGCAAGCTCCATCCTGGGCCTATGCTGGGTTGCCTGATCTTGGCTGGTGCCGCAGTTGATGGCAATGCTATTGGCCTCAAACTTCCTACACTGCTGAGGTGCAGAAATTAGTGAGGATCCAGGTCCCGATCACTGTCCAAGTCAACACTACAGAAATGGCGATACAGAATGGACTTGTATGTGAGGCCCCTCCTTTGTCAAATAACTTAGCTCTTAAGGCTCACCTATGAAGAATGGCTCATTACTAAGGGGATGTGGCACCTGCACAACTAAGATGCACTGCAGCGAGCCCAACCAAGGTTAGTATTCATGCTTGGGATGTGGGCAAGGCAGGTATTTATTGCCTATCACTAGTTGTCCCTTGAGAAGGTGGTGGTGAGTCACTGCCTTGAACCAGTGCATTCCCTGTGGTGTAGATACACCCACAGTGCTGTCAGCAGGTGGGGGGAATTCCAAGGTTTTGACCCAGTCCGTCTAGGTGGTAGAGGTCACGGGTTTGGAAGGTGCTGTCGAAGGAGCCTTGGTGAGTTGCTGCAGTGCATCTTGTAGATGGTACACACTGCTGCCAATGTGTGCCGGTGGTGGAGGGAGTGACTGTTTGTAGATGGGGTGCCAATCAAGCGGGCTGCTTTGTCCTGGATGCTGTTGAGCTTCTTGAGTGTTGTTGGAGCTGCACCCATCCAGGCAATGGAGAGTATTCCATCACACTCCTGACTTGTAGATGGTGGACAGGCTTTGACATCACCTCCCAAACCCCACAACCTTGAGCAGCAAGATGGTGGAAAACTTCACCAAGTTCCCTCCAAATCACACACCATCCTCCATTGGAACTATATCGCTAACCCTTCACTGTCACTGAGTCCATATCCAGGAACTTCCTAACAGCGCTGTGGGTATAACCTCACCACATGGACTGCAGTGGTTCAAGAATAAGGCCAACTACTACCTTCTCAAGGCCAACCAGGGGTGGCCAATAAATGCTGGCCTTACAATGAGATTGCCCAAGAACAAATGACTAAAATTCAACTCGACTGAGGGACACTTTTCAGAATTTATCCACAAATTCTTTGTAGTTGAGTATGTTTCCAGTCCAACAATGAAAGAAACAATTGCTTGATTTATTTCTGGGAAATGAAATGAGGCCAGATAACTAATATGAGATTAGGAGGACAATTGGAAAATAGTAACCACAGTGTAATTAGATGAAGGTAAGAATATAACAGGATATTGAAACAGCCATTGACAAGATGTTAGGCTGCTAAAAGGTCAGAGTTCAGTGAGACAAGGGATCTGGCCCAGGTTAACTGGGCAAAAAAATTACTGGTTCAAATACATAACAGCAGGTAGCTAAAGACATTTAAAGAACAAAAGGCCAACAGGTTTATCAGTCGGTACACAGAGCACAAGCAACTAAGTAATGATCAATATGTATAAAACACTGGCTCGGTCACACTGAGAGAAATTTTGGTTGTCAATCTGTGCTCAGCAACATCCCAGAAACAGCAATGTGATAAGTGACCAGATATTTGGTTTTAGTGATGCTGGCTGACACACTATTATTCACCGGAACACCAGAGAGAGCAGACTGAACCTCGGGCTTAACATTCAAACAAAGGCACTAATGACACTCCCTCAGTACTGACTCTCTGTGCAGCACTCCCTCAGTACTGACCCTCTGACAGTGCCGCACTCCCTCAGTACTGACCCTCTGACAGTGCAGCACTCCCTCAGTACTGACCCTCCGACAGTGCAGCACTCCCTCAGTACTGAACCTCCGACAATGCCGCACTCCCTCAGTACTGAACCTCCGACAGTGCAGCACTCCCTCAGTACTGACCCTCTGACAGTGCAACACTCCCTCAGTACTGACTCTCTGACTGTGCAGCACTCCTTCAGTACTGACCCTCTGACAGTGCAGCACTCCCTCAGTACTGAACCTCCGACAGTGCAGCACTCCCTCAGTACTGACCCTCTGACAGTGCAACACTCCCTCAGTACTGACTCTCTGACTGTGCAGCACTCCCTCAGTACTGACCCTCTGACAGTGCCGCACTCCCTCAGTACTGACCCTCCGACAGTGCCGCACTCCCTCAGTACTGACCCTCCGACAGTGCAGCACTCCCTCAGTACTGACCCTCTGACAGTGCAACACTCCCTCAGTACTGACCCTCTGACAGTGCAGCACTCCCTCAGTACTGACCCTCTGACATTGCAGCACTCCCTCAGTACTGACCCTCTGACAGTGCAGCACTCCCTCAGTACTGACTCTCTGACAGTGCAGCACTCCCTCAGTACTGACCCTCTGACAGTGCAACACTCCCTCAGTACTGACCCTCTGACAGTGCAGCACTCCCTCAGTACTGACCCTCTGACATTGCAGCACTCCCTCAGTACTGACCCTCTGACAGTGCAGCACTCCCTCAGTACTGACCCTCTGACATTGCAGCACTCCCTCAGTATTGACCCTCCGACAGTGCAGCACTCCCTCAGTACTGACCCTCTGACAGTGCAGCGCTCCCTCAGTACTGACCCTCTGACAGTGCAGCACTCCCTCAGTACTGACCCTCTGACAGTGCAACACTCCCTCAGTATTGACCCTCTGACAGTGCTGCACTCCCTCAGTACTGACCCTCTGACAGTGCAGCTCTCCCTCAGTATTGACCCTCTGACAGTGCAGCACTCCCTCAGTACTGACCCTCTGACATTGCAGCACTCCCTCAGTATTGACCCTCTGACAGTGCAGCACTCCCTCAGTACTGACCCTCTGACAGTGCAGCTCTCCCTCAGTACTGACCCTCCGACAGTGCAGCACTCCCTCAGTACTGACCCTCCGACAGTGCCGCACTCCCTCAGTACTGACCCTCCGACAGTGCAGCACTCCCTCAGTACTGACCCTCTGACATTGCAGCACTCCCTCAGTATTGACCCTCCGACAGTGCAGCTCTCCCTCAGTACTGACCCTCCGACAGTGCAGCACTCCCTCAGAGTTGACCCTCTGACATTGCAGCACTCCCTCAGTATTGACCCTCTGACAGTGCTGCACTCCCTCAGTACTGACCCTCTGACAGTGCAGCTCTCCCTCAGTACTGACCCTCTGACAGTGCAGCACTCCCTCAGTACTGACCCTCTGACAGTGCAGCACTCCCTCAGTACTGACCCTCTGACAGTGCAGCTCTCCCTCAGTACTGACCCTCCGACAGTGCAGCACTCCCTCAGTACTGCACTGAAGCTTCAGCCCAGATTTTGTGATCCAAGTCTCTGGAGTGGGATTTGAACCCACAGCTTTCTGACTCAGTGGGGTGACTGCTACCCATCGAACAGCAGCTGGCACCTATGGAAGTGTCACTCGGGCCCAAGTACTGCATTGGTTCTGGGCTGTTAACCAGTTCTGGTAAACTGCTGAGCACAGATAAAGATGAAGAATGTGGGGAGGGTTGTGTGTCCGCTCCTTTGTTACAAACTAAATCTGTAGCATCTTATCAGAGTTGTGTGCTGGAGGAGACCAGTGTCAGGACAATGTTAGGCCTGATAAATGTTTCATTGTGGTGTCAAATGCTGTTGTTCTTCCAGGAGCTCAGATAGTATCTCGGACCAAATGTTACTTCACCCCATTTTATGCTGACTTCAGTGAAATGAAAAGCATTTGTTTTGTAATCAGAACCTTGACCTCTCCATGGAGAGTTAAACTGAACATTCCTGTTAACATTTAACGGGCATCTTCTTCACAAATGGGCTCAGAAAACCGTTCTCACACTACATGGAGACATAAACAACACTGTGAACCAAACACTTGTATTTATTTAGTGCATTTCATGATCACCGAATGTCTCAAAGCACTTTACAGCCAATGACGTATTTTTGAAGTGTAGTCACTGTTGTATTGCAGGAAATGCGGCAGCCAATTTGCACACAGCAAGATCCCACAAACAGCAATGAGAGCAACAGGGGGAGGCGGTGGCGTAGTGGTATTGTCACTGGTCTAGTAACCCAGAGACCCAGGGAATTGCTCTGGGGACATGGGTTCGAATCCCACCACAGCAGAAGGTGGAATTTGAATTCAATTAATAAATCTGGAATTAAAAAGCTAGTCTAATGATGCCCATGAAACCATTGTCGATTGTTGTAAAAACCCATCTGGTTCACTAATGTCCTTTAGGGAAGGAAATCTGCTGTGACTCCAGACCCACAGCAATGTGGTTGACTCTTAAATGCCCTCTGAAATGGCCTAGCAAGCCACTCAGTTGTATCTAACCGCTAGTACTGTGGGTGTACCTACCTCACATGGACTGCAGCGGTTCAAGAAGGCAGCTCACCACCACCTTCTCAAGTGCAATTAGGGATGGGCAATAAATGCTGGCCTGGCCAGTGATGCCCACATCCCATGAACGAATAAAAAAAAAAGATACCGACCAGATAATCTGCTTTAGTGGTGTTGGTTGAGGAATAAATGTTGACCAGGTCACCGGGGATAACCCCCCTTTTCCTCTTCAAAATAATGCCATGGGATCTTTTACATCCATCCGAGTAGGCAGATAGGGCCTCGGTTTAACATCTCATGCGAAAGACAGCACCTCCGACTGTGCAGCTTTCACTCAGTACTGTACGGGAGTGTCAGCCTAGATCTTTGTTCTCAACTACAGAAATGGGACTTGAACTCTAGGGTGAGAGTGTGACCAACTGAGCCACAGCTGACACTGTTGTCCCCTCTAAGCTATCAGATCTCCCCCCACCAAAGGCAGCGAGTGGTAATGACCTGGAACTCGCTGCCCACAAGGGTGGTGGAAGCAGAGACGATCAATGATTTCATGAGGAAGTTGGATGACCACCTGAGAGAAATAGACTTGTAGGACTCTGGAGACCAAACTGGGGAGTGGGACTGACTGCATAGCCCCGTGAAGAGCCAGAATACACTCAATGGGCTGAATGGTCCCCTTCTGTGCCATTCTAAGGGCTTAGGGAAATGAAATATGAGAGCTGGTTGCAGAGACTGGGCTTGTATTCCCTCAAGTATAGAAAATTGAGGGCTGATCTAATAGAGGTATTCCAATTGATTTCAGGATTTGATAGGGTAGATAGTGAGAAACTATTTCCTTTGGTGGGTGAGTCCAGAACAAGGGCACAGAACTTTAAAATCAGAGCTAGGCTGTTCAGGGGTGATGTCAGGAAGCACTTCTTCACACGAAGGGGAGTGGAAATCTGGAACTCTCTCCCACAAGAAGCTGCTGAAGCTGGGCGTGAGTGGATAATTTGAAATCTGAGATGGACCAATATTTGTTGGGGAAGGATATTTAAAGGACACCCCAAGGTGGTAAATGGAGTTGAGGTACAGATCGGTCACGATCAAATAGTGGGACAGGTTAGATGGCCTGAATGGCCTCACCTTGTTCCCAAGCCCTGGTTGAGAAGGACTCCTGCGCTGCCCTCTGCCTGTGGAAGTATGTACCCTGTAACTGCTCAGATAGATTTTTGTGGGGAAAGAGTATCAACAACAGCAATGACGTGCATTTATATCGCGCCTTAAATAGAGTAAACCATTACAAGGCCCTTTACAGAGAGTTATCAAAGAAAATTTGACAAGCATCAAGGGATATGGGGCAAAGATGGAACTGAGATGCAGATCAGACATGATCTTACTGAATAGTGGGACAGGCTGGATGGCCTGAATGGCCTTCTCTGGTGAATGTGCACAAGGCAACCCAACCCGAAATTGTCCCCCCCATGCAGTTATTGAGATTTTTCCAACAGAAACACTTTCATCATATTGAATGGTTGTGACCTGAGTCAAGAACAGAGTCGGATTTGCTGGAGTTGCTGCCAGTATTGATTGGCGTGGACACATTAAGAGTTAACTACATAGTGTGGGGCTGGACTCTTATGTAGGCCAGACCACGGAAGGATGTCAGGGTCCCTTCCCTGGGTTTTTGTGCTTATTTGGCAGCTTTCGTGGTTGTTTTGCTTGGTGGCACTCAAAGGATGATCAGATTTATTGAACTCCATATAACTTGCCCTGCTGGGATTAAATGCACCACATCCGGTTTGCTCGTCCATTGCAATGTTGCCTCAAAGCCACGCAGCAATCAGGAATGTGCCACACACAAACAATGTTTCCTTAATGGTGTGAGGATGCCTGGCCCTGCGTGCAACAAACCAGCCATAGACAGCAAACTGAAGTTAGAGGTAACAATGGTCCAATGCTGTAATCACCAGGCTATCTATCCTAATCCCTCCATGTCCTCGCTTTCCCTGTCTCTGTAACCTCCTCCAGTCTTACAACCTTCCCACATCTCTACGCTTCTCTAATTCTGGCCTCTTGAGCTTCCTCGATTTTCTTCACCCCTCCATTGTCGGCCGTGCCTTCAGCTGCCTAGGCCCTAAGCCCTGGAATTCCCTCCCTAAACCTCTCTGCCTCTCTCTCTCTCTCTCTCTCCTCCTCAAAGATAATCGTCTATAAAGAGCTTTGCGACATCCCGAGGTCACTGAATAAAATGGAAAAAAAAGTCCTTTCTTTTCAGATAAACACCATCCCTTTCCTGACGGTTGGGGTGTCCCCACTCAGATGACCAGTGGTCACTAAACCCAATTCGAGACAGCTCCTGAGGGAAGTGTCAGCCAATCCTCCCCAGCAAGGCCCACAGCAATGCGCTCTGAAATAGCCTAGCAAGCCACTCAATTAATAGGCTCACAGTGGCGCAGTGGTTAGCACCGCAGCCTCACAGCTCCAGCGACCCGGGTTCAATTCCGGGTACTGCCTGTGTGGAGTTTGCAAGTTCTCCCTGTGTCTGTGTGGGTTTCCTCCGGGTGCTCCGGTTTCCTCCCACAAGCCAAAAAACTTGCACGTTGGTAGGTAAATTGGCCATTATAAATTGCCCCTAGTATAGGTAGGTGGTAGGGTAATATAGGGACAGGTGGGGATGTGGTAGAAATATGGGATTAGTGTAGGATTAGTATAAATGGGTGGTTGATGGTCGGCACAGACTCGGTGGGCCGAAGGGCCTGTTTCAGTGCTGTATCTCTGAACTAAACCACCTTCTCCAGGACAATTAGGGTTGGGCATTAAATGCTGGCTTTGCCCTTGACCTTCGCACCCCATGATTGAGGGGAAAAAAAGTTTCTTCAAAATGTTCTGTTTGTAGAAACAGCTCTAGAAGTGTGGAAACAGTAACATCTTGGTTATGTTAATAGACCAATAATCCAAAGGCCTTGCCTAATGACCCAGTGATATAAAGTCAAGTCCCACATGGCAGCTGGTGGAATTTAATGAAATAAAATCTGGAATAAATACTGGTCTCAGTAATGGTGACCGTGAAACTACCAGATTGTCAGAAAAACCCATCTGGTTGACTAATGTCCTTTAGGAAAGGAAATCTGCTGTCCTTACCTGGTCTGGCCTCAACTGGAGCACGGTGTCCAATTCTGAAGGACTTTAGGAAGGATGAGAGGGTGGATAAAAGATTTATGGTCCCAGTGCTGAGGTTACGTGGATAGATTGGTGAAGCTGGGGCTGTTCTCTTTAGAGAAGAGAAGGTTGAGAGGAGACTTGATAGAGGTGTTCAGAATCATGAGGGTTTTGGACAGAGTAGATCAGGAAAAACTGTTCCCTTTGGTGGAAGGGTCGAGAACCAGAGGGCACTGATTTACAATGATTGGCTAAAGAACCAGAGGCGACGTGAGGAAAAACGTTTTTACGTAGCGAGTGGTTGGGATCTGGAATGCACTGCCTGAGAGTGTGGTGGAGGCAGATTCAATCGAGGCTTTCAAAAGGGAATTGGATAGTTTGCTGGGCTACGGGGAAAAGGTGTAGCTGATTTGCTCTTGCAGAGAGCTGGCCCAGACATGGCGGGCCAAATGGCCTCTTTCAGTGCTGTAACTGTTCTCTGTAGGTGACTCCATACCCAAAGCAATGTGGTTTACCCTGGACTACCTTCTGAAATGGCCTAGCAAGCACTCCATTGTCAAGAAGGCAACTCACCACCACCTGCTCAAGGGCAATTAGGGATGGGTAATAAATGTTGGCCTAGCCAGCGACACCCACATCCCCTGAATTAATTTTTTTAAATGTTATGAAGTTAAATTCAGGAATCTGTATTGTACTGATCTCGGGTGGGGGGGGGGGGGGGTGGTGGGGGGGCATTGTACACAGACAGGAGAAGCCATGAGATAGAATTCTGGTTAATCTGCTTTCTTTTTATTCATTTCAAGGGATGTGGGCGTCGCAGGCTAGGCCGGCATTTATTGCCCGTCCCTAATTGCCCTTGAGAAGATGGTGGTGAGCTGCAGCCTTGAACCACTGCAGTCCATGTGGTGCCAGTACACCCACAGTGCTGTTTGGGACAGAGTTCCAGGATTTTGATCCAGCAACCGTGCTGCAGCTTACAAAGGGTTAATCTCCAGCCAGAGTGAACCTTGAAACTGTAACAACCAATCTTCAGTCCCTCGCAGTCAGTTGTTTGTACGTCGCTGCACTGGACTGCACACTCTCTGCCGTGCTGTGCCAACCCTCTCTGCAAGGTTTCAGTGAGGATGGAGGACACAACTTCAGTCCAGGAGCCGACTTGTATCATGTGCCTCGCCCCATCCCCAGATGCTGAGAAATTCCCCTGCGACCATTATCTCTGCTCAAACTGTATTGAGGATCTGCGGGCCCAGGTGGCAGGCAAGGGGACACCATACTGCCCGCTATGCAACAATACATTCACCTCCGAGCTCAGCCTGAAACCCAGCCCGGAAGAATCAAACCAGCCGGAGGAGGTTACTGGCATCTCTGCCCCCACTGCCGACCTGCCCTCGTCTGGAGGAGACCCACAAGAGGCCAATGTATGTGACACTCCCAGTGAGGCCGCGACCAATCTAGCAGAGGGACAGTGTCCTGAGCACAATGAGGTTCTGGAGTTTTACTGTGAAGATGATGGAGAATGTGTGTGTGGCCCCTGTACAATAACAGGCAAACACAGAACCCACACACTGATCAGCTTGGAGAAGGCAGAGACTCACATTAAGGTGAGTGCCAAAGGGATGAGAGACTTCAGTTACATGCAGAAGCTGAGCTTGTTCTCCTTAGAGCAGAGAAGGATAAAGGGAGATTTAATAGAGGTGTTCAAAACCATGAGGGGCTTTGACAGAGTAAATAAGGAGCAACTTTCTACTAGCGGGGGACGGGGGGTGGGGGGTTGGTAAACAGAGGACACAGATTGAAGAAAATTTGCAAAAGAAGCAGAGGCGCGATTTGGGGAATTTTTACCCAGTGGGTTAATATGATTTGGGATGCACTGCCTGAAAGGGCAGGGGAATGAGATCCAATCATAACCTTTTGAAGGGAACTGAATACCTGAAAAGGAAAAGTTTGCAGGGGTATGGGGTAAGAGCAGGACTGACTGGAAAGTTCTTTCAGAGAGCCAGCACAGGTATAATGGGCCGAATGACCTCCTTCTGAGCCATCTGGATCAAAGAGATGAATGAAAAGGATTAGCTAACGATTTAAGGGAAGGTTTTTGATGCTGCTGTTGTGATTGAGATGCTTTGGATTGAGCTGGTTCTTGGTGGGCTGGACTGATGTCCCTGCTGTTTGATTGTTCCCTCTTCTTGCTATGGTGAGGTTGAGAGGAAGGCAGTCACTGGAAGCTGAGTGTGTTCCAGGGTGCGTCTCTCTCTGTTCACCTCCATTAAACTCAGAGACGAACGGTGTGGGGCCCTGGGAAATGGCACCCCACAGGGCACAGTGCTTGGGCGTCAGTATGCCCTACCATCAGGTGCAGTCAGGAGTGTGGGACACACACACCCTCCGCTCCGAGACACTCAACCCCTCCCCAACTCCGCCGCCATCCTAGGACACCCACTACCATGTCCCCCTCCCGGGCACCCATCACCCATCCAGCCCAGTCTGGGACATTCCCTGCCCCCCCAAACCCAGACACCAACTGCCTAACCCCCCAACCCCAGACTCCACCCTGTGAAAACTACACCCTCCCCACCCAGTGACACCCCCCACCCTCTCCCTCGCCCAGTGTCAGTGTACTGGGGTCTGGGTGGAAAAACTGTGTCCGTAAGCAGAGGGGATGAACGTCTCCGACACATCTTCCCCTGCCTCTGCATCAGCACAGAGTACAGAAACTGTGCAAACCAGGCCCGGGCTCCATACGAATATCAGGCCCGGGGTGTGTGACTGGGGGTGGAGAAACATCCCCCTTTCGATCCCACTAATTTCCTCCTTTCCCTCCTCCCCTTGACTCCAGCCTGGGGGTGGGTCCCATGGGTCCAGAACTTCTCCCAGGTCGCCATGACCCTTGGCGACGAAGCACTTAAGCACAAGAGGGTCAACACAACTGGGCCTCACCCTCTCCGCACTCTAGGCCCATTTGAATGCACACTGCCGGGCAGGGTCTCTGGATAGATTCTAGAGCAGTCCCAGTCGATTGTAAGTTAGCAAATGTAACTCCACTATTCAAGAAAGGAGGGAAAGAGCAAACAGGCCAGTTAGTCTGACATCAGTTGTCTGGAAAATCCATTATTAAGGACATGGTAACAGGGTGCTTAGAAAATCATATGATTGGGCAGAATCAAGATGGTTTTATGCAAGGGGAATTATGTTTGATAAATCTATTAGGGATTTTTGAGGATTTAACTAGCAAGGTAGTTTTAAAAAACTCGTTCATGGGATGTGGGCGTCGCTGGCTAGGCCAACATTTATTGCCCATCCCTAATTGCCCTTGAGAAGGTGGTGGTGAGCTGCCTTCTTGAACCGCTGCAGTCCGTGTGGTATAGGTACCCACAGTGCTGTTAGGGAGGGAGTTCCAGGATTTTGATCGCGTGACAGTGAAGGAACGGCGATATAGTTTCAAATGAGGATGGTGTGTGACTTGGTGTGAATGTTGAAGGTGGCGGATGGGGTGCCAATTAAGTGGGCTGTTTTGGATGGTGTTGAGCATCTTCAGTGTCGTTGGAGCTGCACTTATCCAATCAGGTGGAGAGTATTCCCTCACACTCCTGACTTGTTCCTTGTAGATGGTGGACAGGCTTTGGGGAATCAGGAGGTGAGTTACTCGCTGCAGGATTCCCAGCCTCTGACCTGCTCTTGTAGATAAAGGGGAACCAGTGGTTGTGGTATATTTGGATTTTCAAAAGGCATTCAGTAAGATGCCACATGAAAGGTTGTTGCACAAGATAAGGGTTTAAGGGGTTTGGGGTGATATATTAGTATGCATTGAGGATTGGTTAAATAATGGAAAGCAGAGAGTAGGAACAAATGAGTCATTTTCAAGTTGGCAGGCTGTAACTAGTCGGATGCCATAAGGATCAGTGCTGGGTCTCAGTTATTTACAATCTATATTACTGACTTAGAGGAAGAGACCCAGTGTAATGTATCCAAGTTTGCTGACAATACAAAGCTCGGTGTGAGATATGAGGAGGTCGTTGTGGCCTGAATTTTGCCATGTGCTTAAAATTGATAAGTCACCAGGACAGGATGAGATGCATCCGAGGATACTGAGGGAAGTAAGGGTGGAAATTGCAGCGGTTCTGGCCATAATCTTCCAATCTTTTTTAGATACAGGAGTGGTGCCTGAGGACTGGAGAATTGCAAATATTACACCCTTGTTCAAAAAAGGGTGTAAGGGCAAACCCAGAAATTACAAACCAGTCAGTTTTATCTCAATGGCGGGGAAGAAAAGATAACACACGACTAAATTAACAGTCACTTGGACAAATGTGGATTAATTTTTAAAAAAGACTTGCATTTATATAGCGCACTTCATGACCACCAGATGTCTCAAAGAGCTTTACAGCCAATGAAGTTCTTTTGAAGTGTTGTCACTGTTATAATGTAGAAACAACAGCAGCCAATTTGTGCACAGCAAGCTCCCACAAACAGTGATATGGTAATGACCAGATAATTTTTTTTGTGATGTTGATTGATGAATAAATATTGGCCAGGACACTGAGGAAAACTGCTTGCTCTTCTTCAAATAGTGCCATGGGATCTTTTACATCCAACCAAGCAAAGCCTCAGTTTAATGTCTCCTCCGCAAGACGGCACCTCCGCCAGTGCAGCACTCCCTCAGTACTGCAGTGAACGGCTAGCCTTGATGTTTGTGTTTAAGCCCTGTAGTGGGGCTTGCACCCAGAACCTTGTGATGCAGAGGTGAGAGTGCTCCCCACTGAGCATGCCCAGCACGGATTTGTTAAAGACAAATCATGTTTAACTAATTTGCTTGAGTTTTTTGATGAGATAACGGAGAGGGTTGATGAGGGTGAAGTGGTGTATATGGACTTCCAAAAGGTGTTTGATAGAGTGCCACATAGCAGGCTTGTCAGCAAAGTTAGAGCCCATGTAATCAAAGGGACAGTAACAGCGTGGATACAAAATTGGCTGAGTGACAGAAAACAGAATAATGGTGAACGGTTGTTCTTCAGACTGGAGGAAGGTATATAGTGGGGTTCCTCCGGGATTAGTGTTAGGAGCACTGCATTCCTTGATGTATGTTAATGACCTAGACTTGGGTGTGCAGGACACAATTTAAAAACTTGCAGATGACACAAACTTGGAAGTATTGTGAACTGTGAGGAGGATAGTGATAGGCTTCAAGAGAACATAACTAGTGGAATGGGCGGACAAGTGGTAGATGAAATTTAATGCAGAGAATTGTGAAGTGATTCATTTTGGTAGGAAGAATGAGGAGAGGCGATATAAATTAAAGGTGCAATTCTAAAGGGGATGCAGGAGCAGAGGGTCCTGGGGGTATATGTACAGTAATCATTGAAGGTGGCAGGACAGGTTGAGAGAACGGTTAATAAGGCATATAAAATCCTGGACTTTATAAATAGGGGAATAGAGTACAAAAGCAAGGAGGTTGTGGTGAATCTGTATAAAACACTGGTTCAGCTTCAACTGGAATATTGTGTCCAATTCTGGGCACCACACTTTAGGAAAGATGTAAATGCATTAGAGAGGGTGTAGAAAATAGTCACGAGAATAGTTCCAGAGATGAGGAAGGTACAGGTTGGAGAAGCTGGGGCTGTTCTCCTTAGGGAAGAGAAGATTAAGAGGAGATTTGACAGAGGTGTTCAAAATCCTGAGGGATCTGGACAGAGTAGATAGGGAGAAACTGTTTCCATTGGCGGAAGGATCAAGAAATGGAGGACACAGATTTAAGGTGATTGGCAAAAGAACCAACATGAGGAAAAACATTTTTACACTGTGAGTGATTAGGATCTGGAATGCACTGCCTGAGAGTGTGGTGGAGGCAGATTCAATGGAAGCCTTCAAAAGGGAATTGGATAATTATCTGAAGCAAAAAGATTGCCGGGCTACAGGGAAAAGGCAGGGGAGTGGGACTAGGTGAGTTGCTGGCAGAGAGCTGGCAAGGACACGATGGGCCGAATGGCCTTCTTCTGTGCTGTAACCATTCTATGATTTAAATTCACACTGAAGTATATCTACTTGCTTTGCAGGGAAAACTGTTAAATGGTGTAAAGAGCCTTCTGCAAACTCAACAGAGTTATCACTTCAAATACCAAGATCTGCAAAAATCAGAAGATGAATTGAAGGTAGGGAACAAGCACTGGTTTCTGGGTTCCTGGAGTGGACTCTCTGATTACATTGGGTGTCTCTCTCTCTCTGGAATGGGTATAGTAGTGAAAGTGGTTATGTGACCCAACTAATAATCCAGAGAACGTTGAATTCAAATGTTAACACCCTTAGAGAATTTGAATTCAGTTTTTAAAAATCTGGAAATTAAAAAGCTGGTATCAGTAAAAGTGATGATGAATCTGTTGGATGAAGTAAAAACCCAACTGGTTCACTAATGACCCTTCAGGGAAGGAAATCTTCCGTCCTTACTTGGTCCGGCCTATACGTGACTCCAGCCCCACACCAGCGTCCTCTACGGTGGCCTAGAAAGCCACTCAGTTGTATCAAACCATTAATGGTTCAAGAAGGAGGCCCACCACCTTCATCTTCTCAAAGACAGCTTGGGATGTGCAATAAATGCTGGCCTTGCCAGCAACGTCCATATCCCAAATATGCCAGGGTTTCAGGACCTGGATCAATGTCACAGTACTGTTTCAGACCTAGGAGCACCATTCCCTGCAGGAAGTGTTGGATCGTGGGGTGATTCCTGATTAATCCGTCACCATCGTCTGCATCTTCTGTAAAGGCTTGACGTGGAGGTGGTGACTTTGCAGCAACTGGACCACAGTCAGCTCTTTACTGATACATTTTCACATCCCCCCCATCTAACCTTGAATTGCCTCAGAGTCTCCTCTGAAGAAAACAAGGCCAACTCCCTCCAACGTTCCTGAAATCGGGAATTACTGCTGTTGCTCACTCTAGTACCTTATTGTAGACAGTGATATCCAGCCCATAATCTGTTGATGAATAGTATGTAGATTCCTTTCCTCTTTCTGTTGCATGTACAGGAGAAGCTACTGATTGGTACTCCGCAGTAGGAGTCCTTCATTTGCTGCTACATCTCTTTTCTTGAAAACCCAAGTCCCTGATAACAGAGGTTGTTTCTTAACTCTCTGGTCAATTGTAGACTCCTTCCTCCCCCAAATTTCGGCAAGATTAGTTAACTCAGCACAGGCCCCGAGTTGAACCGGGGACTTGTCCGCTTTCTATGTCTCAACTAGTCACCTCCTTAAGGCAGCTGATCTTTTCCGATCATCACCCTGTACCTCCCTCCCTCCTAACACACACGTCCACTTTAGGCCCCTTCCTCTCTCACTGATTAGGCGTCACAGATCCCAATTCATATTTGTGCCTTGGCTTGGTGGTATCATAGGACGTTTTACGCCCACCTGAGTGTGCAGATGGGGCCTAATTTATCAGCTCTGAAAGACGGCACCTCTGGCAGTGCGGTGCTCCCTCAATACTGCCACTGGGAGTGTCGGCCTGGATTATACACTCAAGTCTCTGAAGAGGGACTCGAACGCATGACCTTCTGACTCAGAAGGAAGAGTGTGCTGAAGTCTCTGGAGTGGGAATTTGTTGTTGCATTCCGAGCCTGCAGTGCTGGTCCCTCAGACTCAGCTCCATCTCTGTTGTCTCCTGGGAGAAGTGTGAAGTGATTTATTTTGGTAGGAAGAATGAGGAGAGACAGTATAAGTTAAAGGATACAATTCTAAAGGGGGTGCAGGAGTAGAGGGACCTGGGTATAGGTGCACAAATCATTGAAGGTGGCAGTGCAGGTTGAGAAAGCAGTTAATAAGGCATACAGCATCCTTGGCTTTATAAACAGGGTATAGAGTACAAAAGCAGGGTAATTATGATGAACCTGGTACAACACTGGTTCAGTCTCAACTGGAGTTTTGTGTCCAGTTCTGGGCGCCACACTTTAGGGAGAATGTTAAGCCATTAGAGAGGGTGCAGAAAAGATTCACGAGAATGGTTCCAGGGATGAGGAACTGGAATGCACTGCCTGAGAGTGTGGTGGAGGCAGATTCAATCGAAGCCTTCAAAAGGGAATCGGATAGTTATCTGAAGAGAAAATAATTTGCAGGGCTATGGGGAAAGGCGGAGGAGTGGGACTAGGTGAGCTGTTCTCGCAGACAGTTGGCATGTACACGATGGGCCGAACAGCGGCCTCCTTTGCTGTAACATTCTATAATTTGGAATCCTATTCGGGGCTGTACTGCATTACAAAGTAGGGTAGTGCAGTGCTTCTGGTCCTGAACTAGCAAACCAGGTGTTGGGGAGTTCAAATCCCACCATTTGATGTAATAGAGTTCTATAAATTTGATAGGTTGTGGACTGACATTCAGATAGATCCACTGACTCATCAAAGTCCTTCAGCAAAAGGAACCCTAGCAGGTTTGACCAACACGTGACTCCAGTCCTGTACTACGTGATTAACCCTTGAGTCACTCGATATATATACTCCCAGCTTTATCCAGAAGGTAGGCAGTTGAACCTCTTCACCACTTCTCCCGCTCGGCTGTCAAGACTGTGGCAAAAGCCCATTTACACCTTCAGTGGAAATTCCCCCTCCGTAATGTTTCTGTAATGTCTACAGTGTTGGGTTGCTTGTGGAGTTGAGTGCTTTTTCTTGGATCCAGCTGCAGTTCCTGCCTCCTGTACACCGGCCATAGGTGGGCAGGGACTATTTAATTATCCAAGATGCATTCACCCAAGATGGGAGTGCCTGGAACTAACAGTTCAGCAGCAGGCTGTACCTTACTTCTCAGTATTTGAGCTGTCCAGTGCTCAGGTTATCTCACCTAAACCAGCACAAGATTCATACACACAGGTTCCATTGATTAGATTAGATTAGATTAGAGATACAGCACTGAAACAGGCCCTTCGGCCCACCGAGTCTGTGCCGAACATCAACCACCCATTTATACTAATCCTACACTAATTCCATACTCCTACCAAACATCCCCACCTGTCCCTATATTTCCCTACCACCTACCTATACTAGTGACAATTTATAATGGCCAATTTACCTATCAACCTGCAAGCCTTTTGGCTTGTGGGAGGAAACCGGAGCACCCGGAGAAAACCCACGCAGACACAGGGAGAACTTGCAAACTCCACGCAGGCATTGAGGGGTGATCCCTATTGGCATTATACCGATGGAGCAGTAAAATGCCCCATGCCCATTGGGTAACCAGCTTGTAATCATAGGAAGAGGAAAAGACCATTCAGCCCCTCGATCCTGTTCCATCAAGTAGATCAGGGCTGATTTGTATTTTAACCCTTAATACCCTCGGCTTAACAAAAGCAAAATACTGCGGATGCTGGAAATCTGAAATAAAAACAGAAAGCACTGGTCGGTAGTGTATGTGGAGAGAGAAACCAAGTTAATGTTTCAGGTCGATGAGCTTTCATCAGAAAACTCTATCCATCTCAGTTTTGAACTTTTTCCATTGGCCAGCCCTCCCCCCTCTGCCCCCCAAGTCTCAGCAGCTTTTTAGGGAGAGAGCTCCACATTTCCACTCCCCTTTGTGTGACGGAGTGCTTCCTGACATCACCCCTAGCTCTAATTTTAAGGTGACACTCACCCTTTGTTCTGGACTCACCCCGCCCCCACCAGAGGAAATAGTTTCTCTCTATTGACCCGAAGAAATTCCTTCAATCAGCCACAACGATCTGATTACGGGTTGGAATTTCAGATGCAGATCAATCGGCTGAAAGGAAACCTAGCAAAGAAGTTCTCCGAGTGGAGGAAGAGCCTGGAGGAGGATGAAGAAAATGTGCTGAAAATGATCGACGAGGAAGGGCTCCGATTGACAACGCAGAGCACCGTGTGTTCTGAAACCTTAAACAAGAAGATGAATCTGATCAGACTGATAGACGATGAAACACAGAATCTGGTACAAAGCGATCGTCTGTTGTTTATCCAGGTACTTCTATTTATAACACTTTAAGATACTTATTTCATGTCAACTTTTTATTTGACGTTATGAATTGCCAGGTCAATATCTAGAAGAGAAAGTGTCGAAACTTGTCCTTCTCCCAGTGGTGGTACTGTACTGCCATCACTGGTTGGATCATGTAATTACAGCAGGACAAGTTGACCGAGGCCGTTTCCATTTTAAATGGGAACATAGGAACTTATAATGGAATTATACACATTAAGGACAGGAATGACTTAAAAATGAGGATTGAATTACAACAGCACACCCTGCCCTGTAACATCTCCACCTGAAACCTACAGCTGGCTTTGTCTCCCCAGGTCTAACTCCATGGGTGGTCGACTAGTCACATATTGAAAATCTTACATCTGTGCTCACTTCCTGTACACAAAACATTGCTTCCTCTTTTTGTCACACTTTTGCGTCACCTTTTTCACCCCATTGTAAATTCCTATGTCCAGATTTATAATGGAAACTGGCTGCGTAAACATGTCACGCTGCGATTACAGCCTCCTACCAGTGGTGGTGCTGTAGTGGCTCCGTTTTTGCACTCCCAGCTCCTAAGTGTGTGTTGTAAAGAAATATTCTTATGTTTTAACTAATTCTACTTTCCAAATTGGTGTTAATTTTCAGTATTTAACTATAAATAAAATCCAAACTTTATATAAAAATTAGGGACAAAATGGATGACTTTAAAATGAACTATATCTGTGTGCAATTATTCCCTGCCCTTTAACCTGCGCTTCACCTGAAACTTGTATAGAGTCTTGACTCCTCATGTGCAACCCCATTGGTATATTAAAAAGCTAGCGAGTGCACACATTTCCTGCTCAAAAACTTAAATGTTCTATTGTCACAATTTTTCTGGTCATGCCTTTTTATATAAATAGGCAGGTCCTGGTGTCACTGTGGTGACAGGATGGGGCCAGTAGATGGCTCCACTGGATCCCTGTCACGCTGCATCCTCTGTGAGCAATGCCACAGGGTGGTCTACTACTTGTCAGCAAACAGATTAACCATTGTTGCAGGAATACCAGTCTAACAAGTGTTGACCTGTTTACTCAATGCTCTAACCTGCCCTCTTTCTCTTTTCTCCACACAGAAATCTAGCCAGCTCCTTTCTAGGTAAGTTACTTTCAGTCATACAGTAAATAACTGCTGCTGTTCAGGAACCTACCTGACCCCTTGCCTATCAGAAGGGTTATTAAAGTTAGAAAAACCACAGTGGGGTAGATTGTCCGCTTGAGCACTTGGGCAGAAGGTGAAACCTAGGTGGAGAGAAAAATCAGGCTGGGAGATGGAAGAGAGCCCGCCCGATTTTAAATCACTTAACACTATTTAGTGATGTTAAAAGGTCTTTTTACCATCACCCATGTCAAAGAACAAAGAACAGCACAGGAACAGGCCATTCGGCCCTCCAAGCCTGCGCCGATCTTGATGCCTGCCTAAACTAAAACCTTCTGCACTTGCGGGGTCCATATCCCTCTTTCCTTCTTTCTTTGGCCTCCTTATCTCGAGAGACAATGGATACGCGCCTGTTCATCCTATTCATGTATTTGTCAAGATGCCTCTTAAGCGTCGCTATCGTACCTGCTTCCACCACCTCCCCCGGCAACAAGTTCCAGGCACTCACCACCCTCTGTGTAAAGAACTTGCCTCGCACATCCCCTCTAAACTTTGCCCCTCGCACCTTAAACCTATGTCCCCGAGTAACTGACTCTTCCACCCTGGGAAAAAGCTTCTGACTATCCACTCTGTCCATGCCGCTCATAACTTTGTAAACCTCTATCATGTCGCCCCTCCACCTCCATCGTTCCAGTGAAAACAATCCGAGTTTATCCAATCTCTCCTCATAGCTAATGCCCTCCAGACCAGGCAACATCCTGGTAAACCTCTTCTGTACCCTCTCCAAAGCCTCCACGTCCTTCTGGTAGTGTGGCGACCAGAATTGCACGCAATATTCTAAGTGTGGCCTAACTAAAGTTCTGTACAGCTGCAGCATGACTTGCCTATTTTTATACTCTATGTCCCGACCAATGAAGGCAAGCATGCCGTATGCCTTCTTGACCACCTTATCCACCTGCGTTGCCACTTTCAGTGACCTGTGGACCTGTACGCCCTGATCTCTCTGCCTGTCAATACTCCTAAGGGTTCTGCCATTTACTGTATATTTCCCACCTGCATTAGACCTTCCAAGATGCATTACCTGACATTTGTCCGAATTAAACTCCATCTGCCATTTCTCCGCCCAAGTCTCCAACCGATCTATATCCTGCTGTATCCTCTGACAATCCTCATCACTGTCCGCAACTCCACCAACCTTTGTGTTGTCCGCAAACTTACTAATCAGACCAGCTACATTTTCTTCCAAATCATTTATATATACTACAAACAGCAAAGGTCCCAGCACTGATCCCTGCGGAACAACACTAGTCACATCCCTCCATTCTGAAAAGCACCCTTCCACTGCTACCCTCTGTCTTCTATGACAGAGCCAGTTCTGTATCCATCTTGCCAGCTCACCTCTGATCCCATGTGACTTCACCTTTTGTATCAGTCTGCCATGAGGGACCTTGTCAAAGGCTTTACTGAAGTCCATATAGATAACATCCACTGCCCTTCCTTCATCAATCATCTTCGTCACTTCCTCAAAAAACTCAATCAAATTAGTGAGATACAAAACCATGCTGCCTCTCACTAATAAGTCCATTTGTTTCCAAATGGGAGTAAATCCTGTCCCGAAGAATCCTCTCTAATAATTTCCCTACCACTGACGTAAGGCTCACCGGCCTATAATTTCCTGGATTATCCTTGCTACCTTTCTTAAACAAAGGAACAACATTGGCTATTCTCCAGTCCTCTGGGACCTTACCTGTAGCCAATGAGGATGCAAAGATTTCTGTCAATGCCCCAGCAATTTCTTCCCTTGCCTCCCTCAGTATTCTGGGGTAGATCCCATGAGGCCCTGGGGTCTTATCTACCTTAATGCTTTGCAAGACACCCAACACCTCCTCCTTTTTGATAATGAGATGACTGAGACTATCTACACTCCCTTCCCTCGACTCATCATCCACCAAGTCCTTCTCCTTGGTGAATACTGATGCAAAGTACTCATTTAGTACCTCGCCCATTTCCTCTGGCTCCACACATAGATTCGCTTCTCTGTCCTCTGTCAGGTTACATATTTGGGGAGAAAGACCCAACATAGGATTACATAGGATACACAGCATATAGGATAGGTTATATAGGATACACAGCATATAGGATAGGATAACATAGGATACACAGCACATAGGATAGGATTACATAGGATACACAGCACATAGGATAAGATTCCATAGGATACACAGCACATAGGATAGGATTACATAGGATATACTGCATATAGGATGGGTTATATAGGATATACAGCATATAGGATGGGTTACAAAGGATACACAGCATATAGGATAGGTTATATATGATATACAGCATATAGGATAGGATAACATAGGATACACAGCACATAGGATAGGATTACATAGGATACACAGCACATAGGATAAGATTCCATAGGATACACAGCACATAGGATAGGATTACATAGGATATACTGCATATAGGATGGGTTATATAGGATATACAGCATATAGGATGGGTTACAAAGGATACACAGCATATAGGATAGGTTATATATGATATACAGCATATAGGAGAGGTTACATAGGATATACAGCACATAGGATAGGTTACATAGGATACACAACATATAGGCTAGGTTACATAGGATACACAGCACAAAGGATAGGATTACATAGGATATACAGCACATAGGATAGGATTACATCAGATGCACGGCACATAGGCTAAGTTACATAGGATACACAGTGCAGAAACAGGCCATTCGGTCCATCCAATCCATGTATCCTGTGCACTTGTTATTGAACCCTGACTGACTCCTGGTGCTCCAAGTCCTGTTTGGCCAGCACTCCTGTGCTCGCTGATCTACATTTGCTCCTGGCCCACCAACTCCACAGTTTCAATATTCTCATTCTGGAGGTCAAATTCTTTCATGACTTTGCTCCTTCCTAACTTCCTCCAGCCCAACATCTCTCCGCGATCCATGCTCCTCCTATTCTGTCCTCCTGCGCATCTCCCATTTTCTTCCCAGCACCATTGGTGGCCGTGCCTTCAGTTGTCCAGGCCATAAACCTCTGCACATGGATGAACAGGCCTTGGTGTGTGTTAGGATGTGGGCAGAAGAGTTTGGGATGAGTTGAAGTTTTTGGAGGGTGGCAGATAGGAGACCAGCCAGAGAGCATTGGAATAGTCAAGTATGGAAGTAACAGAAGCATGACTGAGGGTTTCAGCAGCACATCGGGGTGGAGACGGGTGATGTTTCGAAGCTGGAACTGGGCAGCCTTGGTGATCAAGAGGATATGAGGTTGAAGCTGAATTCCTGGTCAAAGAGGACTTTGAGGGAGTGAACAGTCTGGTTCAGCCTGAGACAGAGGGAGAAGGGATCGGTGACCAGAAATAGAATATATGACAGAAAATGAAGTCATTGACTTTGGTCTTTCCAATATTTATAAGGGAAATGTCGGCATTTCTAATACTGAAAGTCAGACGAGCAGTTTAACAACACAGAGGCAGTGGAGGTGTTGAGAGAGGTGGTGGCGAGCTAGAGTTGGCAACTTACACGTGGAACCTGACATTGTGGCCTGGATTTTCCCAATTGGGTCATGATCCCGATGTCAGCCTTGCTTCTGGGTTGGGAACCCAGTATTGGTCATGATGGGACACCACTTGTGATCTTCCTGGAGATGGCTAATTAAGAAGCTGCCTCCGGGAGCACCATCCAATTAAGGACGGTGGCAGACCAGTGAAGTGGAAGAGATCCAATGGGAGGGCATGCAGTGATGACTAGCCGGCAGCCTGACTGGGAGAGGTGGGCACTGCTGAGACAGGCAGGAGACAGCGAGGGTATCTCTAAATAGAGGTGCTCTTTGCATGATTGTAAAAAGTTAAAAATCCCTCATGGCCTCTCCTCTTCACAGGATGGTCTGCAGCCATGGCTGTAGCCATCAGATCCTATTGGTCCATGCTGGGATGATGGAGAGGAGGACCAATGGCCCTCTAGCCTGCCAGCGGGAGGCCGCCTCCAGTTCAGTTCCAGCTCCGGCCTCAGTGGGGAGGACCATCTGCCATTGGGAAGATCCTGGAGGCTGGCATCTCTTCCCCAATTGGCCCAATAATGGGTCTAATTGGGTATTGGCTGCTGCACTCACCCTGGCTCCAGCAAGATCGTGTGGAAGCGGGAACGAGTCAGGTAGCCAGCCCGATGCGCTCTTTGCCGGTTTCACTCCCAGTGCTGCCTCCTTGCGACCAGGAAAATTCAGCCCTGTGTCTTTGGATGATGTCACTGAGGGGTTGCATATGGATGAGAAATAGTCCTCATTTAAGAAAATCCTTAGACCAAGCATTTAGTCACCCGTCTTAATGTCCCCTTCTGGTGTCAATTTGTGTCTGATAACGTTCCTGTGAAGTGCTGCGGGATGTTTTCCGACATTAAAGGTGCTACATAAATGTTTTATTTGTTGTTGTACGGTATTGAACTCAAGCTCAACTTCTTCTGTGTGTTATTCGTGATGGTGATGTTAGTTCAACAACTCATCCCCACGCCCACATTTTCCTGGCTGTTGGTTACCTAACTATTGGGCTGGTTGAAGTGTGGAATGATACATTTTGGTAGGAAGCATAAGGAAAGGCATTATCAATTAATGGTACAATTTTCAAGGGCGTGTAGGAACAGAGAGAACTGGGCGTGTAAATGGCCGGACAAGTTGAGAAAGCTGTTAAGAAAATAAATGCAGAAACCCTCATCCACGCCTTTATTACCTCAAGATTTGACTATTCCAACATTCTCCTGGCCACATTCCCATTTTCTACCCTACATACACATCCAAATATCTGCTCCTCACAGCTTGTCTTGCACCAAGTCCCATTCACTTATTACCCCTGTGCTCACTGACCTGTACTGGTTCCCAGTCCGACAATGCCTCAGTTTTAAAATTCTAATTCTTGGTTTCAAATTCCTCCGTGGCCTTGCCCTTTGTTATCTCTGTAACCTCCTCTGACCCTACAACCCATTGAGGTATGTTCTGTCCACAAAGTGTAGGACAAATCCAATCTGTCCAATTACCGCCCCATCAGTCTACTTTCAGCAAAGTGATGGAAGGTGTCATTGACAGTGCTATCAAGAGGCACTTACTCAGCAATAACCTGCTCATCGATGCTCACTTTGGGTTCCACCGGGGCCACTCATCTCAAGACCTCATTACAGCCTTGGTCCAAGCGTGGACCGAAGGGCTGAATTCCAGAGGTGAGGTGAGAGTGACTGTACCAGGCATCAAGGCAGCTTTTGACCAAGTATGGCATCAATGTACCCCAGTAAAATTGAAGTCAATGGGAAATAGAGGGAAAACTCTCCGCTGGTTGGAGCCATACCTAGCACAAAGGAAGATGGTTGTAGTTGTTGGAGGTCAATCATCTGAGCTCCAGGACATCACTGCAGAAGTTCCTCAGGATAGTGTTTAGGCCCAACCATCTTTAGCTGCTTCATCAATTACCTTCCTTTCATCATAACATCAGAAGTGGGGATGTTCGCTGATGATTACACAGTGTTGAGCACCATTCGCGATTCCTCAGATACTGAAGCAGTCTGTGCCTCCATGCGGCAAGACCTGGACAACATTCAGGATTAGGCTGATAAGTGACAAGTGACATTCGTGCCATGCAAGTGCCAGGCAATGACCATCTCCAACAATACAGAATCTTACCATCTCCCCTTGACATTCAACAGCATTACCATCACTGAATCCCCCACTACCAACATCCTGGGAGTCACCATTGACCAGAAACTGAACTGGACCAGCCACATAAATACTATGGCTACAAAAGCAGGCCAGAGGCTGGGAATTCTGAGGTGAGTCACTCACCTCCTGACTCCCCAATGCCTGTCACTATCTGCAAGGCACAAGTCAGGAGTGTGAAGGAATACTCTGCACTTGCCTGGATGGGTGCAGCTCCAACAATACTCAAGAAGCTCGACACCATCCAGGACAAAGCAGCCCACTTGATTGGCATCCCATCCACCACCTTCAACTTTCACTCCCTTCATCACCGATGCACAGTGGCAGCAGTGTGCACCATCTACAAGATGCACTGCAGCAACTCACCAAGGCTCCTTGGACAGCACCTTCCAAACCCGCAACCTCTAACACCTAGAAGGGCAAGGGCAGAAGATGCATGGGAACACCATCACCTGCAAGTTTCCCTCCAAGCCACACACCACTCTGACTTGGAATTATGTCACCATTCCTTCACTGTCACTGGGTCAAAATCCTGGAACTCCCTTCCTACAGCACTGTGGGTGTACTTACCCCACATGGACTGCAGCGGTTCAAGAAGGCAGCTCACCACCACCTTCTCAAGGGCAATTAGGGATGGGCAATAACTGCTGGCCTTACTAACGATGCCCACATCCCATGAATGAATAAAAAAATCCCTCCGGTAGGTCACCCCTTAATCTTCTATACCCGAGCTGCAATGTATGGCCCAGAAGTCCGGTAGAAGCAGATTCATTAACTTTCAAAGGAGAATTGGATCAATACTGGAAAAGGAACAATTTGCTGGGCTTTAGGGCAGGAGTAGGGTAGTGAGACTAACTGGATGGCTTTATGACAGAGGACCTTCTCTGTGTTGTATCAGTCTGTGATTCTATATCTCCTTAAGCAACACGGTGTCAAATTTAGCATGATCTTGTTCCTGTGAAGCATCTTGGACTGTTTTACTATTTAAAAGTCACTATATAAATGCAAGTTGTTATTGCTTCTTCTTTCATTGCAGGGCCACTGAGCTTCACAACCAAAAAATACCAATTGCCCAAAAGGATTTGTTGAACATACGTTCTATATCTGAACAGGTCAAGGCGATGATCGATAAATCTATGGTATACCACTCGATTATATTGGGCATGATCGGTAAGAAAGTGCAACCTTGATAACTATAAGCAAACCCAACAATCGTGTTCTAAACCTGGGCAACATCCTCAAACACTGCAAGAAAGAAGACAGATTTTCGCAGAGGCTGAAGCAGAATTAGAGACAGAGGTAGACATAGACACAAACAGATCGTAGATCACAGAATCATAGAACCGTACAGCACAGAAGGAGGCCATTTGGCCCATCAAGTCTGCACTAGCTCTCTTAAAGAGCAATCCAGTTGGTCCCACTCCCCCATTCTTTCCCTAAATCCCTTCAGGTATTTATCGAGTTCCCTTGTGAAGGCAATTATTGAATCTGTTTCCACCACCCTATCAGGCAGTGCATTCCAAATCCGAACCACTTATTGCTGAAAAAAAGGTTTTCTTCATGTCACCTCTGGTTATTTTGTCAATCACATTAAGTCTGTGACCACTGCCATCGGAGACAGTGTCTCTTTCCTCTATTTAAGCCGGTTTATGGCTTTAAACATCTCTAGCAAATCAGACACATATACCTAGGACGGAGGCATAAACAGATGCATAGATATTGGCACAGAAACAGATGCAGACAGAGAGACAGATTTTGAGAGGCAGCCAACGGAGAGACAGAAACATTGACAATCAGACTTAGAGACCTCAGGGGTTGGATTTTCATAACAGGCATTCCTCAAGGGCCTGGAGCAGTTCAGAGAGGGACATCCGCCCAACCATTTCTCCACAGCCAAGCCCGCGGGGCTGCCAGGTTAGGCCCTCAGGAAATATGCAGGAAGAGACACTGCCATTTCAGCAGGCTGCCTGTAGGGGATGACATGTAGGCAGGTAGGATAGGAAATATTGCTGCAGTTATTTAAAGGGCTGCAACAGCGAAATACGATCAGATCTAAGCACTGCTGTCCTGCCACATCCAGTCGTGAATGGTGGTGGACAATTAAACAACTAACAGGAGGAGAAGGCTCCACAAATATCTCCATCCTCAATGATGGGGGAGCCCAGCACATCAATGTGAAAGACAAGGCTGAGGCATTTGCATCCATCTTCCACCAGAAGTACCGAGTGGATGATCCATCTCGGCCTCCTCCTGAGGTCCCCAGCATCAAAGCTGCCAGTCTTCAGCCAATCCAATTCACTCTGCGTGAAATCAAGAAACAGCTGAAGGCACCGGATACTGCAAAGGCTATGGGCCCTGACAACATTCCAGCAATAGTGCTGAAGATTTGTGATCCAGAACTAACTGCACCCCTAGGCAAGCTGTTCCAGTACAGCCACAACACTGGCATTCACCTGGCAATGTGGAAAATTGCCTAAGTATGTCCTGTGCACAAAAAGCAGGACAAAGCCAACCCAGCCAATTTCCGCCCTACCAGTCTACTCTCGATCACCAGCAAAGTGATGGAAGGTGTTATCGACAGTGCTATCAAGTGGCATTTGCTCAGCAATAACCTGCTCACTGACGCTCAGTTTGGGTTCTGCCAGGGCCATTCAGCACCTGACCTCATTACAGCCTTGGTCTAAACATGGACAACAGAGCTGAACTCCAGAGGTGAGGTGAGAGTGACTGCACTTGACATCAAGGCAGCATTTGACTGAGTACGGCATCAAGCAGCCCTAGCAAAACTGGAGTTAATGGGAATCAGGGGGAAAACTCTCCACTGGTTGGAGTCATACCGAGCACAAAGGAAGATGGTTGTGGTTGTTGGAGGTCAATTATCTCAGTCCCAGGACATCACAGCAGGAGTTCCTCAGGGTAGTGTCCTAGGCCTAACCATCTTCAGCTGCTTCATCAATGACTTTCCCGCCATCTTAAGGTTACAAGTGGGGATGTTCACTGATGATTGCACAATGTTCAGCACCATTTACGACTCCTCAGATACTGAAGCAGTCCATGTAGAAATGCAGCAAGACCTGGACAATATCCAGTCATGGGCTGAAATGTGACAAGTAACATTCGCACCACACATGTGCCAGGCAACGACCATCTCAAACAAGAAAGAATCTAACCATCTCCCCTTGATGTTCAATGGTATTACCATCGCTGAATCCTGGAACTCCTTTCCTAACAGCACTGTGAGTGCACCTATACCCCAAGGACAGCAGTGGTTCAAGAAGGCAGCTCACCACCACCTTCTCAAGGGAAATTAGGGATGGGCAATAAATGCTGGCCTGGCCAGCGACACCCACATGCCATGCATGAATGAAAACAATACCGTTTTTTTTTCTTTCCCCTTGCCATACCGCAGTCACGGATTGCATTGTGCAACTGGTGAAGGATGTCAAGTTACTGATAGCATATTATGCATAGAACCACATATTTGCAGTACAAAAACAGGCCATTTGGCGCAACATGTTTCTGCTACTTAGGAGCCTCCTCCACCCTACTCCATCAAACTTCATCTCATCCATCAGCATATCTTTCTTATGTTATATTCTTTGTCCCACATGTGCTTATCTAGTTTCCCCTTAAATGTATCTATGCTTTTCACCTCAACTGTTCCCTGTGGTAGTGAGTTCCACATTCTCACCACATTCTGGGCACAGAAACCTCTCCTGAATTCCTCATTGGATTTATCAGCGACCATCTGGTATTCCGTTTTGGACCTTTCCACAAGTAGAACCATCTTTTGCTACACCTGCTGTATTGAACTCCATATCATTTTCATCCATCAGGACATTTTCTCATGGTTAGAGCCTCTGTGTTTTTTTTTATTCATTCATGGGATGTGGGCGTCGCTGGCCAGGCCAGCATTTATTGCCCATCCCTAATTGCCCTTGAGAAGGTGGTGGTGAGCTGCCTTCTTGAACCGCTGCATTCCATTTGGGGTAGGTATACCCACAGTGCTGTTAGGAAGGGAGTTCCAGGATTTTGACCCAGTGACAGTGAAGGAACGGCGATATAGTTCCAAGTCAGGATGGTGTGTGACTTGGAGGGAAACTTGCAGGTGGTGATGTTCCCATGCATCTGCTGCTCTTGTCCTTCGAGGTGGTAGAGGTCGCGGGTTTGGAAGGTGCTGTCTAAGGAGCCTTGGTGCGTTGCTGCAGTGCATCTTGTAGATGGTACACACTGCTGCCACTGTGCGTCGGTGGTGGAGGGAGTGAATGTTTGTAGATGGGGTGCCAATCAAGTGGGCTGCTTTGTCCTGGATGGTGTCGAGCTTCTTGAGTGTTGTTGGAGCTGCACCCATCCAGGCAAGTGGAGAGTATTCCATCACACTCCTGACTTGTGCCTTTCAGATGGTTGACAGGCTTTGGGGAGTCAGGAGGTGAGTTACTCGCCTCAGGATTCCTAGCCTCTGACCTGCTCTTGTAGCCACGGTATTTATATGGCTACTCCAGTTCAGTTTCTGGTCAATGGTAATCCCTAGGATGTTGATAGTGGGGGATTCAGCGATGGTAATGCTGTTGAATGTCAAGGGGAGACGGTTAGATTCTCTCTTGTTGGAGATGGACATTGCCTGGCACTTGTGTGGCGCGAATGTTACTTGTAGTAGGATGCAAGAGTACACAAATAAAGGAAGTGACTGCACTGTTTCACCCACATTCGAGATAACTAGGTCATGAATACAGTGAAATAAGGTGCTCAGTGCTGTGATGATCCTCAGTGTTAGTGATTTTCAGTTACTTGCTTGCATTTTGCCTGAGAGGCGGAGATTTTAACAAGTGTGATTACTTGTCAGCTGTGCCTCAGTCGGTACTGTTCTTGCCTCTGAATCAGAACGTTGTGGGGTCACATCCCACTCCAAGATTATAGCACAAAAATCTAGGCTGACACTCCACTTGAGAGAGTTCTGCACTGTCAGAGGTTTCAGCTGAGGCGTTAAACGGAGACTCTGTCTGCCCTCTCAGGTGGATGTTAAAGATCCTTGGTGCTATTTTGAAGAAGAGCAGTGGAGTTCTCCTTGGTTACCTGACCAATATTTACCCTGCAATCAAAATCAAAAAAACAGTTTATCTGGTATCTATGACATTGCTGTTTGTGGGATCTTGCTGTGCACAAATTCACCCCTGCAGGGAAGGTTTACTAGACTAATACCTGGAATGGGTGGGTTGCCTTATGAGGTTGGACAGGCTGGGCTTGTATCTGCTGGAGATTAGAAGAGTAAGAGGCAACTTGATTGAAACAAAAAAGATCCAGAGGGGTCTTCTTGACAGGGTGGATTTGGAAAGGATGTTTTCCCTTGTGGGAGAATCTAGAACGAGGGGTCACTGTTTAAGACAGAGATGAGGAGCAATTTTTTCTCTCAGAGGGTCGTGTGTCTTTGGAATTCTCTTCCTCAAAAGGCGGTGGAAGCAGAGTCTTTGAATATTTTTAAGGCAGAGGTAGATAGATTCTTGATAAGCAAGGGGGTGGAAGGTTATCGGGGGTAGGCGGGAATGTGGAGTTGAGATTACAATCAGATCAGCCATGATCTTGTTGAATGGCGGAGCAGGCTCGAGGGGCCGAGTGGCCTACTCCTGCTCCTAATTCGTACGCTTGTTTCTTACATAACAGTGACAACAGTTCAGAAAGTACTTCATTGACTGTAAAGTGCTTTGGGAGCATCCAGTGGTTGTGAAAGATGCTATATAAATGCAAGTTTTTTTAACCTTTTAAAAGTGGCCTCAGTAGTTTGCAAATGTAAGGATGAATCAGCTGCAGAAATAATCTTATCTAAAGGGTACCATACTGTGAAAGGAATGAGAGACTTCAGATATCTGGAGAGACTGCAGACGCTGGGGTTGTTCTCCTTAGGTCAGGGAAGGTTAAGGAGAGATTTAATAGAGGCGTTCAAAATTATAAAGAAATTATAAAAAGAACTTCTTTCCACTGGCAGGAGTTTCAGTAACCAAAGGATATAGATTGAAGCCAATTCGCAAAAGGACCAGTTGGGGAGGTGAGGAGAACTCTTTTTACTCAGAAAATTGTTCTCCCTTGTTTTGAAAATCTGTAAGAAAAATGTGACATTTTCAAGGGTCATGGACATGGGATAAGATACAGATATAAAGATTACGTTAATGATGGAAAACAAATAGTAATGATACAATCACAAGAAGTTATGACTCAAAAATGTACAGAGAAATCAGCAGAGCTCCATCCAGTATAACAATGTAGCAGTCTAGAATAGCAATCCATCGGCACAAATTGTAACAAGTGACTGTAGCAAATAGCCTCCCCCAACTGTCCCTCAGGGTTAACAAAGAATGCAGCCCTGGGAATTAATCTTTTTTTTGCAGGAACGGAGAATTGCTTATCCTCAGGGATGCAGTTTGATTCCATTTTGGTTCATGGGGAATGACAGTGCCACAGCGACAGGCAGTGAACAGCTAAATGGTGAACAGTAAAGCAAGTGTCACTGTTAAGTTAGTTTTTTTTAGAAACATAGAAGTATTTGTTACACAAAAGGAGGCCATTTGAATCATTGCTTCCACTAGCCAGGTGGGTCAGTAACCAGAGGACACAGATTTAAGATCATTGGCAGAAGAACCAATGGAAAGATAAAGGGAGTTATCTTTTATGCAATGAGTTGATGTGATCTGGAAACCTACTTGACTCTGAGGTGCATTTCCGACCGCACATCTACGGCATGGCTAAGTCCACCGATTTCAAGCTCAGTAACAATGCCCAACTCCACCACAACCTCAGCTCATTTGCTGCTGAAACCCTCATCCAGGCCTTTAGTTACCTCTAACCTTGACTATTCCAATGCTCTCCTGGCCCAGCCCACCACCTTCCATGCTCCATAAAGTAGGGCTCACCCAGAACTCTGCTACCCATATACTAACTTGCAGCAAGTCCCATTCAATCATCATCCCTACGCTCACTGACCTACATTGGCTACAAGCTTACCTTGCCTGTGTGGAATTCCCTCTCTAAACCTTTCCACCTCCACAATCTCTCTAACTCCTTAAAACCTGCATCTTTGACCAATCTTTCAGTCACCTGTCCTGATATCTCTTTATGTGGCTCAGTGCCAAATAGAGGATCAGGATAAAAGGGTCATTTTCAGGTTGGAAAACAGTAACTAGTGCAGTGCCACAGGGATCAGTGCTGGGGCCTCAACTATTAACTATCTATATTACTTCTTAGGCAGTCCCTCGGAATCGAGGATGACTTGCTTCCACTCCGGTTCTGTGGGTTCTGAAATGGCTGATAAGTCCAATGCATGATCTGCAGACTCTGCCACATGAGAGGCAGGTGGTGCTTGAAGGGTCAGGTAGATGAGTGGCTTGGAGGTTTGTGCACCCCCTCTGACGCCTCGACTTCACCTCCACATTACCCCAACGAAGTCCCTCAAGGCCTCAAGGTGTATGATGCCTTCCCAAATGAGCTTTCTCCATTTAGGCCGGTCATGAGCCAGGGACTTCCCCGAGTCGACGGGGATGTTCGATCTCTTCAGGGATGCTTTGAGAACATCGCGAAAGCGTTTCCGCTGTCCTCCTGGGAGTCTCCTGCTGTGACCATGTTCTGAGTCTTTGGGAGTCTGGTGTCTGGCATGTGAATGACATGTCCCGTCCAGCGGAGCTGGTTTCGGATGATTAGTGCCCCGATTCCGGGCAGGTTGGTTTGGGAGAGGGCGCGGCTGTTGGACTGCCTTTCTTGCCACTGGGTTTGGAGGATCTTGGACAAAGGGACTGAGTGTATTGTAGCCAAATTTGCTGACAATACAAAGATAGGTGGGAAAGCAAGTTGTGAGGAGGACACAGAGTGCCTGCAAATGGATATAGATTGGTTAAGTGAGTGGGCAAAAATTTGGCAGATGGAGTATAATGTGGGAAAATGTGAGGTTGTCCACTTTGGCGGAACAATAGGAAAGAAAAATATTATTTAAATGGAGAGAGACTACAGCATGCTGCGGTACAGGGGGATCTGGGTGTCCTTGTACATGAATCACAAAAAGTTAGCATACAGGTACAGCAATGTTGGCATTTATTGCAAGGGGCATGGAGTATAAAAGTAGGGAAGTCTTGCTACAACTGTACAGGGCATTGGTGAGACCACACCTAGAGTTAAGGAGGGATATAATTGCATTGGAAGTAGTTCAGGGAAGGTTCACTAGGCTGATTTCTGGGATGAAGGGGTTGTCTTATGAAGAAAGGTTGAGCAGGTTGGGCCTATACTCATATATAGAAGATTGAGAGGTGATCTCATTGAAACATATAAGATTCTGAGCAGGCTTGACAAGGTAATCCTGAGAGGATGTTTTCCCCTCATGGAGGAATCTAAAACTAGTTACAGAATAAAAGGTCTCCCATTTAAGATGGAGATGAGGAGGAATTTCTTCTATCAAATCTCTTCCCCAGACAGCAGTGGACGCTGGGTGATGGAATATATTCAAGGCTGAGTTAGACAGATTTTTGATTTATAAGGCGTCAGGGTTATGGGGTGGGGGGGGGGGGGGGTCGGTGGTGGCGGGCAGGAAAGTGAAGTTAAGGCCACAATCAGATCAGCTGTGATCTTATTAAATGGCAGAACAGGCTCGAGGGGCCGAATGGCCTACTCCTGCTCCTATTTCTTATGTTCTTATGTCTGATGATTCTCCTATGAAGCACCTTGGGATGTTTTACTACATTAAGGGTGCTATATAAATGCAAGTTGCTGTTGTTGGTGTGATGCAGGCCTCACGCTGGTAAAGACTGGGAATCTTACCCTGAAACTGTCAGTCATGGATTAGCGATATAACAGACATGTGCTTCTCTCCCCTTTTCTAGGTGAATGGGCACGACTCACACTGGATACCAAGACTGCGTACTGGTTCTTGACCGTCTCTGAAGATGCCCGGTCGCTGACGTTCGGATATGATTTGCAGCCCTACCCGTCCAATCCCGAGAGGTTCAGGACCCATCGTCAGATCCTCTGTTGCCAGAGCTTCACCTCGGGTTATCACTCTTGGGTAGTGGAGGCTGAAGGGATCGCCTGGGGAATAGGGATTGCGTACGGGAGCATACCGAGGGAGGGGAAGGGCTCTGATCTGACAAACAGCCGGAAAGCTTGGTGCCTGCACTTGAATCATGGTACCCTCACAGCAAGTCACAACGGGCTACATATAGACATCATTAAAGACCCAGCATATAACAAGTTCCAAGTTGAGTTAGACTATGAGTCGGGGTATGTGTCATTTTACCAGGTCGGTGACACTCTCCAACACTTATATACATTTAGAACCGAGTTTATTGAGCCTGTATTTCCAGCATTTTCTTGTTTCTATATTTCCTCCTTAAAACTGTGCTAAATAGATTGTTACATTGTATTTTACAGCACAGAATCAGGCCATTCGGCCCAATAGGCCCATGCTTGTGTTTAATCTCCACATGAGCCTCCTCCCACCTCAGCATATCCTTCTATTCCTTACTCCTCTCTTGTACTTATCTAGCTTCCCCTTAAATGCATCTATACTATTAGCCTCAACCACTACTTGAAGCTCTCTGGCTAAAGAAGTTGCTCCTGAATTTGCTATGGGATTTATTTTTGACTATCTTATATTTATGGACAGAAAATGTTGGAAATACTCAGCAGTTCAGGATGCATCTGTGGAGATCTGATTCTTGTTACGACCGAGGCGGGAGGAGTGCACTGTTAATTCAGTCCCACTTCTCCACAGGTCACAACATATATTTAAATTTTCCCACTTACTGACACAGTCAATCAGGTGCACTATTTTCTCCAGAATAGAACATACTAACCAGGTTTCTTTACTGAACAACAAAATTAACAGTTTATTATAAAACAAGTCTTAACCAGAAATGAAGTAAAACAATATCACATAGATCAAAGTTTTAAAAATCCAGCATTAAATTTTTAAAAGTCCCCTTTACCTTAACCAATTTTTAAAGTCCCTTTTTACCTTAGTCCCTTCACATTCACACACACATATATATATATACACCGGTTAACCGAAAAAGTAAAAAAGGATTTTTAGATCAGAGCTCTATTACAGACAAAAAAACACACACCCAGCAGCTCACTTGCCCACCCCTGAAAAAATAGCAGATGAGACACACTGCACCAAACTGGCACACAGTCCCACCTCCGAGCACACGCAAGCAGGATCTTTAGAGTCTTCCAGAATTAGTTCTATTCAGGCGACGTTGAAAAGTAATTTAGCAGGCCTTCTTGAAATACAGGACTCAAGACGAATTGACACACTGAACCTCACAGACTCTTTTAGGGAATTGCGAGAAAACGAGCTGGGTTGTGATCTTCTGTTCTTTCTTGAAATTCTCTCCTCCTCCTGTCCTTTTTTGACACTTCAGCACTTGACTTTTTAAAAAAACATTCAGCAAGAATCTGGTCTCTTCCTCCAGAAGGTAAAACACACACTGACTCACAATCAGAAAACTTGTCAATTTTTCTGCCAATCCCAGGTGTTCTGTTGCTACTGGGCTTGTCCAATCAAAGGAGTGCTTGTCACTTTTCTGACCCTATTGCCAGGGTTTCTGCTCATCTTTAACCTGAGCCATGTGACAAACAGCAACACCGTTGCCAATCTGTTCCCTCACTGTCCTCTTGATTTAAAAAAAATGATCCAACAGTTATTTAGTTTAACTATAAATTTCCCTTTAAAATTAATTTTAACAAAACAGAATCACCTTCATAACATTCTATAAATGGAAAATGCTGGAAATATCTTTTTATTTTATATTTATGGCCCCTAGTATTGGGCTCCACCACAAGTGGAAACATCTCTATGTTTACCTTATTAAACTCTTTTGTAATCTTAAAGACCTGGGTATATAAGTATAAATACACAGAGTGTTTATAAAGTCCTGTGCAACTCAGTCACCTGACCTCTCCCCATTGGACAACTTTTTTATGGGGCCAGGTTAAAACTGTTGTTTACCCATCAAAATCAGATTTGTTAAATGAATTTAGGGCGAGGATCACAAATGCAACTCGCGAAATTACTCCGCAGCAACTGAGAAGGTAGTCAACGAGGTGCAAAATCAAATTGCACGATGCATCACAAAAGATGGCGATCATGTTGAAGCCTAGAAATTTGAACTGTATTGTGATAAAACTTTATGAATTATGCTTAAATAGGCCAAAGTTATTAAAGTTTAAATTTGCACAAGTACTTGATAAACATCCCATCACTGGAGAAATGGTCCATCTTCATATCCAACTCCTCTACATGAAGATAACCCACTGTACTGGTAAATGAGATGTAGTACCTACACACAGTGCAAATGTCTTTTGTGCCACATTTACATAACTAATGTCTGTCGTACTGTTTTGTTTGCCGAGAAGTGATTCCACGTCCAGTTTCCCTACAGGAGTTCTGACCTGTTTAAAATCGTAGGGCTGATTTGGCAACCACCAATAAATGCCCACGTGCGGTATTTGTGCGGCACCCTCCTTCTGCTGAAGTTGCTGCACACATTTTGCAAGTTTGCCAACTTGGCAGGGAGGTTTCTGGCTGGAGAGAGGTCCACACCCAGCAGCTAAGCCAAGCCAAGGCAGTCATCAAGCCTCTCAGAGCACGATGAGTGGTCAGACCCACCCGGCCTGTGCCACAAACAAAATGATGGACTCTATCTACGTTAAAGAACAAAATGTTTTCATTTAATTAGCCCTTGTCATGTCTCTCGGATATGTTCCAAAGGGCTCTGCATACTAAGAATTACTTTTCGGTGCACTGTCTGTTGTATGTAGGCAAATATAGCAGCTGATTTGTGCATAGTAAGATGCCACAAGCACCAACTGGATGGAAGAGCAGTGATGGTATTGATTGAGGGAGGGTCAAAGTTTATTATTCCTAGTATGTGTTTGGGGGGAGGGAAACCTGCTCTCAATGATCTATTGATGTGTTGCTAATGGTTATCTCTAATTTTGATGGGGCAGAGGAATCTTTAATATGTGCAAGAAAACGCAAGAGTTTAATCCGAAATGATTTATTCACCATTCCAGTGACCTGTCTGGGTGATGTGTGCGGGGGGGGGGGGGTATGTTTACTGACCACTGACACTGTCCCTTTAACTCATTGTGTGATTGGCTGATTCCTCTGCTCCAGATATTTTCGCTGACGGTTTCACCAAACAAGTTCTGAAGTGCTTTGTACTCATCTTCGGGTGTCAAGATTTTGCTTAGTAAATAAACTGTAAATCTTCCGGCTGTTAAGTTGCCTTCCCCTTTGCTTGTGGCATGTAACAAGGGGGAAAATACAGAGCAGATTTGGTAGCCGGTCAAAATGGACCAAAAGAAAATTGAAGGCCCATTTCTAGCACTACCTGTGTCTGAAATTTCCACGGAACGGGTGTTGGGGAGTTTCCTGATGATCTGCCATAAATTTGACGGAAAGCCCGGCGATCTTCCACGGAAGTTTCAGCAGGAGGTAGGACCCTCCACCCTACCCTAACCCTCCCCCACCCCTCCTAATTCCCGCACATTCAGTCCCATCGTAAAATTGTCTGAGAGACAGATTGACAGGCCTCAGTCAGCACTGAGCTTGATTCATGAACACGTTCACATGGCGATTAATTGTTCTGCATCAAACAGTTTTTTATTCATTCATGGACGTGGATGTTACTGGCAAAGCCAGTATTTATTGCCCATTCCTAAATACCCCAAGAAGGTGGTGGTGAGCTGCCTCCTTGACAACTGAGTGGCTTGCTAGGTCATTTCAAAGGGCAGTTAAGAGCGATCCACATTACTGGGGGTCTGGAGTCACATATAGGCCAGGCCAGGTAAGGACAGCAGATTTCTTTCTCTCAAGGACATTTGTTTTATTACAATCTGGCAGGTTCATGGTCACTATTACCGAGGCTAGCCTTTTATTTCCAGATTTGTTTAATTAACTGTATTTAAATTCCCCATTGCCATGGCAGGATTTGAACTTGTATTTCTGGATCATTAGTCTGGACCTCTGGATTACTCGTCCAGTAACTTAACCACTATGCTAGTATATTAGCAGTGTGCCGTTATAGTTAGAAACAGGCAAGAGCTTATTAGGCTCAAAAGAAGTCAGCTCCTTTTAACAGGTCTTAACCTCTCCTATCTTTCATCACATTCCTCAAACCTTCTCTCCCCAGAAACACTTCTTTGTCTCCTGGTCGGTCCACATCCCCAATTCTATTACCCTGGTGTTTAAAATAAAAGATTGTGGCTGATTTTCCGTCTAACCTCCTAAGTTAAAGAATGTGGAGCTCTTATTAAAGGCCAGTCAGGATGAAATCAGGCAGCCTTGTGTAGGAAGTGGGGGGTAGGGGAAGAGGAGAAGAGATGCAATAATTGGATTCTGAACTCCCACACAGAGCAAGGGTTCATTAATACCCAAGGAGTTCAGGGTTTGAGGCCCAATCTACATTGTCAGTGGAATCTCAGAAAGTTAGGGCTTTGCTATTGTAATGATAAAGTCCACAACTATATAACTCACCTTTGTGATCCAGATGCTACCAGAACGGAAATTGTTTTTGTTACACAGGTTAATGCGTTAGCAACAGATTAGAAAAGACCTTGAGCCCATCTTAGTTGATCTATCCATACAGAAAGACCATGCAGACCATCACCTCATAAAACCAATTCTTAAATGAATTTTCCTCCACTAGCCCATCCAAAAGCCCATTCTCTATGTTGGTGCAAAGACGTCTGGACATGAGGTACCAATCAATCATTTGAACCATGATTCTGACTTTTCTATACTTTTTACTACCCTCGATACCTAGGCAGGGTCACCCCTGAGTACTAACGTTAGTGCCTTGTAGCCTGGCACTTCTTTCCATTGAGATCCTGGAAATTCTCTGCACCAATTGAAAGAACTCAAGCTTCCTTTTCAATGTTGTGAAACACTTATTTCTGTAGAGGGCAATGTTGAAGATTCGTACCCAACCGGTCTTGCTTCAGCCACTGTGAACGTGACAGCTCCCAGTTCATTATGTCAGGCATCCATTGCCAATGGGACAAAACCCAATGGACACAAAACCAACCAATGCTACAACCTGCTGAGAAACTGCCTGGCATCCACAAATCCAGTCCTTTCTGAAGCAAACTGCTTAAAGAACCTAAATTGACTAATTTATAATGTACTTCCTAAAATAGTTCATGAACCCAAGGATCAGGCTATAACTCAAAGAACAAAGTACAAAGAACAGTACAGCACAGGAACAGGCCATTCGGCCCTCCAAGCCTGCGCCAATCTTGATGCCTGCCTAAACTAAAACCTTCTGCACTTCCGGGGTCCGTATCCCTCTATTCCCATCCTATTCATGTATTTGTCAAGATGACTCTTAAACATCTCTATGGTACCTGCTTCCACCACCTCCCCCAGCAACAAGTTCTAGGCACTCACCACCCTCTGTGTAAAGAACTTGCCTCGCACATCCCCTCTAAACTTTGCCCCTCTCACCTTAAACCTATGTCCCCTAGTAACTGACTCTTCCACCCTGGGAAAAAGCTTCTGACTATCCACTCTGTCCATGCCGTTTATAACTTTGTAAACCTCTATCATATCGCCCCTCCACCTCCGTCGTTCCAGTGAAAACAATCCGAGTTTATCCAACCTCTCCTCATAGCTAATACCCTCCAGACCAGGCAACATCCTGGTAAACCTCTTCTGTACCCTCTTCAAAGCCTCCACGTCCTTCTGGTAGTGTGGCGACCAGAATTGCACTCAATATTCGAAGTGTGACCTAACTAAAGTTCTGTACAGCTGCAGCATGACTTGCCAATTTTTATACTCTATGCCCCGACCGATGAAGGCAAGCATGCCGTATGCCTTCTTGACTACCTTATCCACCTGCGTTGCCACTTTCAGTGACCTGTGGACCTGTACGCCCAGATCTCTCTGCCTGTCAATACTCCTAAGGGTTCTGCCATTTACTGTATACTTCCCACTTGCATTAGACCTTCCAAAACGCATTACCTCACATTTGTCCGGATTAAACTCCATCTGCCATTTCTCCGCCCAAGTCTCCAACCGATCTATATCCTGCTGTATCCTCTGACAATCCTCATCACTGTCCACAACTCCACCAACCTTTGTGTCGTCCGCAAACTTACTAATCAGACCAGCTACATTTTCCTCCGAATCATTTATATATACTACAAACAGCAAAGGTCCCAGCACTGATCCCTGTGGAACAACACTAGTCACATCCCTCCATTCAGAAAAGCACCCTTCCACTGCTACCCTCTGTCTTCTGTGACAGAGCCAGTTCTGTATCCATCTTGCCATCTCCCCTCTGATCCCATGTGACTTCACCTTTTGTACCAGTCTGCCATGAAGGACCTTGTCAAAGGCTTTACTGATGTCCTTATAGATAACATCCACTGCCCTTCCTTCATCAATCATCTTTGTCACTTCCTCAAAAAACTCAATCAAGTTAGTGAGACACGACCTCCCCTACACAAAACCATGCGGCGTCTCGCTAATAAGTCCATTTGTTTCCAAATGGGAGTAAATCCTGTCCCGAACAATCCTCTCTAATAATTTCCCGACCACTGAGGTAAGGCTCACCGGCCTGTAATTTCCTGGATTATCCTTGCTACCCTTCTTAAACAAAGGAACAACATTGGCTATTCTCCAGTCCTCTGGGACCTCACCTGTAGTCAATGAAGATGGAAAGATTTCTGTCAAGGCCCCAGCAATTTCTTCCCTTGCCTCCCTCAGTGTTCTGGGGTAGATCCCATGAGGCCCTGGGGACTTATCTACCTTAATGCTTTGCAAGACACCCCCAACATCTCCTCCTTTTTGATAATGAGATGACTGAGACTATCTACACTCCCTTTCCTATGCTCATCATCCACCAAGTCCTTCTCCTTGGTGAATACTGATGAAAAGTACTCATTTAGTACCTCGCCCATTTCCTCTGGCTCCACACATAGATTCCCTTCTCTGTCCTTGAATGGGCCAACCCTTTCCCTGGTTACCCTCTTTCTCTTTATATACGTATAAAAAGCCTTGGGATTTTCCTTAATCCTGTTTGCCAATGACTTCTCACAACCCCTTTTAGCCCTCCTGACTCCCTGCTTAAGTTCCTTCCTACTGTCTTTATATTCCTCAAGGGATTTGTCTGTTCCTAGCCTTCCAGCCCTTACGAATGCTTCCTTTTTCTTTTTAACTAGGCTCACAATATCCCGTGTTATCCAAGGTTCCCGAAACTTGCCAGACTTATCCTTCTTCCTCACAGGAACATGCTGGTCCTCGATTCTAATCAACTGACGTTTGAAAGACTCCCACATGTCAGATGTTGATTTACCCTCAAACAGCCGCCCCCAATCTAAATTCTTCAGTTCCTGCCTAATATTGTTATAATTAGCCTTCCCCCAATTTAGCACCTTCACCCCAGAACTACTCTTATCCTTATCCACAAGTACCTTGAAACCTATGGAATTATGGTCACTGTTCCCGAAATGCTCCCCTACTGAAACTTCGACCACCTGACCGGGCTCATTCCCCAATACCAGGTCCAGTATGGCCCCATCCCTAGTTGGACTATCTACTTATTGTTTCAAGAAGCCCTCCTGGTTGCTCCTTACAAATTCTGCCCCATCTAAGCCCTGAGCACTAAGTGAGTCCCAGTTAATATCGGGGAAGTTAAAATCACCCACCACTACAACCCTGCTACCTTTACATCTTTCCAAAATCTGTCTACATATCTGCTCCTCTACCTCCCGCTGGCTGTTGGGAGACCTGTAGTAAACCCCCAACATCGTGACTGCACCCTTCCTATTCTTGAGCTCCACCCATATTGCCTCGCTGCATGACCCCTCCGAGGTATCCTCCCACAGTACAGCTGTGATATTCTCCTTAACCAGTAATGCAACTCCCCTACCCCTTTTACATCCCCCTCTATCCCGCCTGAAGCTTCTAAATCCTGGAACAATTTGCTGCTGCATCACCCATTACCAGAGTCAACCAGGGCTCAGGGCTGCTTTAAAGCACTGGGAAGCTGGGTCATGGGGTGTTCAACCACAGTAGTCACAGCCTAACCCAGCCCTTACACGAGAGGGAAACCAGGCGGCACAGTGGCGCAGTGGTTAGCACCGCAGCCTCACAGCTCCAGGGACCTGGGTTCGATTCCGGGTACTGCCTGTGTGGAGTTTGCAAGTTCTCCCTGTGTCTGCGTGGGTTTTCTCCGGGTGCTCTGGTTTCCTCCCACAAGCCAAAAGACTTGCAGGTTGATAGGTAAATTGGCCATTATAAATTGTCACTAGTATAGGTAGGTGGTAGGGAAATATAGGGACAGGTGGGGATGTTTGGTAGGAATATGGGATTAGTGTAGGATTAGTATAAATGGGTGGTTGATGTTTGGCACAGACTCGGTGGGCCGAAGGGCCTGTTTCAGTGCTGTATCTCTAATCTAAAAACAGATGGTCGGCACGGAAACACAACCAAGTCTCTGTAATAGCAACAACATCATAGTTCCAAGTACTAATCCAAGCTCTAAGTTCATCTGCCTTACCTGTTATACTTCTCGCATTGAAACAAATGCACTTCAGACCACCAGTCCCGTTGTGCTCAGCAACATCTCCCTGCCTGCTCTTCCTCTTCGTCTTACTGGCCTTATTTACTATGTCCCCCTCATTTATTTCACTTGCTGTCCTACTGCTCTGGTTCCCACCTCCCTGCCACACTAGTTTAAACCCTCCCGAGTGACGCTAGCAAACCTCGCAGCCAGGATATTTGTGCCCCTCCAGTTTAGATGTAACCCGTCCTTCTTGTACAGGTCCCATCTGTCCCTGAAGAGATCCCAATGGTCCAGATATCTGAAACCCTCCCTTCTACACCAGCTGTTCAGCCACGTGTTTAGCTGCACTATCTTCCTATTTCTAGCCTCACTGGCACGTGGCACAGGGAGTAATCCCAAGATTAGAACCCTAGAGGTCCTGTCTTTTAACTTTCTACCTAACTCCCTAAACTCCCCCTGCAGGACCTCATAACTCTTCCTGCCTATGTCGTTGGTACCAATGTGTACCACAACCTCTGGCTGTTCACCCTCCCTCTTCAGAATGCCCCCTGTCCGTTCAGAGACATCCTTGACCCTGGCACCAGGTTTATGTCATGACTTGAACTCATGATGTAGGCTGACACTTCAGTGCAGTACCAGTGGAGTGCTGCATTGTTGAAGGCACCATTTTTTCTGATAACTACAATCTATCCCAGGAGTGGGTGAGTCCAACTAGGGGGCACTGTTTTTAAAAAAAAGAAAAAAAAATGTGGGCGGAACAGCCTCACAGCTCCAGGGACCCAGGTTTGATTCTGGGTACAGCCTGTGCGGAGTTTGCAAGTTCGCCCTGTGACTGCGTGGGTTTCCTCCGGGTGCTCCGGTTTCCTCCCAGCGCCAAAGACTTGCAGGTTGATAGGTAAATTGGCCATTGTAAATTGTCCCTAGTGTAGGTAGGTGGTAGGAGAATGGTAGGGAATATGGGATTAATGTAGGATTAGTATAAATGGGTGGTTGATGGTCGGCACAGACTCGGTGGGCCGAAGGGCCTGTTTCAGTGCTGTATCTCTCTATGAGGGTGATGAAATTCTCACCTGGATGGGAGCAATCACGACATGACGTTCAACATTATCCAGGACAGAACAGCCTGATCGATGTCCTTGCACGGGACTTAATATCCACCCTATCCATCGCCAGCACACTGTGGCTGCAGTGGGTATGATCTAGAAAATGCACTGCCACAACTTATCAAGGTTACTTCACTCCCCCTCCCCCTCCCCTGTGACCTCTACCCACCAAGAAAGACAAGAGCAGCAATTTTGTGGGAGCAGCCTCACCTCCAAGTTTCCCTCAAACTAATCACACCATTGTGACTTGGCCATATATCACCATTCCTTCATTGTTGCTGGGTCAATAGTCTGGAATTCCTTACCTAACACGACTGTGGGACCATGAGGATTGCACAGGTTCATCACCTTGTCAACGCAGTTAGGGATGGCAATAAATACTGGTTTTGCCAACCAAGCACAGAGGGGGATGAGATTGAGTGGAGGGCAGGAGATGATTAAATGACAGAAGGGTCGGTGGTGCAAGGCAAAGTATTGAGAGAAATGAGAGAAACAAAAGGATGGGTCCAGAGGTGATAATAAATGGTTCAAGCAGAATAGCAGAGGGAGGGAGAAGCATGGAAAATGTGGCAAAGCGGTAAAGCACCAGGAACATGGTTCAAAAAAACACACGCAGACACAATGGGCTGGATTTTTATAGTCCGCTGGGTGCGGGGGGCGTGCGTGATTTAAAGATCCCGTTCTCAGAGGTCAGTGCTGGGTCCCGTCGCCTCCGGAATGTGAAATCATTTTTAAAGGGACGCTGGGAGGGAGGGAACAGCAACCCTGCACACCTCCAATGAATGAACTTCCTGTTGAGCTCATTGAGGAGCTCATTAACAGGCTTATTAGCAGTTTATGATTTTGAAAGGCTGGGAATGGGGAAAACGCCATGTCTGGAACACGGCAGGGTTCTGAAGATGTGAACAATGGTGGGGGGGGGGGCGGGGGGTGGCCACCATGAAGACTATGTGAGGGCTGATTAACAGAATTCAGAGGAACAAAGTAAAGTGCAGCTGCTCCAGAAGTGCCACAGAGCAGACATTGCTGGAGCTGGAAGACTTGCTGTTCTCCGTGGTGAGTGGTCGGAATCTGGAGAGGGATGTCGCTGTTGCAGACGGTATAAATCATCCTCACTGTTCGTCACACCTCCAAGTTTGGTGTCGTCAGCAAATTTTGAGATTCTACTTTGTATTCCAAGATCCAAGTCATTTATATATAGCACATGGTAATATATAGAGAATGGGAATGAGAACTGGTCCTACACAACAACTGTCCCAGCACAACCAACCTCTCAGAAGACAGTGGACGAAGATCAATAGTTTGCATTGGGCAGGAGTCTCTTCCATGCCCTTCACCTCGAGAAATATCTATCCAAAGACCCTGTTGCTGAAGGCCTCCTGTCTCACCACCCTCCACCAAATGCCTCGATGGCTCCCTGGTGATCTTCAGTGCCACCTCCTCCATTGATGTCAGAGTGTGGAGCTGGGCCACTTCATTTCAATTGCAAAGAGCTATTGACAGATGAGGTGAGTGGGCAAAACTGTGGCAGATGGATTTCAATGCGGGCAAGTGTGAGGTTATCCATTTTGGACCAAAAAAGGATAGAGCAGGGTACTTTCTAAATGGGAAGCGGTTAAGTACAGTGAATGTCCAAAGATACTTGGGGGTTCAGGTGCATAGATCTTTAAAATGCCACAGGCAAGTGCAGAAAATAATCAAAAAGGCTAATGGAATGCTAGCCTTTATATCCAGAGGATTGGAGTATAAAGACATAGAGTTTATGCTGCAGCTGTACAAAACCCTGGTTAGACCCCATTTGGAGCAGTTCTGGGCACCACACCTTAGGAAGGATATATTGGCCTTGGAGGGAGTGCAATGTAGGTTTACAAGAATGATACCTGGATTACAGGGGTTCAGTTACGAGGAGAGATTACACAAATTAGGCCTGTTTTCGCTAGAATTTAGAAGATTAAGGGGTGATCTGATTGAAGTCTTCAAGATATTAACAGGAAAAGACAGGCTAGATAAAGATAAACTATTTCCACTGGTTGGAGATTCTAAAACTAGGGGGCATAGTCTAAAAATTAGGAGCAGACTGTTCAGGAGAGATGTTAGGAAGCACTTCTCCACGCAAAGGGTGGTAGAGGTTTGGAACTCTCTCCCACAAACAGCATTTGAGGAAACACTGAGGGTGGCAAGGGCACAAAATGTACTCTGGGTGGGGGACTTCAATGTCCATCACCAAGAGTGGCTCGGCAGCACCACTACTGACCGAGCTGGCCGAGTCCTAAAGGACGTAGCTGCTAGACTGGGTCTGTGGCAGGTGGTGCGGGAACCAACACGAGGGAAAAACATACTTGACCTCGTCCTCACCAATCTGCCTGCCGTAGATGCTTCTGTCCATGACAGTATTGGTAGGAGTGACCACAGCACAGTCCTTGTGGAGACGAAGTCCCACCTTCACATTGAGGATACCGTCCGTCGTGTTGTGTGGCACTATCACCGTGCTAAATGGGATAGATTTCAAACAGATCTAGCAATGCAAAACTGGGCATCCATGAGGCGCTGTGGGCCATCAGCAGCAGCAGAATTGTACTCAACCACAATCTGTAACCTCATAGCCCGGCATGTCCCCCACTCTACCATTACCATCAAGCCAGGAGACCAACCCTGGTTCAATGAAGAGTCCAGGAGGGCATGCCAGGAGCAGCACCAGGCATACCTCAAAATGAGGTGTCAACCTGGTGAAGCTACAACCCAGGACTACTTGCATGTCAAACTGCGTAAGCAGCATGTGACAGAGCTAAGCGATCCCATAACCAACGAATCAGATCTAAACTCTGCAGTCCTGCCACATCCAGCCGTGAATGGTGGTGGATAATTAAACAACTAACTGGAGGAGGTAGCTCCACAAATATCCCCATCCTCATTGATGGGGGAGCCCAGCACATCAGTGCGAAAGATAAGGCTGAAGCATTTGCAACAATCTTCAGCCAGAAGTGCCAAGTTGATGATCCATCTCGGCCTCCTCCTGAGGTCTCTAGCATCACAGATGCCAGACTTCAGCCAATCCGATTCACTCTGCGTGATATCAAGAAACGACTGAAGGTACTGGATACTGCAAAAGCTATGGGCCCTGACAATATTCCGGCAATAGTACTGAAGACCTGTGCTCCAGAACTTGCCGCGCCCCTAGCCAAGCTGTTCCAGTACAGCTACAACACTGGCATCTACCCTGCAGTGTGGAAAATTGCCCAGGTATGTCCTGTACACAAAAAGCAGGACAAGTCCAATCCGGCCAACTACCGCCCCGTTAGCCTACTCTCAATCAACAGGAAAGTGATGGAAGGGGTCATCAACAGTGCCATCAAGCAGCACTTGCTTAGCAATAACCTGCTCAGTGACACTCAGTTTGGGTTCCGCAAGGGCCACTCAGCTCCTGACCTCATTACAGCCTTGGTTCAAACATGGACAAAAGAGCTGAACTCAAGAGGTGAGGTGAGAGTGACTGCCCTTGACATCAAGGCAGCATTTGACCGAGTATGGCATCAAGGAGCCCTAACAAAACTGAGGTCAATGGGAATCAGGGGGAAAACCCTCCGCTGGCTAGAGTCATACCTAGCGCAACGGAAAATGGTTGTGGTTGTTGGAGGTCAATCAGCTGAGCTCCAGGACATCACTGCAGGAGTTCCTCAGGGTAGTGTCCCAGGCCCAACCATCTTCAGCTGCTTCATCAATGACCTTCCTTCAATCATAAAGTCAGAAGTGGGGATGTTCACTGATGATTGCACAATGTTCATCACCATTCGTGACTCCTCAGATACTGAAGCAGTTGTGTAGAAATGCAACAAGACCTGGACAATATCCAGGCTTGGGCTGATAAGTGGCAAGCAACATTCGCGCCACACAAGTGCCAGGCAATGACCATCTCCAACAAGACAGAATCTAACCATCACTCCTTGACATTCAATGGCATTACCATTGCTGAATCTCCCTCTATCAACATCCTAGGGGCTACCATTGACCAGAAACTGAACTGGAGTAGCCATATAAATACCGTGGCTACAAGAGTAGGTCAGAGGCTAGGAATCCTGAGGCGAGTAACTCACCTCCTGACTCCCCAAAGCCTGTCAACCATCTACAAGGCACAAGTCAGGAGTGTGATGGAATACTCTCCACTTGCCTGGATGGGTGCAGCTCCAATAACACTCAAGAAGCTGGACACCATCCAGGACAAAGCAGCCCGCTTGATTGGCACCCCATCTACAAACATTCACTCCCTCCACCACAGACGCACAGTGGCAGCAGTGTGTACCATCTACAAGATGCGCTGCAGCAATGCACCAAGGCTCCTTCGACAGCACCTTCCAAATCCGCGACCTCTACCAACTAGAAGGACAAGGGCAGCAAATACATGGGAACACCACCACCTGCAAGTTCCCCTCCAAGTCACACACCATCCTGACTTGGAACTATATCGCCGTTCCTTCACTGTCGCTGGGTCAAAATCCTGGAACTCCCTTCCCAGCAGCACTGTGGGTGTAACTACCCCAAATGTACTGCAGCGGTTCAAAACGGCAGCTCACCACCACCTTCTCAAGGGCAATTAGGGATGGGCAATAAATGCTGGCCTGGCCAGCGATGCCCACATCCCATGAATGAATGAAAAAAGAAATTTGAAGTTGTTAGTTTTAAATCTGAGATAGATAGATTTTTGTTGAGCAAAGATATTAAGGGATATGGGCAGGTATATGGAGTTAGGCTGCGGATCAACCATGATCTCATTGAATGGCAGGACAGGCTCGAGGGGCTGAATGGCCAACTCCTGTTCCTGTCTTCCTATGTTCCTACGTATCTGCTCTTCTGGCCATCTTGCCTGTATTAAGGGCTCTCTTCTTCTGCAGGATGAGAGGAGAAAGATTCATGAGTAGGCTGCCGTCCCACATCTCTTCCAGCATGACATAAAAATGGGCTGATGCTCCTGTCCCCATCTGAATGTTGTCCCATATGTGAGGGTGGCTGCGTCTCAATGTTGTGACCATTGACCTACTCTGACAATGTGAGGAAGAACTAGGGACAATCTGTGAGGTCAGCTTGCTTGCATTCTGGTGCTTAGGGAGTTGATGCCCAATTTTTTTTTAAATTCTTTCATGGGATGTGGGTGTCACTGGCAAAGACAGGATTTGTTGCCCATCCCTAATTGCCCTTGACAACTGAATAGCTTGCTAGGCGTTTTAAAGGGCAGTTAAGTGTCAACCACGTTGTTGTGGCTCTGGACTCACATGTAGGCCAGACCAGGTAGGAACAGCAGATTTCCCTCCCTAAAGGACATTAGTGAACCAGATGGGTTTTTACAACAATTGGTGATAGTTTCGTGGCACCATTACTGAGACTAGCTTTCAATTCCAGATTTTTTTTTTATTATTAATTAACTGAATTTAAATTCCATCAGCTGCCGTGGTGGGATTTGAACCCGTGTCACCAGAGCATTAGCCTGGGCCTATGGATTACTAGATCAGGGACATTATCACTACGTTTTGTGCAGGGAAGGTCATGTCTTACCAACTTAATAGAATTCTTTGAGGAAGTGACAAAGTTGGTTGATGAGGAAAGGGCCGTAGATGTCGTATACATGGACTTCAGTAAGGCGTTTGATAAGGTTCCCCATGGTAGGCTGATGGAGAAAGTGAAGGCGCATGGGGTCCAGGGTGTACTAGCTAGATGGATAAAGAACTGGCTGGGCAACAGGAGACAGAGAGTAGCAGTGGAAGGGAGTTTCTCAAAATGGAGACGTGTGACCAGTGGTGTTCCACAGGGATCCGTGCTGGGACCACTGTTGTTTGTGATATACATAAATGATTTGGAGGAAAGTATAGGTGGTCTGATTAGCAAGTTTGCAGACGACACTAAGATTGGTGGAGTAGCAGATAGTGAAGGGGACTGTCAGAGAATACAGCAGAATATAGATAGACTGGAGAGTTGGGCAGAGAAATGGCAGATGGAGTTCAATCAGGGCAAATGCGAGGTGATGCATTTTGGAAGATCTAATTCAAGAGTGAACTATACAGTAAATGGAAAAGTCCTGGGGAAAATTGATGTCCAGAGAGATTTGGGTGTTCAGGTCCATTGTTCCCTGAAGGTGGCAACGCAGGTCAATAGAGTGGTCAAGAAGGCATACGGCATGCTTTCCTTCATCGGACGGGGTATTGAGTACAAGAGTTGGCAGGTCATGTTACAGTTGTATAGGACTTTGGTTCGGCCACATTTGGAATACTGCGTGCAGTTCTGGTCGCCACATTACCAAAAGGATGTGGATGCTTTGGAGAGGGTGCAGAGGAGGTTCACCAGGATGTTGCCTGGTATGGAGGGCGCTAGCTATGAAGAGAGGTTGAGTATATTAGGATTATTTTCATTACAAAGACGGAGGTTGAGGGGGGACCTGATTGAGGTGTACAAAATCATGAGAGGTATAGACAGGGTGGATAGCAAGAAGCTTTTTCCCAGAGTGGGGGATTCAATTACTAGGGGACACGAGTTCAAAGTGAAAGGGGAAAAGTTTAGGGGGGATATGCGTGGAAAGTTCTTTACGCAGAGGGTGGTGGGTGCCTGGAACGCGTTGCCAGCAGAGGTGGTAGACACGGGCACGATAGCGTCTTTTAAGATGTATCTAGACAGATTGAATGGGCAGGAAGTAAAGAGATACAGACCCTTAGAAAATAGGCGTCATGTTTAGATAGAGGATCTGGATCGGCGCAGGCTTGGAGGGCCGAAGGGCCTGTTCCTGTGCTGTGATTTTCTTTGTTCTTTGTTCTACATCACCGTCTCCCAATGAACCATGTGCCAGTGGCCACTCACCTTACCAGACCGTAAGAGGTCATTGAACCTATTTCTGCTCTGGACCCAGGTTCTTCACTTGGGTGCCCAGCCGCTAACCTCCATCCACACCCTCTTGGTCTCACTGGGGGCATTCCTCCTTGCTGAGACTGGGTAAGCAGCTCTCTCCATTTGGAGATGGCATCAATGAGTGCCTCCCGAGAGGCGTCGGAGAAACGGGGTTCCGCCTGGGGATGCATATCCTTGCCCACAGATGCCTTCCAAGCTCCCTGGTGCTGCATCTCTAATGGCCCTCAGTGAACTGTTGATAAGGGATTCCAGCTCATAGTCCCACTGTTCCCAGCAGCTCTGCACCAATCCTGCAGGCCAAGAGGTAATGGGAGCTGTACTTAAAGTCTGAAGTTGTTAAAGTCATTATTAAGGCCAGAGAGCTGTAAATGGCCTGGTAGAAAGATGAGGCCCTGTTCTTTGTCTCACTGAGTTCATTTTTTCCCCCAAAATATGCTTTATTCTTAAAATTTATAGAAGTACATTAGATAACAGTTCAAATTGGAGACTACATGAAGTGCAATACCAATCAGTTTCTTTCTATACAGTCCATAAAGTGCCTCACTACACATTACAGGTGACATTTGCAATGTACATTTATTTACAGCCTGAGGGGTTTTTACATGGGTTCCAGCACCTTGTTGTACTATAGCAGAAGAACCTTACACAGCGGTCTTTCCCCATTGAGCCTTTTCAGCGGCTGTCCCAAGCTTTAGTGCGTCCCTCAGCACATAGTCCTGGACCTTGGAATGTGCCAATCTGCAACACTCGGTCATGGACAACTCTTTGCGCTGGAAAACCAGCAAGTTTCGGGCAGACCAAAAAGCGTCTTTCACCGAATTGATGGTCCTCCAGCAGCAGTTGATGTTTATCTCAGTGTGCGTCCCTGGGAACAGCCCGTAGAGCACAGACTCCTGTGTTACAGAGCTGCTCGGGATGAAGCTCGATAAAAAACACTGCATCTCATTCCAGATCTGCTTTGCAAAGACACATTCCAGAAGGAGGTGGACGACGGTCTTTCCCCTACCACAGCCACCTCGGGGGCAGGGTGCGGAGGTGGTGAGACTCCGGGCGTGCAGGAAGGATCTGAAGGGGAGGGCCCTTCTCACCACCAGCCAAGCTACGTTTTGGGTGCTTGTTTGAAAGTTTTGGCGATGAGGCATTCTGCCAGATGTGTTTGACAGTCTGCTTGGGGAACCATCCGACAGGATCCGCCATTTTCTTTTCCCGCAGGGCTTCGAGGATGTCCAGCCTAAAGGCCTGCTCAAGTCACAAAAAAAAAACCCGACCTGAACCCGACGGAACCACATCGGACCCGAGCCCGACCCGACCCGAGCCCAACCCAACCACCGCAATGTCCGCTTAGCTTACCTTGCGACTCCCAATCTTCAGGAAGCTGCAGCATGAGTGTGATGACGTCGTAGAGACATTCACACACTCACTGTGCAGACTCAGAGTTTGCCTGCTTGACGTCCGGACTCCCAGCTCAGGTAAGTTTTTAATTTTTAACATTTACCTTGCTGTGTATGTCCGACCCGAACCTGGCCCGACCCGAGCCTGAAGGCCAGACCTGGAAGAGCGGCCCAACCCGAACCCGAAACATGTCGTCGGGTTCGGGTCGGGTAGCAGGCCTTTAATCCAGCCTGCTTATCCCTTCCTGATAGGTGTAACCTCGCCTTTCTGACATCATCCTTGTAAAACCTCTTAGAAACATAGAAAAATAAGAGCAGGAGTAGGCCATTCGGCCCTTCAAGCCTGCACCGCCATTCAATATGATCATGGCTGATCATCCAAACTCAGTACCCTGTTTCCCGCTTTCTCCCCGTCTCCCTTGATCCCTTTAGCCCAAAGAACTTTTTCTAACTCTTTCTTCAGTATATTTAATGATTTGGCCGCAACCGCTTTCCATGGTAGAGAATTCCACAGGCTCACCACTCTCTGGGTGAAGAAATCCCTCCTCATAAATGGCTTACCCCTTATCCTTACCCCTTACCCCTTATAGCGAAGGATAGCGAAGATGATTCTCGACAGGGGCGAGAGTAACAGGGTAGTTGTTATGGGGGACTTTAACTTTCCAAATATTGACTGGAAATACTATAGTTCGAGTACTTTAGATGGGTCAGTTTTTGTCCAGTGTGTGCAGGAGGGTTTTCTGACACAGTATGTAGACAGGCCAACCGGGGCGATGCCACATTGGATTTGGTACTGGGTAATGAACCCGGCCAGGTGTTAGATTTAGATGTAGGTGAGCACTTTGGTGATAGTGATCACAATTCGGTTAGGTTTACCTTAGCGATGGGCAGGGACAGGTATATACCGCAGGGCAAAAATTATAGCTGGGGGAAAGGAAATTATGATGTGATTAGGCAAGATTTAGGATGCGTAGGATGGGGAAGGAAACTGCAGGGGATGGGCACAATCGAAATGTGGAGCTTATTCAAGGAGCAGCTACTGCGTGTCCTTGATAAGTATGTACCTGTGAGGCAGGGAGGAAGTTGTCGAGCGAGGGAGCCGTGGTTTACTAAAGAAGTTGAAGCGCTTGTCAAGAGGAAGAAGAAGGCTTATGTTAGGATGAGACGTGAAGGCTCAGTTAGGGCGCTTGAGAGCTACAAGCTAGCCAGGAAGGATCTAAAGGGAGAGCTAAGAAGAGCAAGGAGAGGACACGAGAAGTCATTGGCGGATAGGATCAGGGAAAACCCTAAGGCTTTCTATAGGTATATCAGGAATAAAAGAATGACTAGAGTTAGATTAGGGCCAATCAAGGATAGTAGTGGGAAGTTGTGTGTGGAATCAGAGGAGATAGGGGAAGCGTTAAATGAATATTTTGCGTCAGTATTTACAGTAGAGAAAGAAAATGTTGTTGAGGAGAATACTGAGATTCAGGCTACTAGGCTAGATGGGATTGAGGTTCACAAGGAGGAGGTGTTATCAATTTTGGAAAGTGTGAAAATAGATATGTCCCCTGGGCCAGATGGGATTTATCCTAGGATTCTCTGGGAAGCTAGGGAGGAGATTGCAGAGCCTTTGTCCTTGATCTTTATGTCGTCATTGTCGACAGGAATAGTGCCGGAAGACTGGAGGATAGCAAATGTTGTCCCCTTGTTCAAGAAGGGGAGTAGAGACAGCCCTGGTAATCATAGACCTGTGAGCCTTACTTCGGTTGTGGGTAAAATGTTGGAAAAGGTTATAAGAGACAGGATTTATAATCATCTTGAAAAGAATAAGTTCATTAGAGATAGTCAGCACGGTTTTGTGACGGGTAGGTCGTGCCTCACAAACCTTATTGAGTTTTTCGAGAAGGTGACCAAACAGGTGGATGAGGGTAAAGCAGTGGATGTGGTGTATATGGATTTCAGTAAGGCGTTTGATAAGGTTCCCCACGGTAGGCTATTGCAGAAAATACGGAAGTATGGGGTTGAAGCTGATTTAGAGCTTTGGATCAGAAATTGGCTAGCTGAAAGAAGTGGTGGTTGATGGCAAATGTTCATCCTGGAGTTTATTTACTAGTGGTGTACCGCAAGGATCTGTTTTGGGGCCACTGCTGTTTGTCATTTTTATAAATGACCTGGAAGAGGGTGTAGAAGGGTGGGTTAGTAAATTTGCAGATGACACTAAGGTCGGTGGAGTCGTGGATAGTGCCGAAGGATGTTGTAGGGTACAGAGGGACATAGATAGGCTGCAGAGCTGGGCTGAGAGATGGCAAATGGAGTTTAATGCGGAAAAGTGCGAGGTGATTCACTTTGGAAGGAGTAACAGCAATGCAGAGTACTGGGCTAATGGGAAGATTCTTGGTAGTGTAGATGAACAGAGAGATCTTGGTGTCCAGGTGCATAAATCCCTGAAGGTTGCTACCCAGGTTAATAGGGCTGTTAAGAAGGCATATGGTGTGTTAGCTTTTATTAGTAGGGGGATAGAGTTTCGGAGCCACGAGGTGATGCTGCAGCTGTACAAAACTCTGGTGAGACCGCACCTGGAGTATTGCGTGCAGTTCTGGTCACCGCATTATAGGAAGGATGTGGAAGCTATGGAAAGGGTGCAGAGGAGATTTACTAGGATGTTGCCTGGTATGGAGGGAAGGTCTTACGAAGAAAGGCTGAGGGACTTGAGGATGTTTTCATTGGAGAGGAGGAGGAGAGGTGACTTAATAGAGACATATAAGATAATCAGAGGGTTAGATAGGGTGGATAGTAAGAGTCTTTTTCCTTGGATGGTGATGGCAAACACGAGGGGACATAGCTTCAAGTTGAGGGGTGATAGATATAGGACAGATGTCAGAGGTAGTTTCTTTACTCAGAGAGTAGTAGGGGCGTGGAACGCCCTGCCTGCAGCAGTAGTAGACTCGCCAACTTTAAGGGCATTTAAGTGGTCATTGGATAGACATATGGATGAAAATGGAATAGTGTAGGTCAGATGGTTTCACAGGTCGGCGCAACATCGAAGGCTGAAGGGCCTGTACTGCGCTGTAATGTTCTAATTCTAATTCCTTAGACTGTGACCCCTGGTCCTGACTCCCCCCACCATCGGGAACATCCTTCCTACATCTAGTCTGTGCAGTCCTTTTAAAATGTTGTAGGCTCTCTAGTGCTTCTACATCCTTTTTGTATTATGGCAACCTGTACTATATACAGTATTCCACGTGTGGTCTAACCAAGGTTCAATTCAGGTTTAGCATGATTTAGCAGGGCACTGAGAGCCCAGGAGCAGGGACAACGCCACCTCCTTAGCGAGAAGGAAGTGTAGGAGAAGGAGGATGAAATCCAAGGGGTAGGGAGTTGTCGCCGAGCCCAAGCTCTCTGCAATTCCCTCCTCCAGTCATGTGTTGACACTGTCATGGTGTTCTTTCTGCCCCCCAGATTTCATCCTCCTGCAATTACTTCTCTCTCCAGAGCTGGTGCTGTCCCCTGATCCCCAGATCAGATGTTAAATATTTCCAGCATCTTTTTGTATTTGAAATTTCCAGTATCTGCGGTATTTTGCTTTTGCCCCTCGATTTCAGTTTCCTCCAGAGGTAGCAATGTCCTCTCAGCCCCCTAGATTGTCACATTACCGTCCGGGGGATCTCGCTGTGCACAAATTAGCTGCCGAGCTTTACGGGATTGTGGGCTTTATAAATAGAGATATTGAGAACAAAAACGCTGAAGTTATGGTGACCCTTTATAAAACTCTGGTTTCTCCCTCAGCTGAAATATTGTGGCCAATTCTATACACCTCACTCTAGGAAGCATGTGAATGTTTTTAAGATGTTGCAGTGGAGATTTATGGTATCAGGAATGACAACATTCAGTTATGTGGAGAATCTAGAAAAACTGGCATTGTTATCATTAGAGCAGAAAAGGAGGAGTTTTGATAAAGGTGCTCAATATCTGAAAGGTTGTTCAAGAATTAATAATGAGAAACTGCTTCCAGTGTCCGTAGGTTTGCTGTCTACCTCCTACCTCTCCCAAGTCCTGTTCCTCTGTGCTTGCTGAACTGCGTTGCCTCCTGGCCCTCAATTTTAAAATTCTCATCCTTCTTTTCAAAACCCTACCAGGGTCTCGTCCCTCCCATTCTCTGTGAACCTCGTTCAGCCCCACAACTTTCAGGGAACTCTGCACTCCTGCAATTCTGGCTCTTAATGCATTCATGTTTTTAATCACCCCACCAGTGGTGGCTGTGCCTTCAGCTTCCTCCACTCTAAGCTCTGAAATTCCCTCCAATACATCTCCCTATCTCTACCTCACTTTCCTCCTTTAAGACACTCTTGAAAACCTACCTCTTTTTGAACAAGCTTTTGGTCACCTGCCCGAATATCACCTTTCATGGCTCAGTGACAAATTTTACAATCACAGAATGGTTACAGCACAGAAGGGGACCATTCGGCCCATCGTGTCTGTGCCAGTTCTCTGCAAGAGCAACTCACCTAGTCCCACTCCGTCACCCTTTCCCTATAACCTTGCCAATGTTTTCTTTTTAGACAATTATCCAAATCCCTTTTGAAGTCCTCGACTGAATCTTCCTCCACAACACACTCAGGCAGTGCAGTTCAGATCCATTTTTGCTCAAGTTGCTGTTGCTTCTTTTGCCAGTCACCCGAAATCAGTGTCCTCTGGTTCTGGATCATTCCGCCAATGGTAACAGTTTCTCTCTATCGAATCTGTCCAGACTCCTCATGATTTTGAACACCTCTACCAAATCTGGGGCCCTTTTACTATGTTAAAGGTGCTATATAAATGCAAGATATTCTTAAGGTAATTGGTAAAACAAGGAAAGCTGCCATGAGGAAAAAAATTAAACAAGTTGCAATTTGGAATACACTGCCTGAAAGGATGGTGGAAGCAGATTCAACACTAACTTTTAAAAGGGAATTTGATAAATACTTGTAATGGAGGAAATTTTGCATGGCTATCGGAAAAGAGCAGGGGAATGGGTATAGGCCATTCAAAGAGCCAGCACAGACATGATGGGCTGAACGGCCTGCTTTGTTCCCATTTAAGGAGCAGTTCCGCCGCCCCCCCGGTGACAGTGCTGTTTGTGGAGACAGGAATCCCAGTCCCTCACCGACCCTCCCATGACATCCTCCAACTGCTGCAGTTCCGCCTCTGGAGGCAGCGCTGTTTCTGGAGACCTGGATTCCAGCCCCACCCCCATCACACGATCTCACCCACCGCCTGCAGGTCCGCCTCCCTCTGGTGAATTCCAGCCCCTCCCCCTCTCCCGATTACATCATCCAGCTACTGGAGTTCTCCCTCCCTTCGGGGACAGCGCTGCCTATGCAGACCGGGATCTCAGCCCCGCCCCCTCCCCATTACATCATCCAGCTGCTGCAGTTCCTCCTCCCTCCGGCGATAGCGCTGTCTATGGAGACCGGAATCCCAGCCCCTCCCCGTTATACATCATCCATCTACTGCAGTTCTTCCTCCCTCCCGGGACAGTGCTGTCGATGGAGACCGGAATCCCAGCCCCTCCCCCTCCCCCTCCCCCGATTACATCATCCAGCTACTGCAGTTCCTCCTCCCTCCCGGGACAGTGCTGTCGATGGAGACCGGAATCCCAGCCCCTCCCCCTCCCCCGATTACATCATCCAGCTGCTGCAGTTCCTCCTCCCTCCCGGGACAGCGCTGTCTCTCCTCCAAGCTCCTCCCCATTTTACCGGCTCATGCTGCTCCTGGTCGCGGCTCGCAGGACCGCCGCCGCTTTGCGCTCAGTCTTCCCCGGGGCGTGGAGCTGGTCTCGATCTGTGTGTGTGTCCGCCCCGGGCCTCCAGCAGCAGAAACCGAGGCCGCTGTGGCAGTGCCTGGCCGCCGGGATGGAGGGGGACGCGAGCAGCGAGGAGCGGGTCCTGGCGCCGCTGAGGCAGGCGGTGCGGGAGCAGGTAGGAGAGGCCTGGGCCGGGGCCACAGGGGAGACTCGCCAGGGATGGGGGATTATAGCTACAAGGTTTGGTTGGAGGTGCTGGGCTTGTTCTCTCTGGAGGAAAGGAGATTGAGGAGAGATTTGATCGAGTTGTACAAGATTACAACAGGCTTAGATGAATTAGACAAGGAGAATCTTTCCATTAGCAAGGACTAGGGGACGCAGATTGAAGGTATTGGGAAAGAGATGCAGGGGGAATATGAAGAAGAACCTTTTTCATGCAGCAAGTGGTATCTGGGGCTCCCTACATATGAGGGTGGTGGAAACGGACATAATCAATGACTTCCAGAGGAAACTCGATGGGCAGTTGAAGGAAATAAACTTGCAGGGGCTACGGGGATCGAGCGGGTGGGGGAGTGGGACTGATTGGGTAGCTCTGCGGACAGCCGGTAGGTACTCAATGGGTCGAATGGTCACCACCTGTGCCATAATGACTCTCTACGAGAGTGTACACCCAGGCCGCAGAGGATCATTCAACCCAGTTCAGTGGTGAGTCTATCAGTTAACTTTTTATTCGTTCGGGATGTGGACGTCGCTGGCTCGGACAGCATTTATTGCCCATCCCTGATTGGCCTTGAGAAGATGGTGGTGAGCCATCGTCTTGAACTGCTGCAGTCCATGTGGGCTAGCTGCTTGCAATGTCTGCCCTTATTCATTGTAAACATGCCCTAATATATGTCTGTTCTGTTATATGCTTCTAGTGATGTTGATGTTAGGAGTTGTTTAGGACATGTTAAATCTGGAGTGGCAAGTTTTAGAATTCTTTGCTCGCTGGTGTTTTGGGGGAAGAAGTCTATCCCTTGTATTAGTGATTTGAAAATTTCTTTTCACACAAGCCATTTTCCTTTGTTGTATAATTGGAGTGAATGATGAGCTAAGAGCAGGTTCCTCTGTCTGAGTGGAAATCAGTGAAACATTGGAACATTTGATAACAGTGATTAAGGACATTGTGAATTTGAGATAATGGTCGGAATCAATCCATTGAGTTAATTTTTAAAGCATAAATCCATGTATCCTCAAGATCTTGGTAATGAAAAATGAAGCTGCAGTGTCGAAGTCCGATTGAGTCATTGCCTCCTCTCCCATGTTTTAAGTGAACAGCTCAATGTTTTTTTTTAATCGTACGCTGTTCCACCCTGTTCTCCCCTGTTACTGAGACTGAGCTGTCCACAACTCACTGGGCGGGTGATTATATGCCTGTGGTTGGAGGACAGGTTATGTAGACCAGGCCCACGTGTCTCATAGTGCAGTATAAACTCTCGACTGAGTGGAATGTCAGCACACACTGCCTGCTGCAGTTTCACTTTCCAGATTCCTCCCCTGCCACGTTTCCCTCCTTCAGCAGAGGGCTGCAGCCTGACTCTGCCCAATGACTGACTGATTTTTGTTTTACTGCATTCCTGTTCATTGATCCCACGCAATCACTGCCTGGTTGTAGATTTTAAGTGATGTGCCTTCTGTGTCCTCATCCCTTTCCCATCTTCAGTGTCTTGGGGCTGGATTTAATATCCAAAAATAACAGTAAGACCGAAGAAAGAAAGAAAAACAAAATACTGCAGATGCTGCAAATCTGAAATAAATGCAATGTTCTCTGTGCTCCGAGTTACAATGTACTGTAGCATCCTGTCCTCTGCGTTCCCAGTTGCGGTGTTGCACGTCATGTCCTCTGTGCTCAATTATGGTGTACCTTAGTGTCATGTCCACTGCGCTCCCCGTTACAGCGTGCTGTATGTCATGTCTTCTGCACTCCCAACTACAGTGTACTGTAATAAAAACAGAAATGCTGGAACCACTCAGCAGGTCTGGCAGCATTGTAGAAAGAGAAGCAGAGTTAACGTTTCGGGTCAGTGACCCTTCTTCGAGTGGTTCCAGCATTTCTTGTTTTTATTTCAGATTTCCAGCATCCGCAGTATTTTGCTTTTATTACAGTGTACTGTACATCATTCTCTATGCTCTGAGTTACGCTATACTGTAATATCCTGTCCTCAGCGCTCCCAGTTACGGTGCACTGTAATAACGTGCTCTCCGCTCCCAGTTACGGTGCACTGTAATAACATGCTCAACGCTCCCAGTTACGGTGCACTGTAATAACGTGCTCAGCATTCCCAGTTACAGTGTACTGTAATAACGTGCTCTGCGCTCCCAGTTACGGTGCACTGTAATAACGTGCTCTGCGCTCCCAGTTACGGTGCACTGTAATAACGTGCTCAGCATTCCCAGTTACGGTGCACTGTAATAACGTGCTCTCCGCTCCCAGTTACGGTGCACTGTAATAACATGCTCAACGCTCCCAGTTACGGTGCACTGTAATAACGTGCTCAGCATTCCCAGTTACAGTGTACTGTAATAACGTGCTCTGCGCTCCCAGTTACGGTGCACTGTAATAACGTGCTCAGCATTCCCAGTTACGGTGCACTGTAATAACGTGCTCTGCGCTGCCAGTTACAGTGCACTGTAATAACATGCTCAACGCTCCCAGTTACGGTGCACTGTAATAACGTGCTCAGCATTCCCAGTTACAGTGTACTGTAATAACGTGCTCTGCGCTCCCAGTTACGGTGCACTGTAATAACGTGCTCTGCGCTCCCAGTTACGGTGCACTGTAATAACGTGCTCAGCATTCCCAGTTACGGTGCACTGTAATAACGTGCTCTGCGCTGCCAGTTACGGTGTACTGTAATAACGTGCTCAGCGCTCCCAGTTACGGTGTACTGTAATAACGTGCTCAGCGCTCCCAGTTAGGGTGTACTGTAGTAACGTGCTCAGCGCTCCCAGTTACGGTGTACTGTAATAACGTGCTCAGCGCTCCCAGTTACGGTGCACTGTAGTAACGTGCTCAGCGCTCCCAGTTACGGTGCACTGTAATAACGTGCTCAGCGCTCCCAGTTAGGGTGTACTGTAGTAACGTGCTCAGCGCTCCCAGTTACGGTGTACCGTAATAACATGCTCTGCGCTGCCAGTTACGGTGCACTGTAATAACATGCTCAGCGATCCCAGTTAGGGTGTACTGTAGTAACGTGCTCAGCGCTCCCAGTTACGGTGCACTGTAATAACGTGCTCTGCGCTGCCAGTTACAGTGCACTGTAATAACATGCTCAGCGCTCCCAGTTACGGTGCACTGTAATAACATGCTCTGCGCTGCCAGTTACGGTGCACTGTAATAACATGCTCAGCGATCCCAGTTAGGGTGTACTGTAGTAACGTGCTCAGCGCTCCCAGTTACGGTGCACTGTAATAACGTGCTCAGCGCTCCCAGTTACGGTGCACTGTAATAACGTGCTCAGCGCTCCCAGTTACGGTGTACCGTAATAACATGCTCTGCGCTCCCAGTTACGGTGCACTGTAATAACGTGCTCAGCGCTCCCAGTTACGGTGCACTGTAATAACGTGCTCAGCGCTCCCAGTTACGGTGCACTGTAATAACGTGCTCAGCGCTCCCAGTTACGGTGCACTGTAATAACGTGCTCAGCGCTCCCAGTTACGGTGCACTGTAATAACGTGCTCTGCGCTCCCAGTTACGGTGCACTGTAATAACGTGCTCTGCGCTGCCAGTTACGGTGTACTGTAATAACGTGCTCTGCGCTGCCAGTTACGGTGCACTGTAATAACGTGCTCTGCGCTGCCAGTTACGGTGCACTGTAATAACATGCTCAGCGATCCCAGTTAGGGTGTACTGTAATAACATGCTCAGCGCTCCCAGTTACGGTGTACCGTAATAACATGCTCTGCGCTGCCAGTTACGGTGTACCGTAATAACATGCTCAGCGATCCCAGTTAGGGTGTACTGTAGTAACGTGCTCAGCGCTCCCAGTTACGGTGCACTGTAATAACGTGCTCAGCGCTGCCAGTTACGGTGTACTGTAATAACGTGCTCTGCGCTCCCAGTTACGGTGTACTGTAATAACATGCTCTGCGCTGCCAGTTACAGTGCACTGTAATAACGTGCTCTGCGCTCCCAGTTACGGTGCACTGTAATAACGTGCTCAGCGCTCCCAGTTACGGTGCACTGTAATAACGTGCTCAGCGCTCCCAGTTACAGTGCACTGTAATAACGTGCTCTGCGCTGCCAGTTACGGTGCACTGTAATAATGTGCTCTGCGCTCCCAGTTACAGTGCACTGTAATAACGTGCTCTGCGCTGCCAGTTACAGTGCACTGTAATAACGTGCTCAGCGCTCCCAGTTACAGTGCACTGTAATAACGTGCTCTGCGCTCCCAGTTACAGTGCACTGTAATAACGTGCTCAGCGCTCCCAGTTACAGTGCACTGTAATAACGTGCTCTGCGCTGCCAGTTACGGTGCACTGTAATAATGTGCTCTGCGCTGCCAGTTACGGTGCACTGTAATAACATGCTCAGCGCTCCCAGTTACGGTGCACTGTTGCATCATGTCCTGTGTTCACCATCGAATATCAGCAATCTGCTCACAGGAGCTGTACCTGAAGTTCATACGATGTTACCCGCACTGTTTCAGATATGCAGGGAGACCTGCAAGGACCTCGCACGTTCTCTGTATTGTGTGTGCGGTCCTAAATTTCCTTCTCCTCCCCTTTTGTTCCACTTTTCTTCTCCCTGCTAAATGTGATCTAGACCTGTCATAGTGATGCCCACATACCTTGGCAGGGTGGTGTCTCTGTGTCTGTCTCTCTCTCTCTCTCTGTCTGTGCGCGTGCGTGCCTGCGTCTGTCTGTCTGCCCCCGTGCGCCTCTGCCAGCCTGTGCGCCTCTGCGTCTGTGTCTCTCTGTCTCTGTCTGTGTGTAGCAGCTGAATCAACATTGAGATTAAATATAGTTTCCCATTGATTTTTGCTTCGCAATGATGAACGAGGGGATGGAGTGCTGCACTGGAGGAGGTGCTGTCTGTCAGATGAGATGCTTAACTGTATATGTCGGGCTGCGCTGTCGCCGGCTGCGTATGTCGGGCTGCGCTGTAGCCGGCTGCGTATGTCGGGCTGCGCTGTAGCCGGCTGCGTATGTCGGGCTGCGCTGTAGCCGGCTGCGTTTGTGGAGCTGTGTCTGCGGAGCTGCAGTTCAAACTGAGGCTCCGTCTGCCTTTTCAGGTGGACATAAAAGATCCCATGGCACTATTTTGAAGAAGAGCAGGGGAGCTTTTCCTGGTTCCAGGCCAATATTTCTCCCTTAACTGACATCTCTACAACAGTCGATCTCGTTACTTGTTTCATTGTTGTTTGTGGGAGCTTGAGGTTTATAAATTGCTGCCATGTTTCCTATATTACAACAGTGACTACACTTCAAAAACAAAGCACTTCATTCGACTGTCAAAACGCTTTGTGATGTCCTGAGACTGTAAAGAGCGTTATAGAAATACAATATAAAAACAAGAAATGCTGGAACCACTCAGCAGGTCTGGCAGCATCTGTGGAAAGAGAAGCAGAGGTAACGTTTCGGGTCAGTGACCCTTCATTGGAACGGTGACCTGAAACGTTGACTCTGCTTCTCTCTCCACGGATGCTGCCAGACCTGCTGAGTATTTCCAGCATTTCTTGTTTTTATTTCAGATTTCCAGCATCCGCAGTATTTTGCTTTTATTATAGAAATACAAGTCTTTCTCGAGGACAAAAACAAAAATGTTTTTAGGTGCAGTGTAAATGCGGCCTTTGCTGTAGTTGAATTTGTTCAAGGTTTCACTGAGGTGGACAGGGTTATTCCTAAAGGATATGCCTTCTGATTATCTGGATGTTTTCAGGGAGAATTTTTACAGAAACTCCTCTCCATAAGAACTGTACTTAAATAGTTCTGAGCTCGATTGGCATCCCATCCACCACCTTCAACATTCACTCCCTCCACTGACGCACAGTGGCAGCAGTGTGCACCATCTACAAGATGCACTGCAGCAACTCACCAAGGCTCCTTCGCCAGCACCTTCCAAACCCGTGACCTCTACCAACTAGAAGGACAAGGACAGCAGACGCATTGGAACACCCTTACCTGCAAGTTCCCCCCCAAGTCACACACCATCCTGACTTGGAACTGTATTGCTGTTGCTTCACTGTCACTGGGTCAAAATCCTGGAACTTTGTCCCTGACAACACTGTGGGTATACCTACACCCCAGGGACTGCAGCAGTTCAAGAAGGCAGCTCACCACCACCTTCTTGAGGGCAATTCAGGATGGTCAACAAAAGCTGGCTTTGCAAGTGTTGCTCACATCCCATGAATAAATGTATTTTTTTAATATTCTATTTCTGAGGCATGCGCAGTTTTTCCAGTCTCAGCCCTCTGTGTATAAAGTGACAGTGTTTCTATAGTTGGTTGAGAGTTGAGTGAAGTCGCAGCCTCCAGCTGTGGGTCTACATAGCTGTGACATGTTCTCACTCAGCTCTCTCATGTTCTTTTTCAGGGAGAACTTGTTCGGAAGCTGAAAGCAGAGAGTTCTCCACAGGTGGACATCGATAAAGCCGTGGCAGAACTTAAAGCTCGGAAAAGGATCCTGGAGGCTAAGGTATGAACCACAATCTCGCTTGGCCCCACATTATGACACTGGTTCCATTCTCTATCCATCCATCGCCGGAGAATACCCTGCAGTGAATCTCTTCCCATTCGCCCCCTTTCAGACTGCGCTGTTCTTTGCCTCAGTCGTATTTCTCATCGACATGCTTCCCCTCAGCAAAATCATCTGAAGACATGATGTTGGGTTCCACTTGTATGCTGACAGCATTCAGCTCTATCTCACCAACCCCTCTCTCGACCCTTTCGTTGCTCTGATGTGTGACTTTGCCTCCCCACCTTCCATTCCTGGATGAACTGTAGTTTCCTCCAGCTAAGCATCGAAGAGCGAAGCCATTGTCTTCGGTCCCTTCCATGATCTCTGTTCCCTCGAAACCCCTTGTATCCCCCTCCCCTGGCTATTGCCTCAGGCTGAAAAAATCTGACTGCAACCTCGCTGTCCTGAACAAAGCTTCCGACACCATATCCTCTCCATCATCAAGACTGCCTATGTTTGTCCACCGCCAGCACATCACCACCCCTGCCTCAGCTCATCTGCTGCTGAAATCCTCATCCGTGCTTTTGTTATTTCCCTACTCGACTATTCTAAAGCACTCACCGCTGGCTCCCACCTTGTAAACCTCAGCTTGTCCAAAACTCTGCTACGCGTACGCTAATTCTCACTAAGTCTTGTTCACCCAGCAGCCCTGTGCTCGCTGACGTACATTGACTCCCAGTTAAGCAACAGCATAATTTTTAAAATTCTAATCCTCGTGTATAAAACCCTCTATGGCCTCCCCCCTCACTATCTCTCAACCTCCTCCAGCCCTACAACCCTCTGAGATCTCTGTACTCCTCCAGTTTTTGTCTTGTGCATCTCCCAGTTTGTCCCCACCCCCCCTCCCCCACCAGTGACGGCTTTATCTCAGCTGCCTAGGTCCTAAGCTCTGGAATTCCCTCCCTAAACCTCTGCAACACTCTTCTCTTTTCAGAAACTCTTTCAATCCTACGTCATTGACTGAGCTTTTAGTCACGTATCCTAATATCGACTTTCACTCGCTTACTATTTTTACTGATTACACTCTGTGTAGCAACTTAGGAGGTTTCATTATGTTAGAGGCAAGTTGTGTCATGTGTGTGCCCTGTGATGTACTCTGTGTATGAGAATCAGTGGGTATACACTTTCCCTGCCCTGCGGTGTATGAGAATCAATGGGTATACACTCTCACTGCCCTGCAGTGTATGAGAATCAGTGGGTGTACACTTTCCCTGCCCTGCGGTGTATGAGAATCAGTGGGTGTGCAATCCCACTGCCCTGCAGTGTATGAGAATCAGTGGGTGTGCAATTCCACTGCCCTGCAGTGTATGAGAATCAGTGGGTATACACTCTCACTGCCCTGCGGTGTATGAGAATCAGTGGGTATACACTCTCACTGCCCTGCAGTGTATGAGAATCAGTGGGTGTACAATCCCACTGCCCTGCAGTGTATGAGAATCAGTGGGTATACACTCTCACTGCCCTGTGGTGTATGAGAATCAGTGGGTGTACAATCCCACTGCCCTGCAGTGTATGAGAATCAGTGGGTATACACTCTCACTGCCCTGCGGTGTATGAGAATCAGTGGGTGTACACTCTCACTGCCCTGCGGTGTATGAGAATCAGTGGGTATACACTCTCACTGCCCTGTGGTGTATGAGAATCAGTGGATGTGCAATTCCACTGCCCTGCGGAGTATGGGAATCGGTGGGTATACACTCTCACTGCCCTGTGGTATATGAGAATCGGTGGGTGTACACTCTCACTGCCCTGTGGTGTATGAGAATCAGTGGGTGTACAATCCCACTGCCCTGCGGTGTATGAGAATCAGTGGGTATACACTCTCACTGCCCTGCTGTGTATGAGAATCGGTGGGTATACACTCTCACTGCCCTACTGTGTATGAGAATCGGTGGGTATACACTCTCTCTGCCCTGCTGTGTATGAGAATCGGTGGGTATACACTCTCACTGCCCTGCTGTGTATGAGAATCAGTGGGTGTAAACTCTCACTGCCCTGCTGTGTATGAGAATCAGTGGGTGTAAACTCTCACTGCCCTGCGGTGTATGAGAATCAGTGGGTAGACACTCTCACTGCCCTGCTGTGTATGAGAATCAGTGTGTATACACTCTCACTGCCCTGCTGTGTATGAGAATCGGTGGGTATACACTCTCACTGCCCTGCGGTGTATGAGAATCAGTGGGTGTACACTTTCCCTGCCCTGCGGTGTATGAGAATCGGTGGGTATACACTCTCACTGCCCTGCGGTGTATGAGAATCAGTGGGTGTACACTTTCCCTGCCCTGCGGTGTATGAGAATCGGTGGGTATACACTCTCACTGCCCTACTGTGTATGAGAATCGGTGGGTATACACTCTCACTGCCCTGCTGTGTATGAGAATCGGTGGGTATACACTCTCACTGCCCTGCTGTGTATGAGAATCAGTGGGTGTAAACTCTCACTGCCCTGCGGTGTATGAGAATCGGTGGGTATACACTCTCACTGCCCTGCGGTGGATGAGAATCAGTGGGTGTACACTTTCCCTGCCCTGCGGTGTATGAGAATCAGTGGGTGTGCAATCCCACTGCCCTGCAGTGTATGAGAATCAGTGGGTGTGCAATTCCACTGCCCTGCAGTGTATGAGAATCAGTGGGTATACACTTTCCCTGCCCTGCGGTGTATGAGAATCAGTGGGTATACACTCTCACTGCCCTGCGGTGTATGAGAATCAGTGGGTATACACTCTCACTGCCCTGCGGTGTATGAGAATCAGTGGGTATACACTTTCCCTGCCCTGCGGTGTATGAGAATCAGTGGGTGTACACTTTCCCTGCCCTGCAGTGTATGAGAATCAGTGGGTATACACTTTCCCTGCCCTGCAGTGTATGAGAATCAGTGGGTATACACTTTCCCTGCCCTGCAGTGTATGAGAATCAGTGGGTATACACTTTCCCTGCCCTGCGGTGTATGAGAATCAGTGGGTATACACTTTCCCTGCCCTGCAGTGTATGAGAATCAGTGGGTATACACTTTCCCTGCCCTGCAGTGTATGAGAATCAGTGGGTATACACTTTCCCTGCCCTGCAGTGTATGAGAATCAGTGGGTATACACTTTCCCTGCCCTGCGGTGTATGAGAATCAGTGGGTATACACTCTCACTGCCCTGCAGTGTATGAGAATCAGTGGGTATACACTCTCACTGCCCTGCAGTGTATGAGAATCAGTGGGTATACACTCTCACTGCCCTGCAGTGTATGAGAATCAGTGGGTGCACAATCTCACTGCCCTGCGGTGTATGAGAATCAGTGGGTATACGCTCTCACTGCCCTGCGGTGTATGAGAATCAGTGGGTGTACAATCTCACTGCCCTGCGGTGTATGAGAATCAGTGGGTATACACTCTCACTGCCCTGCGGTGTATGAGAATCAGTGGGTATACACTCTCACTGCCCTGCGGTGTATGAGAATCAGTGGGTGTACACTCTCACTGCCCTGCGGTGTATGAGAATCAGTGGGTATACACTCTCACTGCCCTGTGGTGTATGAGAATCAGTGGATGTGCAATTCCACTGCCCTGTGGAGTATGGGAATCGGTGGGTATACACTCTCACTGCCCTGTGGTATATGAGAATCGGTGGGTGTACACTCTCACTGCCCTGTGGTGTATGAGAATCAGTGGGTGTACAATCCCACTGCCCTGCGGTGTATGAGAATCAGTGGGTATACACTCTCACTGCCCTGCTGTGTATGAGAATCGGTGGGTATACACTCTCACTGCCCTACTGTGTATGAGAATCGGTGGGTATACACTCTCACTGCCCTGCTGTGTATGAGAATCGGTGGGTATACACTCTCACTGCCCTGCTGTGTATGAGAATCAGTGGGTGTAAACTCTCACTGCCCTGCGGTGTATGAGAATCAGTGGGTAGACACTCTCACTGCCCTGCTGTGTATGAGAATCAGTGTGTATACACTCTCACTGCCCTGCTGTGTATGAGAATCGGTGGGTATACACTCTCACTGCCCTGCGGTGTATGAGAATCAGTGGGTGTACACTTTCCCTGCCCTGCGGTGGATGAGAATCAGTGGGTGTGCAATCCCACTGCCCTGCAGTGTATGAGAATCAGTGGGTGTGCAATTCCACTGCCCTGCAGTGTATGAGAATCAGTGGGTATACACTTTCCCTGCCCTGCGGTGTATGAGAATCAGTGGGTATACACTCTCACTGCCCTGCGGTGTATGAGAATCAGTGGGTATACACTCTCACTGCCCTGCGGTGTATGAGAATCAGTGGGTATACACTTTCCCTGCCCTGCGGTGTATGAGAATCAGTGGGTGTACACTTTCCCTGCCCTGCAGTGTATGAGAATCAGTGGGTATACACTTTCCCTGCCCTGCGGTGTATGAGAATCAGTGGGTATACACTTTCCCTGCCCTGCGGTGTATGAGAATCAGTGGGTGTGCAATCCCACTGCCCTGCAGTGTATGAGAATCAGTGGGTGTGCAATTCCACTGCCCTGCAGTGTATGAGAATCAGTGGGTGTACACTTTCCCTGCCCTGCGGTGTATGAGAATCAGTGGGTATACACTCTCACTGCCCTGCGGTGTATGAGAATCAGTGGGTATACACTCTCACTGCCCTGCGGTGTATGAGAATCAGTGGGTATACACTTTCCCTGCCCTGCGGTGTATGAGAATCAGTGGGTGTACACTTTCCCTGCCCTGCAGTGTATGAGAATCAGTGGGTATACACTTTCCCTGCCCTGCGGTGTATGAGAATCAGTGGGTATACACTCTCACTGCCCTGCAGTGTATGAGAATCAGTGGGTGCACAATCTCACTGCCCTGCAGTGTATGAGAATCAGTGGGTGTACACTTTCCCTGCCCTGCAGTGTATGAGAATCAGTGGGTATACACTCTCACTGCCCTGCAGTGTATGAGAATCAGTGGGTATACACTCTCACTGCCCTGCAGTGTATGAGAATCAGTGGGTATACACTCTCACTGCCCTGCAGTGTATGAGAATCAGTGGGTATACGCTCTCACTGCCCTGCAGTGTATGAGAATCAGTGGGTGCACAATCTCACTGCCCTGCGGTGTATGAGAATCAGTGGGTATACGCTCTCACTGCCCTGCGGTGTATGAGAATCAGTGGGTGTACAATCTCACTGCCCTGCGGTGTATGAGAATCAGTGGGTATACACTCTCACTGCCCTGCGGTGTATGAGAATCAGTGGGTATACACTCTCACTGCCCTGCGGTGTATGAGAATCAGTGGGTGTACACTCTCACTGCCCTGCGGTGTATGAGAATCAGTGGGTATACACTCTCACTGCCCTGCAGTGTATGAGAATCAGTGGGTATACACTCTCACTGCCCTGCAGTGTATGAGAATCAGTGGGTATACACTTTCCCTGCTCTGCGGTGTATGAGAATCAGTGGGTGTACACTCTCACTGCCCTGCAGTGTATGAGAATCAGTGGGTATACACTCTCACTGCCCTGCAGTGTATGAGAATCAGTGGGTATACACTCTCACTGCCCTGCAGTGTATGAGAATCAGTGGGTATACACTCTCACTGCCCTGCAGTGTATGAGAATCAGTGGGTATACGCTCTCACTGCCCTGCAGTGTATGAGAATCAGTGGGTGCACAATCTCACTGCCCTGCGGTGTATGAGAATCAGTGGGTATACACTCTCACTGCCCTGCGGTGTATGAGAATCAGTGGATGTGCAATTCCACTGCCCTGCGGAGTATGGGAATCGGTGGGTGTACACTCTCACTGCCCTGTGGTATATGAGAATCGGTGGGTATACACTCTCACTGCCCTGCGGTGTATGAGAATCAGTGGATGTGCAATTCCACTGCCCTGCGGTGTATGAGAATCGGTGGGTATACACTCTCACTGCCCTGTGGTATATGAGAATCGGTGGGTATACACTCTCACTGCCCTGCGGTGTATGAGAATCAGTGGATGTGCAATTCCACTGCCCTGCGGTGTATGAGAATCGGTGGGTATACACTCTCACTGCCCTGCGGTGTATGAGAATCAGTGGGTGTACACTCTCACTGCCCTGCGGTGTATGAGAATCAGTGGGTGTACACTCTCACTGCCCTGCGGTGTATGAGAATCAGTGGGTTTACAATCCCACTGCCCTGCAGTGTATGAGAATCAGTGGGTGTGCAATTCCACTGCCCTGCGGTGTATGAGAATCAGTGGGTATACACTCTCACTGCCCTGCTGTGTATGAGAATCAGTGTGTATACACTCTCACTGCCCTGCGGTGTATGAGAATCAGTGGGTATACACTCTCACTGCCCTGCGGTGTATGAGAATCAGTGGGTATACACTCTCACTGCCCTGCGGTGTATGAGAATCAGTGAGTGTACACTCTCACTGCCCTGCGGTGTATGAGAATCAGTGGGTATACACTCTCACTGCCCTGCGGTGTATGAGAATCAGTGGGTATACACTCTCACTGCCCTGCGGTGTATGAGAATCAGTGGGTATACACTCTCACTGCCCTGTGGTGTATGAGAATCAGTGGGTAGACACTCTCACTGCCCTGCGGTGTATGAGAATCAGTGGGTAGACACTCTCACTGCCCTGCGGTGTATGAGAATCAGTGGGTATACACTCTCACTGCCCTGCGGTGTATGAGAATCAGTGGGTATACACTCTCACTGCCCTGCGGTGTATGAGAATCAGTGGGTATACACTCTCACTGCCCTGCGGTGTATGAGAATCAGTGGGTATACACTCTCACTGCCCTGTGGTGTAGTTTACACTTGTCAACACTAAACTTTGGAGCCCTGTAAGTATGTTTGATGTGTTCTATCCAGAATGATTTGGAGAGGAACCTGTTGCTATTGTTTTGCCTCATGACATGTTCTTATTTCAGTCATGTACAAACTTCCTCTCATCTGTCCTGTTCCGTACAGGAGCTGGCTCTGCAGCCAAAGGATGACATAGTTGACCGAACAAAAATGGAGGACACATTAAAGCGGAGATTCTTCTATGACCAGGCTTTTGCTATATATGGAGGTAAGAGGGGCCAATCTCTGTGGTTATTTGGGAAGTGAGTATTTATACCAACATTCAGAATTAATGGGCAGGAAAAGACCAGCTGATCCATCAAGCCTGTCCCAGACTATGGTGGCTGGAGCATCGTGACTGGAGACGACCCCCCCTTCCTGCCGCAGCCTTGTAATCTCCTGGGGGAGATAAAGTACCAAAGGAAAAATCTGGGGACAATAAGGGGAAAAAATACTTTGGAAAATTCCTCTCTGACTCCATCAGGTGAACAAAAGCAGTCAAGGAGATCACACAGACCAAGTGTTGTCTATAACAGTTTTCTGTGGTGCCATCTCTGCCCCAGTCAAGAATAGGTCCAGCTCCCTCTTAAAGGCAATGCAGAGAGTGAGAACCCACCACACCAGAGGACAGTGTATTCCAGAGAATCTCTACTCCTGGGAAAAGCGACACTTAACATCCACTCTATCCTACATAGTTTAAAATTGTGTCCCAGGTCCTCGCCAATATGCCAGACTGGACTGATCTATCAATAAGAACTCTCTTCAACCCTTCAGTCTTTTTATAGAATGATATCAGGTCATTGCTGCTCTAAGGGTAATAGACCAAGGTCCCTGAGGGGACAGCAGGACAGACGATTCACCTGCGACCAGTTAGAACGTAGATAATGTTGTTGACGCAATAGTTATTGCCTCTCCTTTGTTGGCTTGAGGACATTGGGAGTCAGCCATCAGGTATGGGACTGGAGTCACTTGTGAGCCAGACCCTGGTAGGTGTGGCAGATTCCCTTCCCTGATGGGCATCAGTTCAGCAGCTTTCATGACTTTTTCCTCCTGATACCAGCTTCACGTTACCCCTGAAAGCTCAGTAGGTAAATAGACTGTCCAGTGTGCTGGTGCGCCACAGAGACCAGGAAGGATCCCTGCTTGATCCATGATCTGTGTTGCCTCAGCTGATCAGAGTCTAAGGCATCCTGAGCCAAGGGAGAGGAAGAAACTTGTTAATAGTGAAACAGCAGTTCAGCTGAGCACAGTTTTCCTTTTATGCTGCAAGTCACAAAGTTCATTGTTTTTTAGGTGATGCATTTTGGGAGGACTAACGAGGCAAGGGAATATACAATGGATGGTAGGACCCTAGGAAGTACAGAGGGTCAGAGGGACCTTGGTGTACTTGTCCATAGATCACTGAAGGCAGCAGCACAGGTAGATAAGGTGGTTAGGAAGGCATATGGGATACTTGCCTTTATGAGCTGAGGCATCGAATATAAGAGCAGGGAGGTTATGATGGAGCTATATAAAACGCTAGTTAGGCCACAGCTGGAGTACTGTGTACAGTTCTGGTCACCACACTATAGGAAAGATGTGATTGCATTGGAGATGGTGCAGAGGAGATTCACCAGGATGTTGCCTGGGCTGGAACATATCAGCTATGAAGAGAGACTGAAAAGGCTTTGATTGTTTTCCTTAGAGCAGAGAAGGCTGAGGGGGGACATAATTGAGGTATACAAAATTATGAGGGGCATTGATAGGTTAGATAGGAAGAAACGTTTTCCCTTAGCGGAGGGGTCAATAACCAAAGGGCATAGATTTAAGGTAAGGGGCAGGAGGTTTAGAGGGGATTTGAGGAAAAAAATTTTCACCCAGAGGGTGATTGGAATTTGGAATGCACTGTCTGAAGGGGTGGTTGAGGCAGGAACCCTCACAACATTTAAGAAGTATTTAGATGAGCACTTGAAATGCCATAGCCTACAGGTCTACGGGTCAAGTGCAGGAAAATGGGATTAGAATAGATAGGTGTTTGATGGCTGGTACAGACACGATGGGCCGAAGGGCCTGTTTCTGTGCTGTATGGCTCTGACTCTGTGACTCAAAAACTTGTTTCTGGGGTGGATTTATTACCCAACACCTGCTGCCCTGGGTGTGTTAAGAGTCTGGTAAAGGAGTGACAGGTTCCTTCCCCAAAGGGGCATCAGTGACCCAGTTGGTTTTTTTTGCATCATTCTGGCTGCTTTCATGGTCATGACCCATTCTTTACCAGACTGATCCAGTAAATTCCAGTTTCTATTTGCCACGGTGGGATTTGAACTGATAAACACAGGGTGCTGGCCTGTTTGCCATTTATTGCCCATCCCCCGTTGCCCAGGTACAACCGAATGGGTTGTTCCGTCACTTCAGAGGGGAGTGGAGAGTTAACCAAGCTGGTATGGGCAGGATTCTTTCTTTCTTAAGAACATTATTCAGCCAGTTGGGTTTTTGCAACAATCTGACGGCTCCACAGTCACTTTTACTGAAACCGGTCTTTCAGTTCCAGATTTTTTAAAGAATTGAATTCAAATTCTCAAGCTGCTGAAGGTGGAATTTGAGCTCCCATTCTCTAGATTTAATCCAAGCTTCTGAATTACCAGTCCAGCAGCATAATAACTACATGATTGTAACTAGGACCAGCACTACTGTACTCAATGGGGGTGAGATGGGAGAGGACTGTCAGGAGTACCAGCTCGAGAGAGTGTGGGAGAAAACGTGGTGTGAAGGGGGGAGGAATTTGCACTGAGTGTGTTAAGATAAATGGGTTGTAATTGTACTTTGCTCAGGTGTGAGTGGACTGTACGACTTTGGTCCTGTTGGCTGTGCTCTGAAGAACAACATCCTCCAGATCTGGCGGCAGCATTTTATCCAGGAGGAACAGATCCTGGAGATTGACTGCACGATGCTGACTCCCGAACCCGTCCTCAAGTAAGTAGAAGTGTAGAATGGTTACAGCTCTGAAGGAGGCCATTTGGCCCATCGTGCTCATGCTGGCCCTTTGCAAGAGCTATTCAGCTATTCCCACTCCCCCGACCTTTCCCGTAGCTCTGCAAATGTTTTCTCTTGAGATAATTATCCAGTTCTCTTTTGAAAGCCTTGATTAAATCTGCCTCCACCACAGTCCTCAGGCAGTGCGTTCCAGATCCTAAATCGGTGTCCTCTGGTTCTCGACCCTTCTGCCAATGGCAGTAGTTTCTTTCTATCTACTCTGTTCAGGTCCCTCAAGATTTTGAGCACCTTTATCAAATCTCTTCTCAATCTTCTCCAAGAACAACCACAGCTTCTGCAATCTAATTAAAGATTGGAGAACAAAAAGGATAATGGGGCAAGGCAAGAGGGGGTAGTAATTGGACAATTCAAGGAGCTGTAACATCTTGATATGATAATCTTTTGAAATCCTTAACCACAGGGTTGTGAACCTTCATGCTAGCCTTGTGTTCCCAGGACCAGGGACTGCTGATTGACTGTGACACGGGAGGATGTGCTCGAAGGATGTGAAGACCATGGGGAGGGTGCAGAGGCGATTTACTAGAATGGCACCAGGGATGAGGGTCTTCAGTCTTGTGGAGAGACCAGAGAAGCAGAGCAGAGAAAGTTGAAGGGAGATTTGATAGAGGTGTTTAAAATCTTGAAGGATTTTGAGAGAGTAAATAAGGAGAAACTGTCAGGAGGATTGGTAACCAGAGGACACAAATTGAAGGTAATTGGTAAAAGAACCAGAGGGGACTTGATTTTTTTTAATGCAGGGAGTTATGATGGTCAGAAATGCACGGCCTGAAAGGCGGGTGGAAGCAGACTCAGAAATAACTTTCAAAAAGGAATTTGATAAATACTTGAAAAGGAGGAATTTTTACAGGGGCTGTGGGGAAAGGGCACTGGGACTAATTGAATAGAAAGTGGGACACCGACTTAAGGTGATTGCAGCAAGGTGGATACAAAATTGTCTCAGTGGCAGGAAACAACGGGTAATTGTTGATGGGTGTTTTAGTGACTGGAGGGCTGTTTCCAGTGGCCTTCCACAGGGCTCAGTACTGTGTCCTCTGCTTTTTGTGGTATATATTAACGGTTTGGACGTAAATGTAGGGGACGTAATCAAGAAGTTTGCAGATGACACAAAGATTGGCTGTATGGTAGATAGTGCGGAGGATAGTTGTAGGCTGCAGGAAGATAGTGATGGTCTGGTCAGATGGGCAGAAAAGTGGCAAATGGAATTCAACTTGGATAAGTGTGAGGTGATGCATTTGGGGAGGTCAAACGAGACAAAGGAATACACGATTAATGGGAAGTTACTGCAGTGTAGAGGAAGTGAGGGACCTTGGAGTGAATGTCCACAGATTCCTGAAGGTAGCAGGATAAGGTGGTTAAGAAGGCCTATGGAATCCTTTCCTTTATTAGCCAAGGTATAAACTATAAGAGCAGGGAGGTTATGCTGGAACTGTATAACTCATTGGTTAGACCACAACTTGAGTATTATGTGCAATTCTGGTCACCTCATTACATAAAGAATGTAATTGCACTAGAGAGGATACAGAGGAGATTTACGAAGATGTTGCCAGGACTGGAAAAATGCAGCAATGAGGAAAGATTGGATAGGCTAGGATTGTTCTCCTTGGAACAGAGAAGGCTGAGGGGAGATTTGATTGAGATGTACAAAATTGTGAGGGGTCTGGATAGAGTGGAGGTGAAGGGCCTATTCACCTTAGCAGAGAGGTCAGTGACGAGGAGGCATAGATTTAAAGTGATTGGTAGAAAGATTAGAGGGGAGATGAGGAAAAACTTTTTCACCCAGAGGATGATGGGGGTCTGGAACTCACTGCCTGGAAGTGTAGTTGAGGCAGAAACCCTCAACTCATTCAAAAGGAGTCTGGATATGCACCTCAAGTGCTGTAATCTGCAGGGCTACGGACCAAATGCTGGAAGGTGGGATTAGAATAGGGGGATTGTTTTTTGGCCAGCATGGGCACAATGGGCTGAGTGGCCTCTTTCTGTGCCTCAATCTTTCTACGATTTTCTATGATTCTATGAATAACTTATTTAAAGAGCCGGCACAGGCATGTTGTGGGTAAGTGGCCTCCTCCTGTGTTGAACCAGGCTGTGAAACAGAAACGTCTACAGGCAGCGTCCCTATCAACAGTGGTACGGTCCTCACCACTCACCCAATTTGCACTTCTCACACTGAGTGTGGACATAGAAGGGCAGAGCAGAAGAATGAGAGAATGGGTAAATTTGTATAAAGAGTTATCTCCCCCCTGCCCCCCCCCCCCCCCCCCACACGGAGCACCACCTTGGTGATGTTGTGGATGCTCAGATCAATGCTACTCCTCCCTCCGACATGCCTAATTCCACAAGGTAAACCAGAGGTGGGGAAAAAACCCTGTTTCCAGCTGAACCATCCTTGCCCCTCTCCTGGGCACCAGCTTCCCTCTCCCACCCAATGCGAACTGCCTGAACCGACAGCCAGTGTTGACGGCTGATTCTGAATTCAACTCGATAGTTAGTGAGCAGCCAAAGACTAAGTGGATATTATTTTAAAATAACCTTCACTGAGCAATTTCATTAAAGCTTTAGCAGGTAAAGCAATTACCCAACTTTATCTGGGGAGTGGAGCTCAGGACCTCTTGGCATTGGAGTCCCTGTCTTGGGGCTTGTTCTCTGGTAGTTGAAGCTCCGGCTTGAGTTTTCTTCCATTTTATGAGCACTCTTGTGCTTCTTCCAAGTGTTATTTGTACACCTTAGCCATTTGTCCAGTGTGTTCTCCCTCCAATTGTTTATATTAACTAATACAAAAGCTGCTGAAAGTGGGTAAGATCCACAGTCTGACGCACCCTACCTAATCTTTCAGCAAAACTACCTCATTGCCAGTAAATGAGAAATATTACAGAAAGAAAAAAGGATTGCATTTCTATAGCTCCTTTCATGACTGCAGGTCATCCCAACGTGCTTTACAGCCGATGAAGAACTTGTGACATGTTACTTTGTAATGTAGGAAATGCAGCAGCCAATTTGTGCACAGCAAGGTCCCACAAACAGGAACGAGATGATGACCAGGTAATCTGTCTTGTTTGTGGTGTTGGTTGAGGGCTAAATATTGACCCGGATACGAGGGAGAACTCCCCTGCTCCTCTTTGAAGTAGTTCCAAGGGATCTTTTACATCCACCTGAGAGCGTAGATGGGGTCCTTGGTTTAATATCTCATCCAAAAGACCTGCACCTCCAACAGTGCAGCACACCCTCAGTACTTCACTGGAGTATCGGTCTGGATTTTGTGCTCAGTTCTGCAGTGGGTTTTGAACCCATGAACTTCTGACTCAACTGGGGGCGGCTCAGTGGCGCAGTGGTTAGCACCGCAGCCTCACAGCTCCAGCGACCCGGGTTCATTTCTGGGTACTGCCTGTGCGGAGTTTGCAAGTTCTCCCTGTGTCTGTGTGGGTTTCCGCCGGGTGCTCCGGTTTCCTCCCACAGCCAAAGACTTGCAGGTTGATAGGTAAATTGGCCATTGTAAATTGCCCCTAGTGTAGGTAGGTGGTAGGGAAATATAGGGACAGGTGGGGATGTGGTAGGAATATGGGATTAGTGTAGGATTAGTATAAATGGGTGGTTGATGGTCGGCACAGACTCGGTGGGCCAAAGGGCCTGTTTCAGTGCTGTATCTCTAAATAAATAAATAAAACTGAGCCATGGCTGACACTCTGGTCTTTGATGTCATGTGAAACCCAGCGGTGACCTCGGCAGACATCTTTCCACTCAAACAGTTTACATCCGGGTTACTCAGATAGCGAGTGGGAGGCATTGTGGACTTGTTTTTCTTTTTCCAAAATGCTCTGGTTATTGTTAGAGTTAGTATAACATTGTCTTTAACCCTTTGTTTTCGAGAGGGGCAGTTTCACAGGCTCGGAATACTCTTGTTTTCATAAAAGGAAGTGTAGTCTCGCTAACTTTCTGGCACTGAGCTTTGGTGATTTGTGTTGCAGAACATCTGGACATGTCGATAAGTTTGCTGACTACATGGTGAAGGATCTGAAGAACGGGGAATGTTTCCGTGCCGACCATCTGTTGAAAGGTAATGGTTTCCCTCTCTTGTAAGGGCTGAGTTAGGCTGTGACTACTGTGGTTGAACACCCCGTGACCCAGCTTCCCAGTGCTTTAAAGCAGCCCTGAGCCCTGGTTGACTCTGGTAATGGGCAATGCAGCAGCAAATTGTTCCCAGCACCCTGGCTGTCTGAATGAATTTTGGGCCTGGATATCACAGCTCTGAAGGAGGCCACTCATACATCCTGTCTCTGCAGGTTCTTTGCTTGAGCAGTTCAAAAACTATCCTTGAGCAGTTCAAAATCTATCCCATGCTTTCCCCATTGTCCTGCCTCTCTTCAGTTCCCCTCCAGCCTACCTGCAGCCTTCCCCCTCCCCCTCCTGAAGGCCACTAAAAGCTGCAATAAGACTCAGGACGAGTGCCCTAATGCCCAGTACACACACACTAAGTAGAACATGCTGTTGATGCACCTTTGAGTGAGTAATCAAGATATGGAAAGTATTTGCCTCACCAGCTGGCAGCAAATGTCTTCCAGGTGTGATTAGTGGATGTAGTGTTTCTGTATAAAAGCTAAGCCGCCAGTAAGATGCGATGTTGCCTGCCCAAGTCTGGCGGTTCTTAATCATCATCCACTGTTGTAGCTCATTTGCAGAAACTGATGTCCGATAAGAAGTGCTCAGTGGAGAAGAAAGCAGAGATGGAAAACAATGTCACCCAGGTACAAAGAACTGCTTCACTTGCCTTGATCTCGAGTCTGTTTTTAGCCCCTCTTCACCCTGTTACTTCACTCCTGAGTAGTGCCCATTCCTGTTTGTCTATTACATTAACACAGATCACCTCACTCAAGTTGCATTGAATGTCACATGTCTATTATCTGATTGACCAGGCAGATCAATGCAGCCCAGTTTGGATTTAAAGATGCATTGTTGGAGCATAGATTTCACAAATTTCCTTTGTCTCTCCTGCCCCTCTTTTTTTTTTTCCTTGTGCTCCTATTGTAAAGAGGGGTTCAATTCCACTGAGGTGCAGCTCATCCCCCTCTGTTGTTTCATTAAAGATCCCAGGGCACTGTTAGAAATAAAGCTGGGAGATTTTTCTGTGCCGTAGGGATAGGAGTAGGCCATTCAGCCCCTTCAGACCTGCTCTGCCAGTCAGTTAAATCATGGTCGATCTGCTACTTTAACTCTATTCACCTGCCTTTGCCCCATATCCCTTAATACTCTTACCCAACAAAAAGCAATCCCTTTGGGGGAGTGAATTCCAGATTTCCACTACCCTATGTGCATCCTGGACAAGATTACTCCGTCAACCACAAAGAAATGGTAATTATATTTGTTCATTTTCCTTTTTAGCTGGACAATTACAGTCAACAAGAGTTAACGGATCTGTTTGTGAAATACAATGTCAAGTCCCCAATCACTGGGAACGATCTGTCTGCTCCCATCTCCTTCAATCTGATGTTCCAGACATCCATTGGACCAGGAGGCAACATGCCAGGGTAAGATATAATACTCACTTTGGCATTGTAAGGATTGTGCCTCCAAATATAATACTGTGTGCAGTGTAAGGACTGTACCTCCACTCAGTCCATTAGGGACAAAAGTTTGCATTGAATGTTTTTCACATTTAAACTCTGGAAAAATGGAACAGAGACTTGAGTGGGTATTTATGCCAATCTGTCTGTCTCGTTTACTGCGGTGACTTTCATTTGATGCAGTTGCCATGCAGAGGCTGCTTTTAAACCATCCTGTTTATATTCCAGGTATCTCAGGCCGGAAACAGCCCAGGGAATCTTCCTTAACTTTAAACGCCTGCTGGAGTTCAACCAGGGAAAGCTTCCCTTTGCAGCTGCTCAGATAGGAAATGCATTTCGGAATGAAATCTCTCCGCGATCAGGGCTCATCCGTGTCAGGTAAAGTGGCTCCATGTCTATGACTAGTCAAAGATATCAAACTTAAAGAAAAAGCATAGAATTGCACAAAGATGGGTGGCAGATCAGAAGATTGGACAGAGTAAAAAAAAAACAGCAAGGGATAACTACAAGATTGAAAAGGAGGGAAAAATCTGAGTATGAGAGAAAGCTAGCTAGAAATATAGAAACAGCTAGTAAGAGTTTCTATAGATAGTTTAAAAAAAAGAGTTAACAAAGTGAGCGTTGGTCCTATAGAAAGTGAGTCTGGGGAATTAATGGAAAATATGGAGATGACAGATGAATTAAACAGGTATTTTGCATCAGTCTTCACGAGAGAGGATGTAAGTAACATCCCAGAAATAGCTGTAAATCAGTAACTTGAAGGGAGGAAAGGAACTCAAGAAAATTACAGTCACCAGGGAAGTAGTGCTGAACAAATTGTTGGAGCTGTGGGCTGACAAGTCCTCGGGTGCTGATGGACTTCATCCTAGGGTCTTAAAAGAAGTGGCTAGTGAGATAGTTGATGCGTTGGTTTCAGTTTTCCAAAATTCCCTACATTTGGAGAACATTGGATCATAGGAGCAGGAGTAGGCCATTCAGCCCTCGAGCCTGCTCCGCCATTCAATACGATCATGACTGATCATCCACTTCAATACCTTTTTCCCACCTGCCCCATATCCCTTTATGTCATTAGTATTTAGAAATCTGTCAATCTCTACTTGAAACATACTCAATGACTGAGCTTCCACAGCTCTCTAGGGTACAGAATTCCAAAGATTCACAACCCTCTGAGTAAAGAAATTTCTCCTCATCTCTGTCCTAATTGGCTTCCCCCTTATTTTGAAATTGTGTCCCCTGGTTCTAGATTCCCCAACCAGGGGAAACATCTTACCTGCATCTACCCTGTCTATCCCTTTAAGTATTTTGTAGGTTTCAATGAGATCACCTCTCATTCTTTGAAACTCTAGAGAATACAGGTCCAGTTTCCCCAATGTCTTTACATAGGACAGTCCCACCATCCCAGGAACAAGTCTAGTGAACCTTTGTTGCACTCCCTCTATGGCAATAATATCCTCCCTAAGGTAAGGGGACCAAAACTGCAGACAGTACTCCAGGTGCGGTCTAACCAAGGTTCTATACAATTGAAGCAAGACTTCACTACTCCTGTACTCAAATCCTCTTGCAATAAAGGCTAACATATCATTAGCCTTCTTAATTGCTTTCTGCACCTGCATGTTAGCTTTCAGTGACTTATTGACAAGGACACCCAGGTCCCTTTGTACATCTACACTTTCTAATCTCTTACCATTTAAGAGGTACTCTGCACATCTGTTCCTCCTCCTAAAATGGATAACCTCACATTTTTGCACATTATATTCCATCTGCCATGTTCTTGCCCATTCGTTCTGTCCAAATCCCCTTGAAGCCGCTTTGTATCTTCCTCAACACACATTGCCACATAGTTTTGTGTCATCCGCGAACTTGGAAATATTACATTTGGTCCCCACATCCAAATCATTGATATAGATTGTAAACAACTGGGGCCCAAATACTGATCCTTGTGGTACACCCTAGTCACAGCCTGCCAACGCGAGAATGACCCGTTTATTCCTACTCTCTGTTTTCTGCCTGTTAACCAATCCTTAATCCATGCCAGTATATTACCTCCTATCCCATGTGGTTTAATTTTGCTAACCAACCTCCTGTGGGGGACTTTATGAAAAACCTTCTGAAAATCCAAATGTACCATGTCCACCGACTCCCCTTTATCAATTCTGTTAGTAACATCCTCAAAATACTCCAACAGTTTCGTCAAACATGATTTCCCGTTCATAAATCCATGTTGACTATGCCCAATCAGATCATTATTATCCAATTGTCCATTTATCACATCTGTTAGAATCTATTCTAACATTTTCCCTACTGCAGATGTAAGGCTAACAGGTCCATTAGATTGGAAAATAGCCAATGTAACGCCTTTATTCAAAAAGGGAGGTAGACAGAAAGCAGGAAACTACAGGCAAGTTAGCTTAACATCTGTCTTGGGGAAAATGTTAGAAGTTATTATTAAAAACGTTATAACAGGGCACTTAGAAAATATCAAAGTAATCAGGCAGAGTCAACCTGGTTTTGTGAAAGAAGTCATGTTTAACCAATTTATTGGAGTTCTTTGAAGAAGTAACGTGCTGTGGATAAAGGGGAACTGGTGGATGTACTGTACTTAGATTTCCAGAAGGCATTTGATAAGGTGCCACATCAAAGGTTATTGCAGAAAATAAAAGCTCATGGTGTAGGGGGTAACATATTGGTATGGATAAAAGATTGGCTAGCTAACAGGAAACAGAGAGTAGGCATAAATGGGTCATTTTCTGGTTGGCAAGATGTAACGAGTGGTGTGCCACAGGGATCAGTGCTGGGGCCTCAACTTTTTACAATTAATATAAATGACTTGGATGAAGGGACTGAAGGTATGGTTGCTAAATTTGCTGATGGCACAAAGATAGGTAGGAAAGTAAGTTGTGAAGAGGACATGAGGCTACAAAGGGATATAGATAGGTTAAGTGAGTGGGCAAATGGAGTATAATGTGGGAAAATGTGAAATTGTCTATTTTGGCAGGAAGAATAAAAAAGAAGCATATTATCTAAATGGTGAGAGATTGCAGAGCTCTGCGATGCAGAGGGATCTGGGTGTCCTAGTGCATGAATCACAAAGGGTTAGTATGCAGGTACAGCAAGTAATTAGGAGAGCTAATAGAATGTTCTTGTTTATCGAGAGGGAAATTAAATACAAAAGTTGGGAGGTTATGCTTCAGCTATACAGGGCATTGGTGAGACCACATCTGGAGTACCGTGTACAGTATTGGTCTCCTTATTTAAATGTAAACACGTCGGAAGCAGTTCAGAGAAGGTTTACTAGACTAATACCTGGAATAGGTGGGCTGTCTTATGAGGAAAGGTTGGATAGGCTAGGCTTGTATCCGCTGGAATTTAGCAGAGTGAGAGGTGATTTGATTGAAACATAAAAGATTCTGAGGGTTTTTGACAGAGTGATGTGGAAAGGATGTTTCCTCTTGCGGGAGAATCTAGAACTAGGGGTCACTGTTTAAAAATAATGGGTTGCTCATTTAAGACAGAGATGAGGAGAACCTTTTTCTCTGAGGGTCGTGAGTCTTTGGAACTCTCTTCCTGAAAAGGTGATGGAAGCAGAGTCTTTGAATATTTTTAAGGCAGAGGTAGATAGATTCTTGATAAGCAAGGGGGTGGAAGGTTATCGGGGGTAGGCAGGAATGTGGAGTTGAGGTTACAATCAGATCAGCCATGATCTTGTTGAATGGCAGAGCAGGCTCGAGGGGCCGAGTGGCCTACTCCTGCTCCTAATTCATATGTAATTTGTTTTTATCTTGTTTGTTTTTCACTCTCTCTCTTTTCTGTTATTTTGGTGATGGATTGAGTTAAATGTTCGATTCTGTCTGTGGTCATTACGTAGATTGGTGAGATTTTAGTCAGCTGCGTCTCGCTCGCAGCTAGTTTTTCCACAGGAGCAAGGTGCTTATTCATTTTAAAAACACCTTGGAGAGAGTTCTGTGTTTGATTTATCTTCTCTCCTTTATTATTCCTCGAGTGCCCATCTCATCACACCTCACTTCCTGTAGAGTGAAAGGACGAGGCAGCAAACATCACTGGGAGACGGCCCCGCCCCCTGTCGGGCAGTGCGGTAGGATGTTAAAGGGTGATTAAATGTGAGATTTTTAGGATTTTGAAAGGGATTGTAGGGTCGACAGAAACCTTTTCCCTGATGGGAAATTTCGACCAAGGTCCATTCAGGAGAGAAGTTAGGAAACACTTCACACAAAGGGTGGTAAAAGTGAAAAACTCAGTTCCACAAAAAGCAATAGAGGTTTGCTCAATTGATAACTTTAAATCTGAGATCGATTGATTATTTCTGGACAAGGATATAAAGAATGTTACTGGGTTAGTAATCCAGATGCCCTAACTAATGCTCTGGGGTCACGCGTTCAAATCCCATCACGACAACTGGTGGAATTTAAATTCATTTAATTAATAAATGTGGAATTAAAAGCTGGTCTCAGTAATGGTGACTGTGAAACTACCAGATTGTCATAAAAACCCCATCTGGTTCATTCATGTCCTTTAGGGAAGGAAATCTGCTGTCTTTATCCAGTCTGGCCTACCTGTGACTCCAGACCCACAGCAAGGTGGCTGACTATTTACTGCTCTCTGAAATGGCTCAGCAAGCCACACAGTTGTATCAAACCACTACAGAAAAGTCAAAAAAGAATAAAACTGGATGGACCATCCAGCATTGACTTGGGCACTGGAAATGACAATGGCACAGCCAGCTCTGTTAACCCTTCTAAGTCCTCTTTGCTAATGTTCAGGGCCTTGTGCCAAAATTGGGAGAGCTGTTCCACAGATTAGTCGAGCAATAGCCTGACATATTCATACTCACGAAACATACCATACAGTCAATATCCCGGACTCCTCCATCACCATCCCCGGGTATGTCCTGTCCCACCGGCTGGTCAGACCCACCAGAGGTGGTATACAGTTGAGAGGGAGTTGCCCTAACAGTCCGCAACATTGACTCTGGACCCCATGAAGTCTCATGGCATCAGCTCAGACATGAGCAAAGAACTTCCTGCTAATTATCACCTACCATTGTCCCTTGGCTGATGAATCAGTGCTTCTCCATGTTGAACACCACTTGATGGTAACAAGGGCACAGAAGGTACTTTGGGTTGGGGTCTTCAATGTCCATTACCACGAGTTGCTCGGTAGCACCACTACTGACCAAGCTGGCCAAGTCCTGAAGGACATAGCTGCTAGACTGGGCCTGTGGGCTCTGATATTGGAGTGCCTGAATTTGCAGGATCTTTCAGTGGCACCGCTGGTGATATCTCTGCAGGGCTTTGAGATGCCTGCTATACAGTGTCCATGTTTCTGACGCAGACAGGAGGGCAGGTATCACTGCGGCCCTGTAGACCGTGAGCTTAGTGCTAGGTTTGAGGTCTTTGTCGTCAAACACTCTTTTCCTCAGGCAACCGAAGACTGCGCTGGCACACTGGAGGCGATGCTGAGTTTCATCGTTGATGTCTGCCTTTGCTGTGAGGAGGTATGAAAAATGATCCACATTGTCCAATGGTTCGCCGTGGATTTCGATAGTCGGGGAGCAGTGTTGTGCTGCGGGAGCAGGCTGGTAGAAGACTTTTGTCTTCCAGATATTTAGCTTCAGGCACATTCTTTCATACACTTCCATGAATGCATCGATGAGGGTTTGAAGCTCGAACTCTGCGCATACGCAAGAGTCATCAGCATACTGCAGCTCAATGACAGAGGTTGATGTGACTTAGGTTCTGAACTGGAGGCAACGTAGGTTAATAGTTTCCCGCTCATCCTGCAGAATGGATTCACTCTGGCAGGCAGCTTCATGGAGATGCGGTGGAGTGTTGCGGTGAGGAAGATTGAAAAGAGAGGCGGTGTGATGACACAGCCTTGCTTGATCCCAGATTGCACTCGGATTGGGTCAGTGGCAGATCCGTTGGCAAGGATTACAGCTTGCATGTCATCGTGCAGCAGGCAGAGGATGGTGACGAATTTCTCCGGGCAGCCAAATTTGAGGAGGATGTTCCATAGTCCCTCCTGGTTGATAGAGCCAAAGGCCTTTGTGAGCTCAAAGAAGGCCATGTATAAAGGTTGCTGCTGCTCCCTACATTTTTCTTGGAGTTGTCTTGCTGTGAAGATCATGTCCACTGTGCCTCTTGATGGACTGAATCCACGTTGTGATTCCGGTAGGGGCTCTTCAGCCACAAGGAGGAGGCGGTTGAGAAGGACTCTTGCGATTACCTTCCCTGTGGCGGACAGCAGGGATACCCCTCTGTAGTTACCGCAGTTGGTCTTGTTGCCATTTTTGAAGATGGTCACAATTACGGCGTTTCAGAGATCCTCTGCAGGAGTTCCTCAGGGTTGTGTCTAAGGCCCAACGATCTTCAGCTGCTTCATTATTGACCTTCCCTCTTTCATAAGGTCAGAGGTGGGGATGTTCACTTGATGATTGCACAGTGTTCAGTACCATTTGCAACTCCTCAGCTACTGAAGTAGTCTGTGCCCACGTGCAGGAAGACCTGGACAACATTCAGGCTTGGGCTGATAAGTGGCAAGTAATGTTTGCACCAGACAGGTGTCAGGCAATGACCACCTCCAACCAGAGGTAATCTAACCACTACAACCACCCCCCCCCCCCAATGACATTCAACAGCATTACCGTTGCTGAATCCCCCACCATCAACATCCAATTGACCAGAAACCTAACTGGACCAGCCATATAAACACTGTGGCTACAAGAACAGGTCAGAGGCTGGGAATTTTCTTTTTTCTTTTAGAGATACAGCACTGAAACAGGCCCTTCGGCCCACCGAGTCTGTGCCGACCATCAACCACCCATTTATACTAATCCGACACTAATTCCATATTCCTACCACATCCCCACCTGTCCCTATATTTCCCTACCACCTACCTATACTAGGGGCAATTGCTAATGGCCAATTTACCTATCAACCTGCAAGTCTTTGGCATGTGGGAGGAAACCAGAGCACCCGGAGGAAACCCACGCAGACACAGGGAGAACTTGCAAACTCCACACAGGCAGTACCCAGAATTGAATCTGGGTCGCTGGAGCTGTGAGGCTGCGGTGCTAACCACTGCGCCGCCCTATGGCGTGTAACTAACTTTCTGACTACTCACAATCTACAAGTCAGGAGTGTGATGGAATACTCTCCACTTGCCTGGATGAGTGCAGCTCCAGCAACACTCAAGAAGCTCGACATCATCCAGAACAAAACAGCCCGCTTGATTGGCACCCATCCACCACCTTCAACATTCTCTCTCCACCACCGCTGCACGTGGCTGCAATGCGTGCTATCTGCAAGATACACTGCAGCAATTTGCCAAGATTCCTTCAACAGTGCGTTCCAAACCTTCGACCTCTACCACCTAGAAGAGCAGCAGACGCGTGGTAACACAGTCACCTGCAAGTTCCGCTCCAAGTCACTCACCATCCTGACTTGGAACTTTATCACTGTTCCTTCACTGTTACTGAGTCAAAATCTTGGAACTCTCTCTCTAACAGCATTGGCGAGTACATACACCACATATGATCGATGAACTATTGGCACAAATAGAGGTACATGATTTAGATTTAATCGCCATGACAGAGACATGGTTACATGGTGATCAAGGTTGTGAAATAAATATTCCAAGATACACAATATTTCAGAAAGACCGAATAGCAAAGGAGGAGGTGTAGCACTGATGGTAAAGGATGGCATAAGGACATTAGCAAGAAAGGATCTGGCCTCAGAAGATCATGATGTAGAATAAGTATGGGTGTAAATAAGGAATAGCAAGAATCAGAAAACGCTGGTGGTAGTAGTTTATAGGCCCCCCCAACAGTAGTTATACCATTGGTATAATGAATGCAATAAATACTGGCCTAGTCAGTGACGCCCACATCACACAAATGAAGAAAAAAAACCAAGAAATTATTGGAGCTTGTAACAAAGGCAATGTAATAGTTGTGGGGGACTTTAATCTTCATATAAACTGGGACAATGAAGTTTACAGGAGTGGTCTAGAAAATGAGTTTGTAGAATGTTTTTGGGACAGTTTCTTGGAGCAATACTTTGTGGAGCCAACTAGGGATAAAGCTAACTTAGATTTAGTATTGTGTAATGAAGGACGGTTAATTAACAATGTCAAAGTAAAAGATGCAATGGGAAATAGTGATCATAATACCATTGAATTCCACGTTAAGTTTAAAAGCGACATGCTCCAATGACAAACAAGAATCTTAAACTTAAACAAAGTCAATTACGTAGACATGAAGAGAAAACTGGCTAACGTAAATTGGGTAAATAGACTAAAAGGTATGGCGGTAAATGAAGGGAAACCTTTAAAGAAACAGTTCAAAATGTTGAACAAAAATACATTCCTTTGAAAAACAAAAACTCTGCCAGAAAGACCCATCTGTAGCTCACTCAGGAAGTTAGGGACAGTTTTAGATTTACAAAAAGGCTTGCAATGTTGCAAAAAAAGATTAGTAAGTCTGAGGATTGGGAGTGTTTTAGAAACCAGCAAAGGTCCACCAAAAGTTGATTTAAAAAAAGGATGAAATAGAATATGAGAGTAAACTAACCATTAATATAAAACAGATTGTAAGAGCTTTTATAGGTATATCAAAAGGAAGAGAGTAGCTAAAGTAAGCGCTGGTCCCTTAGAGGCAGAGACAGGAGAAATCATCATCGGAAATGAGGAAATGGCAGAGGCATTGAACAAATATTTTGTGTCTGTCTTCACAGTGGAAGACTTAAGTTCCATACCAGAAATAGACAGGAAATTAAGGGAATTCATATCATCAGAGAAAAGGTATTGGAAAAACTTAAGGGACTAAAATCTGACAAATCTCCAGGACTGATGGCCTACACTCTAGGATTCTAAAAGAGATAGCTGCAGATATAGTGGATATGCTAGTTATGATTTTCCCAAATTTTTTAGATTCGGGAACAGTCCCATCAGATTGGAAGTTGGCAAATGTTACACCGCTTTTCAAGAAAGGAGGGAGAGAGAAAACGGGGAACTACAGGCCAGTTAGCCTGACATCAGTAGTTGGGAAAATACTGGAATCTATTATTAACGAAGTCTTAACTATGCACTTAGAAAAGCACAGTATGATTAGAACAAGTCAACATGGTTTTACTAAAAGGAAATCCTGTTTGACAAATTTATTAGAGTTTTTTGAGGATGTAACTAGTAGGGTAGATAAAGGGGAACCAATAGATGTAATATATCTGGATTTCCAAAAAGCATTTGATAAGGTGCGACACAAAGGGTTAATAGGCAAGATAAGGGCTTATGGAGTTGGGAGTAATATATTAGCATGGATAGAGGATTGATTAACTGACAGGAAGCAATGAGTGGGCATAAACGAGGCATTTTCAAGTTGGCAGGCAGTGGAGCGCAGCAAGGATCAGTGCTGGGGCCTCAGCCACTTACAATCTATATTAATGACAGATGAAGAGATGGAGAGTAATGTATCTAAGTTTGTTAATGATACAAAGGTAGATGGAAAGGTAAGCTGTGGGGAGGACACAGAGGCTGCAAAGAGATATAGACAGGATAAGTGAATGGGCAACAAGGGCAGATGGAGTATAATACAGGGAAGTGTGAAGTTATGCACTTTGGTCATAAGAATAAAAAAACAGAACATTTTTTTTTAAAAGGTGTGCAACTTGTAACTGTTGATGTTCAAAGAGACTTGAGTGTGCTTGCTGCTTGTACAAGGAACACAGAAAGTTAACATGCAGGTACAACAAGCAATTAGGAAGGCAAATAGCATGTTGACCTTTATTGCAAGGGGATTGAAGTACAGGAATAAGGAAGTATTGCTACAGTTGTACAGGGTTTTGGTGAGATCACATCTGGAATACTGTGTACAGTATTGGTCTCCACATTTAAGGAAGCATATTTGCTTCGAGGCAGTGCAGCGAAGGTTCACTAGATTTCTCCCTCGGATGAGGGGGTTGTCCTATGTAAAGGCTAAGCAAATTGGGCTTGTATTCTCAGAAGTTTAGAAGAATGAGAGGTGATCTGATTGAAATATATTAGATTTTAAAGGGGCTGGATAGGGTAGACGTTGAGACATTATTTCCTTTGGTCAGAGAATCTAAAACAGGGGGGACACAGTCTCAGGATAAGGGGTTGATCATTTAGGACTGAGATGAAGAGAAATTACTTTAGTCAAAGGGTTGTGAATCTTTGGAATTCTCTGCCCCAGAGGGTTGTGGATGCTGCATCATTGAATACATGTAAGGCTGGGATAGACAGACTTTTGGTCTCTCCTGGAATCAAGGAATATTGCGAGCAAGCGGTTAAGTGGATTGAATCCTAAGATCAGCCGTGATCATATTGAATGTTGGAGCAGGCTCAATGGGCCATATGGTCTACTCCTCCTATTTCTTGTGTTCTTGTACATACGAACATATCAATTAGAAGCAGGAGTCGGCCTCTCTGTCCCTTGAGCCTGCTCCGCCATGTAACAAGATCATGGCTGGTCTGATTGCAACTTCAACTCCACCTTTCCGCCTACCCCCGATAACCTTTCACCCCCTTGCTTATCAAGAATCTACCTTTGCCTTAAAAATATTTAAAGACACCACCACCTTTTGAGGAAGAGAGTTCCAAAGACTCACGACTCTCTGAGAGAAAATAATTCTCCTCATCTCTATTTTAAATGGGCGACCCTTTATTTTTAAACAGTGACCCCCAGTTCTAGATTCTCCCACAAGAGGAAACATCCTTTCCACATGCACCCTGTCAAGACCCCTCAGGATCTTACATGTTTCAATCAAACCATACTCTTACTCTTCTAAATTCCAGCAGATACAAGCCTAGCCTGTCCAATCTTTCCTCATAAGACAACCCGCCCATTCCAGGTATTAGTCTAGTAAACCTTCTCTGAACTACTTCCAATGCATTTACATCCTTCCTTAAATAAGGAGACCAATACTGTACACAGTACTCCAGATGTGGTCCTGTATAACTGAAACATAACCTCCCTACTTTTGTATTCAGTTCCCCTCTCAATAAACAATAACATTCTATTAGTTTTCCTAGTTATGTGCTGAACCTGCTGATCGGATTGAAGGCCAATAAATCCCCAGGGCCTGATGGTATGCATCCCAGAGTACTTAAGGAAATGGTCCTAGAAATAGTGGATGCATTGGTGGTCATCTTCCAAGATTCTATAGCCTTTGGAACAGTTCCTACAGATTGGAGGGTAGCTAATGCAACCCCACTATTTAAAAAGGGAGTTAGAGAGAAAGCAGGGAATTATAGACCAGTCAGCCTGATAGTGGGGAAAATTCTAGAGCCCACTATCAAAGATCAAAGCGCTTAGAGAACAGTGGTAGAATCGGGCTGGGTCAGCATGGATTTACGAAAGGGAAATCATGCTTGACAAATCTACTAGAATTCTTTGAGGATGTAACTAGTAGAGTTGATGAGGGGGAGCCAGTGGATGTGGTTTATTTGGACTTTCAAAAGGCTTTTGACAAAGTCCCACATAAGAGATTAGCGTGTAAAATTAAAGCGCATGGGATTGGGGATAGTTTATTGCGATGGATAGAAAATTAGTTGGCAGACAGGAAACAAAGAGTAGGAATAAATGAGTCTTTTTCCAAATGGCAGGCAGTGACTAGTGGTGTACCGCAGGGATCGGTGCTAGGACCCCAGCTATTCACATTATATATTAATAATTTAGATGACGGAACTAAATTTAATATCTCCAAATTTGCAGTTGACACAAAACTGGGTAGCAGGTTGAGTTGTGAGGAGGATGCAGAGAGGCTTCAGGGTGAATTGGACAAGTTGAGTGAGTGGGCTAATACATGGCAGATGCAGTATAATGTGGATAAATGTGAGGTTATCCACTTTGGTAGCAGAAACAGGAAGGCAGATTATTATCTGAACGGCTATAAACTGAGAGGGGAATATGCAACGAGACCTGAGTGTTCTCATACACCAGTTGCTGAAGGTAAGCATGCAGGTGCAACAGGCGGTAAAAAAGGTAAATGGTATGTTGGCCTTCATAGCGAGAAGATTCGAGTACAGGAGCAGGGATGCCTTGCTGCAATTATATAGGGCCTTGGTGAGGCCACACCTGGAATAGTGTGTGCAATTTTGGTCTCCTTATCTGAGGAAGGATGTTCTTGCTATGGAGGGAGGGCAGCAAAGGTTTACCAGACTGATTCCTGGGATGGCGGGACTGATGTATTAGGAGAGATTGAGTCAGTTAGGATTATATTCGCTGGAGTTCAGAAGAGTGAGGGGGATCTCATAGAAACCTATAAAATTCTAACAGGATTTGACAGGGTAGATGCAGGAAGGATGTTCCCGATGGTGGGGGAGTCCAGAACCAGGGGTCATAGTCTAAGGATACGGGATAAACCTTTCAGGACTGAGATGGAGAAATTTCTTCACCCAGAGAGTGGTGAGCCTGTGGAATTCACTACCACAGAAAGCAGTTGAGGCCAAAACATTGCATGTTTTCAAGAAGGAGTTAGATATAGCTCTTGGGTCTAAAGGGTATGGGGCGAAAGCGGGAACAGGCTACTGAGTTGGATGATCAGCCATGATCATAATGAATGGCGGAGCAGGCTCGAAGGGCCGAATGGCCTACTCCTGCTCCTGTTTTCTATGTTTCTATGTAACCTGCATACTAACTTCTTGCGATTCATGCACTAAGACACCCCGATCCCTCTGCATCTCAGAGCTCTGCAGTCTCTCTATTTAAATAATATGCTGCCTTTTATTCTTGCTGCCAAAATGGACAGTTTCACATTTTCCCACATTATACTCCATTTGCCAGATCTTTGCCCACTCACTTAACGTATCTATATTCCTTTGTAGCCTCCTTATATCCTCTTCACAAATTACTTTCCTACCTGTCTTTGTGCCATCAGCAAATTTAGCAACCATACCTTCAGTCCCTTCATCCAAGTCATTTATATTAATTGTGAAAAGTTGAGGCCCCAGCACTGATCCCTGTGGCACACCACTCATATATCTTGCCAACCAGAAAATTACCCATTTATTACGACTCTGTGTTTTCTGTTAGCTAGTCAGTCTTCTATCCATGCCAATATGTTACCCCCTACACCATGAGCTTTTTTTTTTCTGCAATTAACCTTTGATGTGGTACCTTATCAAATGCCTTCTGGAAATCTAAGTACAGTACATCCACCAGTTCCCCTTTATCCACAGCACATGTTAGTTCTTCAAAGAACTCCAATAAATTGGTTAAACATGATTTCCCTTTCACAAAACCGTGTTGACTCTGCCTGATTACCTTGAATTTTTCAAAGTGCTCTGCTATAAAGTCTTTATTAATATCTGTCATAGGGAAAATGTTAGAAGCTGTTAAGCTAATTGACCTGTAGTTTCTGTTTTCCTCCCTTTTTGAACAAAGGAGTTACATCTGCTATTTTCCAATCTAGGGAATTTTAATATCTGCCCATAAATATCTGCCACTGCATCTCTGACCTGTCCCATAACCTAATTTGCCAGTTCACTTTAGCTAGCTCTGCTTTCATGTCTTCATGATTGCCCTTATTTAAGTTTAAAATACCAGTCTTAGACCCACTCTTCTCTCCTTCAAACTGAATGTAAAATTCAATCATACTATGATCGTTGTTGCCTAGGTGCTCCTTCACTCTGAGGTTGTTAATTAATCCTATCTCATACATAATACCAAGTTTAGTATAGCCTGCTGTCTGGTTGGCTCCAGAACATACTGTTCCCAGAAATTATCGTGAAAACATTCTATGTACTCCTCATCTAGGCTACCTTTGCCCATCTGATTTTTCCAGTCTATATGTAGATTAAAATCCCCCATGATTATCGCTGTACCTTTCTGACAAGCTCCCATTATTTCTTCCTTTATACTGTCCTACTGTGTGTACTGTTAGGGGGCCTGTACACCATTCGCTCGAGTGACTTCTTGCCTTTATCATTTGTCATCTTTACCCAAACTGCTTCAGCATCCTGGTTTCCTGAACTTGGGTCATCCCTCTCTATTGTGCTTGGACCATCATTAATTAAAGAGCCACCCCTCCACCTTTTCCTAGCTTCCTGTCCTTCCTAAATGTCATGCACCTTCAATATTCAGGTCTCAATCTATGTCATCCTGCAGCCATGTCTATGTAATAGCTATCAGATTGTACTTATTTGTTTCTATTTGTTCTAGCAATTCATCTGTTTTGTTTTGAATGCTACGTGCATTCAGATACAGAACCTTTAGTTTTGTCCTATTATTTTTGTAACCTTATAGCCTTATCTGCTGATTTACTGTAAGATTTGTACTCTGTCTCTTCCTGTCACAGTCAGTTTATCATTTCCCATATTAATACCTTTCTCCTTTTGTCTCTATTCTTTGATTTACCACTGCTTCCCAAAATTGAACCCTTGCCCCCACTATTTAGTTTATTCCTCATTCTGATCCAATTTGATGTCTGCCTTCTAATTTCGCTTACTACTTTTCTACTTCCTGTTAGCAGTTTTGCTTCCCTCCAATCTGAGCTCCCTCTCAGGTTCCCAACGCCCTGCCAATCTCGCTTAAACTCTCCCCAGCAGCACTCGCAAATCTCCCTGTGAGGATGTTAGTCCTGTTCCTGCTACGGTGCAACCTGTCCATCTTGTACAGGTTTCAATGCCTCAGAAATCTGATGCCTTCTCCTGCACCAATTCTCCATCTGGGTGTTCAATCACACAAAGAACAGTACAGCACAGGAACAGGCCATTCGGCTGCCCAAGCCTGCGCCGATCTTGATGCCTGCCTAAACTAAAATCTTCTGCACTTCCGGGGACCGTATCCTTCTATTCCCATCCTATTCATGTATTTGTCAAGATGCCTCTTAAACGTCGCTTTCGTACCTGCTTCCACCACCTCCCCCTGGCAGCAGGTTCCAGGCACTCACCACCCTCTGTGTAAAGAACTTGCCTCGCACATCCCCTCTAAACTTTGCCCCTCGCACCTTAAACCTATGCCCCCCTAGTAACTGACAGTTCCACCCTGGAAAAAAGCTTCTGACTATCCACTCTGTCCATGCCGCTCATAACTTTGTAAACCTCTATCATGTCGCCCCTCCACCTCCATCGTTCCAGTGAAAACAATCCGAGTTTATCCAACCTCTCCTCATAGCTAATACCCTCCAGACCAGGCAACATTCTGGTAAACCTCTTCTGTACCCTCTCCAAAGCCTCCACGTCCTTCTGGTAGTGTGGCGACCAGAATTGCACGCAATATTCTAAGTGTGGCCTAACTAAAGTTCTGTACAGCTGCAGCATGACTTGCCAATTTTTATACTCGACGCCCTGACCGATGAAGGCAAGCATGCCGTATGCCTTCTTGACTACCTTATCCACCTGTGTTGCCACTTTCAGTGACCTCTGGACCTGTACGCCCAGATCTCTCTGCCTGTCAATACTCCTAAGGGTTCTGCCATTTACTGTATACTTCCCACTTGCATTAGACCTTCCAAAATGCATTACCTCACATTTGTTCGGATTAAACTCCATCTGCCGTTTCTCCGCCCAAGTCTCCAACCGATCTATATCCTGCTGTATCCTCTGACGATCCTCATCACTATCCGCAACTCCACCAACCTTTGTGTTGTCCGCAAACTTACTAATCAGACCAGCTACATTTTCCTCCAAATCATTTATAAATGCTACAAACAGCAAAGGTCCCAGCACTGATCCCTGCGGAACACCACTAGTCACATCCCTCCATTCAGAAAAGCACCCTTCCACTGCTACCCTCTGTCTTCTGTGACTGAGCCAGTTCCGTATCCATCTTGCCAGCTCACCTCTGATCCCATGTGACTTCACCTTTTGTACCAGTCTGCCATGAGGGACCTTGTCAAAGGCTTTACTGAAGTCCATATAGATAATATCCACTGCCCTTCTTTCATCAATCATCTTTGTCACTTCCTCAAAAAACTCAATCAAATTAGTGAGACACAAAACCATTCTGCCTCTCGCTAATAAGTTCGTTTGTTTCCAAATGGGAGTAAATCCTGTCCCGAAGAATCCTCTCTAATAATTTCCCTACCACTGACGTAAGGCTCACCGGCCTATAATTTCCTGGATTATCCTTGCTACCTTTCTTGAACAAAGGAACAACATTGGCTATTCTCCAGTCCTCCGGGACCTCACCTGTAGCCAATGAGGATGCAAAGATTTCTGTGAAGGCCCCACCAATTTCTTCCCTTGCCTCCCTCAGTATTCTGGGGTAGATCCCATCAGGCCCTGGGGACCTATCTACCTTAATGCTTTGCAAGACACCCAACACCACCTCCTTTTTGATAATGAGATGACTGAGACTATCTACACTCCCTTCCCTCGGCTCATCATCCACCAAGTCCTTCTCCTTGGTGAATACTGATGCAAAGTACTCATTTAGTACCTCGCCCATTTCCTCTGGCTCCACACGTAGATTCCCTTCTCTGTCCTTGAATGGACCAACCCTTTCCCTGGTTACCCTCTTGCTCTTTATATATGTATAAAAAGCCTTGGGATTATCCTTAATCCTGTTTGCCAATGACTTTTCATGACCCCTTTTAGCCCTCCTGACTCCTTGCTTAAGTTCCTTCCTACTGTCTTTATATACCTCAAGGGATTTGTCTGTTCCTAGCCTTCCAGCCCTTACTAATGCTTCCTTTTTCTTTTTAACTAGGCTCACAATATCCCGTGTTATCCAAGGTTCCCGAAACTTGCCAGACTTATCCTTCTTCCTCGCAGGAACATGCTGGTCCTGGATTCTAATCAACTGACATTTGAAAGACTCCCACATGTCAGATGTTGATTTACCCTCAAACAGCTGCCCCCAATCTAAATTCTTCAGTTCCTGCCTAATATTGTTATAATTAGCCTTCCCCCAATTTAGCACCTTCACCCGAGGACTACTCTTATCCTTATCCACAAGTACCTTGAAACCTATGGAATTATGGTCACTGTTCCCGAAATGCTCCCCTACTGAAACTTCGACCACCTGGCCGGGCTCATTCCCCAATACCAGGTCCAGTACGGCCCCTTCCCTAGTTGGACTATCTACATATTGTTTCAAGAAGCCCTCCTGGATGCTCCTCACAAATTCTGCCCCATCCAAGCCCCTAACACTAAGCGAGTCCCAGTTAATATAGGGGAAGTTAAAATTACCCACCACTACAACCCTGTTACCTTTACATCTTTCCAAAATCTGTCTACATATCTGCTCCTCTACCTCCCGCTGGCTGTTGGGAGGCCTGTAGAAAACCCCCAACATCGTGACTCCACCCTTCCTATTCCTGAGCTCCACCCATATTGCCTCGCTGCACGACCCCTCCAAGGTATTCTCCCGCAGTACAGCTGTGATATTCTCCTGAACCAGTAATGCAACTCCCCCACCCCTTTTACATCCCCCTCTATCCGGCCTGAGGCTTCTAAATCCTGGAACATTTAGCTGCCAATCCTGTCCTTCCCTCAACCAAGTCTCTGTAATAGCAACAACATCATAGTTCCAAGTACTAATCCAAGCTCTAAGTTCATCTGAATCCTCCTATTCCTATGCTCGCTAGCACGTGGCACTGGGAGTAATCCTGAGGTTACTGCTTTTGAGGTCCTGCTTTCTAATTTCTTTCCGAACTCCCTAAACTCTACTTTCAGGACCTCATCCCTCTTCCTACCTCTGGTGTTGGTACCAATGTGGAACATGACCTCTGGCTGTTCACCCTCCCCCTTCAGAATGTCCTGCAGCCGCTCTGTGACATCCTTGACCCTAGCACCAGGGAGGCAACATGCCATCCTGGACTTAGTCATTCTTAATGGCAAGTAGGGATGGGCAATGAATACTGGCATTGCCAGCGACGTTCACATCGCAAGAACAAACGAAGAAAAAAAATATGGCCCCCAGGATGGTGAAAGAAGCCTTTCACCATCCTGCCTGACTGGTCTCAATGCAGAACACATGATCTAATTGAAAGGCAGACCAGGCTTGAGGGGCCGAATGGCCTATTCCTGTGTTCCTTCCCCGTACGGGAGCCCAGTGGTTATGGTACTGAGCTCATACCTCACTATTCCCCAATTGTGAAATTAACTTCAGTAATCTGGTGATTTGCCTGTTGCCTGCGTAAACACAACAGGTTCCTGAATGGCCTTCAGGAATGGAGCCTCTTGACTCCCTATCCCAGTCTGGCCTACGTGGGTCCCACATTGAGTCTTAACAAGGGACAGCAAGAGACCATACTAAAGTGAAGAAGTTTATAGTGAGGATTTCTGATTAGTGACTCTAAAATCCCTCTTGCTCTTCAGGGAATTCACGATGGCAGAAATTGAGCACTTTGTGGATCCCAGTGAGAAGAATCACCCCAAGTTCAACACTGTGGCAGATCTGCAGATACTGCTGTACTCCGGCCAAGCCCAGACCAGCGGGCAGTCAGCACAAAAGATGCGACTTGGGGACGCTGTGGAGCAGGTAACCTTTGTCTGTGCACGCGTGCATGCATTCAGGTCTGGGGATACTTGTGAAATAGTGGGTTTTTTACAACAATCCCACATCTTCATGGTCATTTTTACTGATACCAGCTTTTTATTTCAAGCTGAATTTGAATCCTCAAATGTCCCTGTTGGATATGAACTCCCATTCTCTGGATTATTGGGGTTGAATGACCCTAGAGTGATGCTGGGTTGGAATGATCTTTTCACACTCTCTCCCACTCTTCTCTAGTTGTAAAATTTTGTATTTCAAAGCTGTGCTTCTGGCAGCTGTTATTGACACTTCAGTAGAAAGATGTATGAGGCTGCATTCCAATTGAACTGCATCCCCAGATGGGGACACCAGGCTGAACCGTGTCCTCAGATGGGGACACCAGGCTGAACCGTGTCCTCAGATGGGGACACCAGGCTGAACCGTGTCCTCAGATGGGGACACCAGGCTGAACCGTGTCCTCAGATGGGAACACCAGGCTGAACCGTGTCCTCAGATGGGAACACCAGGCTGAACCGTGTCCTCAGATGGGAACACCAGGCTGAACCGTGTCCTCAGATGGGAACACCAGGCTGAACCGTGTCCCCAGATGGGAACACCAGTCTGAACCGCGTCCTCAGATGGGAACACCAGTCTGAACCGCGTCCTCAGATGGGGACACCAGTCTGAACCGCGTCCTCAGATGGGAACACCAGTCTGAACCGCGTCCTCAGATGGGAACACCAGTCTGAACCGCGTCCTCAGATGGGGACACCAGTCTGAACCGCGTCCTCAGATGGGGACACCAGTCTGAACCGCGTCCTCAGATGGGGACACCAGGCTGCCCCGTGTCCTCAGATGGGGACACCAGTCTGAACCGCGTCCTCAGATGGGGACACCAGTCTGAACCGCGTCCTCAGATGGGGACACCAGTCTGAACCGCGTCCTCAGATGGGAACGCCAGTCTGAACCGCGTCCTCAGATGGGAACGCCAGTCTGAACCGCGTCCTCAGATGGGAACGCCAGTCTGAACCGCGTCCTCAGATGGGAACGCCAGTCTGAACCGCGTCCTCAGATGGGAACGCCAGTCTGAACCGCGTCCTCAGATGGGAACGCCAGTCTGAACCGCGTCCTCAGATGGGAACGCCAGTCTGAACCGCGTCCTCAGATGGGAACACCAGTCTGAACCGCGTCCTCAGATGGGAACACCAGTCTGAACCACGTCCTCAGATGGGAACACCAGGCTGGGCCGGACTGAACATGTTTTATTGAAAAGTAAAAGGGCTTCTTCCTCCAACAGCTGAGTGTTGACGAGGGAGAAAGGCTTTAAAATTCTTAAGGAAAGAGATAAACTGAATCTCATTCAATATGTTAGAGATTGCCTGTAGTCCCGAATCCAGAGGCATGGGGTCAAATTTAGAAGTGGGAAGGTGCAGACCGTTTGGTTTAACTACTTCACGTGGTGGGAGGAGTGGGGAATTTGATGTAGATCAATCATGATCTAATTGAATAGTGGAATAGACCCGAGTAACTGAGGGGCCTGGACTACCCAAGCAGTGTAGGGGAGGGCAAGGTGGGGAAGTTCTGAGAGAATTGTACTGATGTTCGGAGGCAGTGGGGTTAGTATTCTGGATGCAGAGCCTCATCCCCACACTGACCACCCGCCCCCCCCCCCCCCCCCCGGACTCTGTCACTTGCTGCTAACCAAATCCTGCCTTGTTTTCCATTACAGGGCATCATCAACAACTCGGTGCTCGGATACTTCATTGGAAGGATTTACCTCTTCCTGGTAAAGGTGGGCGTGTCGGCTGGAAAGCTGCGGTTCCGGCAGCACATGGAGAATGAGATGGCGCACTACGCCTGCGACTGCTGGGATGCCGAGGCCAAAACCTCTTATGTAAGCGCAGCTGCTGTCGTTGCCATGAAGCTCAGCGGTTGAGAGCCCCGGGGCAGAGGGGACGGGCTGTATTTGGGAGGAGTGGAAGAGTTTTGATTCTCAATGCAACCTGTTCAAACGAATGCCCGCTGACTCTGTCGCTTGCTGCTGTTCGCTGTTCCAATAGCTAAACAGCTGAATTTGTTTTTTCCCTCTCCACCATCACCTTCCGAAGGCCTGATCCTTTGTTGGACACGGATCACCCCAATCAGCCAAAAAGCTGTTTTCCCCATCGAAAATATGAAATGAAAATGTTGAAAGAAAATGGGTGGGGAGGGGCGAATACACCTGTTTATTCTCTCAACCACACACACCCCCCCCCCCCCCACCCTTGATTTGCTCCTAGAGATTAAGCTTTAATTACTTGGAGGCTCCAGCACAATCGTGGAGGTTTGGCATTCCCCCACTGTGTGGCATTCCCTATTGGGAAGGATGCATTGACCCCTCGGGATTTGTCCATTGTAACTCACCGCAGTGGCTCCAGTTAACTTGCTTCCCATTCCTTCATACCCCAGTCAGGGGTGGAGTCCATTGATCAGGGTGATGTCAGCTGCAATTTTCAAGAGTGAGACGGATGAATTTTTGTTGTGGATTGAGGGATAGAGAGAAAAGGCACATTAATGGAGGTAAAATACGGGTCAGTCAGGAATGGAGTGAATGGCGGGACAGACCCGAGGGACTGAATGGCCTCCTCCCACTCTTGGACTCCCAATGGAGTGAGTATATTTCGTTCATGCTGGCCAGGCATGGTCAACTCGAAAAATTCTGAGCATGTCCTTCACTTGTACTTGTTGTAATTTAGGTTTTAATGAGTAACAGTTTGCAGCAATAATTAGATGACATATGTTGCTCTCTTGCAAACATTCTCACACAGTGTCTGTCTCTTTTTCTCTCCTCCCCTTTCTTCCAACCCTTCCCAACATATCTCTGCAGGGCTGGATCGAGATCGTTGGCTGTGCTGATCGATCGTGCTATGACCTCGCCTGTCATGCCCGAGCGACCAAAGTGCCTCTAGTTGCTGAAAAGACTCTGAAGGAGCCAATATCCTTTTGACAGCAAGGAGCCCCCACAGAGGGTTCAGTGGAGTCAGTGTGTGAGAGATTGTTTTGAGTCCCTCTGCTTGTTACTGCAGTTAGTATGTGAGATTGCCGTGACTGAGCCCCTCTCCTTGTTACTGCATTTAGTGTGTATGAGATTGCAGTGACTGAGCCCCCCCCCACCTTGTTACTGCAGTTAGTGTGTATGAGATTGCAGTGACTGAGCCCCCCCCCCCTTGTTAACGCAGTTAGTGTGTATGAGATTGCAGTGACTGAGCCCCCCCCTTGTTACTGCAGTTAGTGTGTATGAGATTGCAGTGACTGAGCCCCCCCCCCCTTGTTAATGCAGTTAGTGTGTATGAGATTGCAGTGACTGAGCCCCCCCCTTGTTACTGCAGTTAGTGTGTATGAGATTGCAGTGACTGAGCCCCCCCCCCTTGTTAACGCAGTTAGCGTGTGAGAGATTGCAGTGACTGAGCCCCTCCTCCTTGTTACTGCAGTCAGTGTGTAAGAGATTGCAGTGACTGAGCCCCTCCTCCTTGTTACTGCAGTTAGCGTGTGAGAGGTTGCAGTGACTGAGCCCCTCCTCCTTGTTACCGCAGTTAGCGTGTGAGAGGTTGCAGTGACTGAGCCCCTCTCCTTGTTACTGCAGTTAGTATGTGAGATTGCCGTGACTGAGTCCCTCTCCTTGTTACTGCAGTTCATGTGTGTGAGATTGCCGTGACTGAGTCCCTCTCCTTGTTACTGCAGTTCGTGTGTGTGTTTGCTGTGACTGAGCCCCCCTCCTTGTTATTGCAGTTAGCGTGTGAGAAGTTGCAGTGACTGAGCCCCCCTCCTTGTTACTGCAGTTCGTGTGTGTGAGTTTGCTGTGACTGAGCCCCTCTCCTTGTTACCGCAGTTAGCGCGTGAGAGGTTGCAGTGACTGAGCCCCTCTCCTTGTTACTGCGATTCATGTGTGTGACATTGCGGTGACTGAGTCCCTCTCCTTGTTACTGCAGTTAGTGTGTGTGAGATTACAGTGACTGAGTCCCTCTCCTTGTTACTGCAGTTAGTGCGTGTGAGAAACTTCCTCTTGCCCATAAGAGCTTGATGCCTGAATTGGAAACTGCTCTCTCCATCTCTGACCTTGGTGTGTGCAGAATTCTTAATAATTTTTTTAAAAACTTGCACACAAGGCCAATGATGAGAAGCAGGCTGAATGTCTCAGCAGCTAATGGCAGTGTAATTAGCTGCAGGCTACCTTTCCCTTAACTTCAGTACACAAAACTGTCGACCTTGTTCAGTTCGAACCCAACAAGGGGGCCATTGGCAAGGAGTTCAAGAAGGAGGCCAAGATTGTGATGGAGTACTTGAATATCTGTGACGAGTGTTACATCACGGACATGGAGAAGGAGCTGAAAGAAAAGGGGTAGGTTTCCCGAATCACTTTGGTTAATGAATTCATTGGCACAGTTAGGACCAGGTTAGTTTGGGGCACACCACTTCGACTTTGTCTGGAATCCTTTAGGTCTTCAGTGGAATGTGTGGCAAACCCTTGTTTTTTCCAAGGTTATTAGGAGCAGAGAGAAGGAAAGTGAATTTCAGGTTTCAGCCCAAGCCACTAGGTAGAGCACCATGCCATTGGTTCATTACAGTGCCAGGCTGATGGGGTTTCAGCTGAACAACACTACATTTAAAAAGAGAAGATGATCAGGTTTGTATAGAGCTTGGGAAAGCAGGAGGGGTTAGAAGTTGCAGTGTTGAGGTACTAGTTTGGGCCTGTTAACTTTCCTGCCAGGTCTTGACTTGCTTCAGCCTGGCAGCTTTCCTGCTTGAGCCCAGATTAAAATCGCAGTTGGGGTCCGATGATGCCATTGTTCCAGACCTGGATCTTCACTGCCCATGCAGGAGCTTGAGTAAAACCGTGAGCCACTAACTCTGGGCAGCTTTCCAGCAGCTCAGTAACCCAGGGATTTTAAGTTCCCGCAAGGAACAAGGTATGACTGGAGATGGCAATGTCAATCCAGACCTTGGAGAGGGTGCAGAGGAGATTTACTAGAATTGTTCTAGGGGTGAGGGACTACGGTTGCGTAGAGAGAAGCTGGGATTGTTCTGAGAGCAGAGAAGGTTCAGGGGAGATTTAATAGAGGCATTCAAAATCATAAGGAGTTTTGATAGAGTAAACACAAGGTAATTGTTTCTGTGTCCAGAGGTCACAGAATTAAGGTAATTGGCAAAAGAACCAGGGGAGAGATGACATTTTTTTTTACACAATGAATTGTGATCTGGAATGCACTGTCTGAAAAGGCAGTGGATGCAGATTCAATAATAACTTTCAAAGGGAACAGGATAAATACTTGAAATGGAAAAACATTGCAGGGCTATGGGGGAAGGAGGAAGAGGTGGGGGTGGGTAGGAATAATTATGTAACTTAAGAGCCAGCCCAGGGACAGTGGATCGAATGGCCTCCTTCTGTGCTCTATGATTGGCTCTTAACTCTCTATCCTTACACCAAGTCTCATTCCCCTATCACCCCTCTGCTCACAGATCTGCATTTTTCTGTAGAGCACAGTGGCGCAGTGGTTAGCACCGCAGCCTCACAGCTCCAGAGACCCGGGTTCGATTCCGGGTACTGCCTGTGTGGAGTTTGCAAGTTCTCCCTGTGTCTGCGTGGGTTTTCTCCGGGTGCTCCGGTTTCCTCCCACAAGCCAAAAGACTTGCAGGTTGATAGGTAAATTGGCCATTATAAAATTGTCACTAGTATAGGTAGGTGGTAGGGAAATATCGGAACAGGTGGGGATGTTTGGTAGGAATATGGGATTAGTGTAGGATTAGTATAAATGGGTGGTTGATGTTCGGCACAGACTCGGTGGGCCGAAGGGCCTGTTTCAGTGCTGTATCTCTAATCTAATCATAATCTAATCAGTCCCATTCTGTGGTCTATCCCGATAATCCTGCAAGTTTACTTCCCTCAAGTGCCCATCCAATTTCCTTTTGAAATCATTCATTGTCTTCGCTTCCATCACCCTCATGGGCAGTGAATTCTAGGTCATTACCACCCGCTGCGGAAAAATGTTCTTCCTCACATCCCCCTGCATCTCCTGCCCAAAACTTTAAATTTCTGTTCCCTATTCCTTGTACCATTAGCTAATGAGAATATTTTTTAAAATTCATTCATGGGATGTGGGCGACGCTGGCCAGGCCAGCATTTATTGCCCTTGCGAAGGTGGTGGTGAGCTGCCTTCTTGAACCGCTGCAGTCCATTTGGGGTAGGTACACCCACAGTGCTGTTAGGAAGGGAGTTCCAGGATTTTGACCCAGCGACAGTGAAGGAACGGCGATATAGTTCCAAGTCAGGATGATGTGTAACTTGGAGGGGAACATGGTGTTCCCATGTATTTGCTGCCCTTGTCCTTCTAGTTGGTAGAGGTCGCAGGTTTGGAAGGTGCTGTCTAAGGAGCCTTGGTGCATTGCTGCAGTGCATCTTGTAGATGGTACACACTGCTGCCACTGTGTGTCGGTGGTGGAGGGAGTGAATGTTTGTAGATGGGGTGCCAATCAAGCGGGCTGCTTTGTTCTGGATGGTGTCGAGCTTCTTTAGTGTTGTTGGAGCTGCACCCATCCAGGCAAGTGGAGTGTATTCCATCACACCTCCTGACTTGTGCCTTTATAGATGGTGGACAGGCTTTGGGGAGTCAGGAGGAGAGTTACTCGCCTCAGGATTCCTAGCCTCTGACCTGCTCTTGTAGCCACGGTATTTATATGGCTACTCCAGTTCAGTTTCTGGTCAATGGTAACCCCTAGGATGTTGATAATGGGGGATACAGCGATGGTAATGCTGTTGAATGTCAAGGGAGTTGGTTAGATTTTCTCTTGTTGGAGATGGTCATTGCCTGGCAATTGTGTGGCGCGAATGTTACTTGCCACTTATCAGCCCAAGCCTGGATATTGTCCAGGTCTTGCTGCATTTCTACACGGACTGCTTCAGTATCTGAGGAGTCGCGAATGGTGCTGAACATTGTGCAATCATCCGCGAACATCCCCACTTCTGACCTTATGATTGAAGGAAGGTCATTGATGAAGCAGCTGAAGATGGTTGGGCCAAGGACACTACCCTGAGGAACTCCTGCAGTGATGTCCTGGAGCTCAGATGATTGACCTCCAACAACCACAACCATCCTCCTTTGCGCTAGGTATGACTCTAGCCAGCGGAGGGTTTTCCACCTGATTCCCATTGACCTCAGTTTTGCTAGGGCTCCTTGATGCCATACTCGGTCAAATGCTGCCTTGATGTCAGGGGCAGTCACTCTCACCTCACTTCTTGAGTTCAGCTCTTTTGTCCATGTTTGAACCAAGGCTGTAATGAGGTCAGGAGCTGAGTGGCCCTGGCAGAACCCAAACTGAGCGTCACTGAGCAGGTTATTGCTCAGCAAGTGCCACTTGATGGCACTGTTGATGACGCCTTCCATCACTTTACTGATGATGGAGAGTAGGCTGATGGGGCGTTAATTGGCTGGGTTGCATTTGTCCTGCTTTTTTTGTATGGGACATAGTTTTTCTTTATCTACCTTTTCTGGCCCTGTCATTATCTTTAACACCTCTGTCAAATCACCCCTCAATCTCCTTTACTCCAAAGAGAACAACCCCAATCTAACCCTGTAACTGAAATCTCTTATCTCTGGAACCATTCTGGTAAATCTCCGCTGCACCCTCGCGAGGACCCTCACGTCCTTCCTAAAGTGTGGTAACCAGAACAGGATGCAGTGCTCTAGTTGTGACCTAACCAGAGCTTTATAAAGGTTCAGCCCTCAGCAGTCCATTCCAGTCATGTGTCCCACCCTCTCTGTGATAACTTAGTAGAAAAATAATAGCTTTTTATCCATCCCAAGTCAGGAGAGGAAAAAGATAACCTGCATTCAGTGGGAGCCTGGCAGCAGCCCCTGTATCTCTGGGTCCAGTCCAGCTCTCACTTGCCGGATAAGCAGTGTGAAATAGTTCTAATCCTGGGATGGTCGGTTTGTTAAAGGTGTTTGCAATGTGCAAGGTTGATGTCGCTTTATCCCTCTTTCTAGGGAGTTCACTTTCCAGTCTGAAGGAAGAAGCTTCACTCTGAATAAGAACATGGTTGGAGTGAAAAGGTTTCAGAAGACTTTACATGGTCAGTGGCTTCCTCCCCACCTGTGGAACTGTGTTTTTATCTCCAAATGAACTCTGTTACGGTCAAGTGAGGAGGGGTCAAAGGGCTTCCCTCTTTTCCCTCTCCTTGCTTGACCAAAGCAAGTTTAATTCTTTCATAAAGTGGATGTACTGGCCAATTCAGTAGGTGTTTGATTACTTACTTGCTATGATCGTAACAATAACCAATCGGACAGGTTTTCTTGAGTTTAACAAAGAAAGAGGTTAACTTTATTATACCTAAACTGCACTAATGAAAATAATAATGCCAACTTTCACTCATGCACACACGCTAGAAGTTTACGCACACACAAATAGGTTACAGGGTGGGGAATGGTAATTCGGTTGAGTTAGAGTCCATAGGAAAAAAGGGGTATACAGTCTGTGGGGTTTGGTGATTCAGTTGACTTCTAGCTGAATTCTGTGGTCCTGAGGCTTTTAGTTTGAAGAGGTAGATGACTGGTTTGGTGTGTCTCTTGGAGCCAGCCATGTGGATGATTTCCTGCAACGGGGTTTCTGATTGTAGCTGGAGTATGCAAAGGTGGTCAGTAAACAGGCAGGATTTGAAAGCTTTCGAGTTGGAATGGAGAGAGATAGAGAGGGATTTCCCACTGTGTCTGCACGTGTCAGAGTCCAGTTGCTTCTCCTTTCTTTGCTGCAAAAATGCACAAGCTTAACACCACAGATCGGGATGGGCTTGTCGTATGACAGTCACTCAGTGATTCAAACATAGCAGTACTTCGTCTGGATAAAAGGAAAAGAGCAAGCAGTTCCCTTAAACTTCCTGGGTCTTGGTTCTTGCTGGGGACCGAGCAGACGTTTTGTCTCCCTCCTCACAGTCTTTGCAATGTAGGATACAGTGTTGCAAATTAGGTGGCCATCCTAAACTGCCACCAAAGTCATCCTTTCAGCTGTTCTTTTTTAAATGTCTTTTAAAAATATAAATTCAGATCTCCAGTCAGTGGATTAAAGAAAATTATCATTCAACAAAGCACATTGGCGTGACAACCCTTAAGTTGTTTTACACTGTTTTTCTCACCATCTCTTTCCCCTCTCACCCCCCACAGATAGGTGTGTAAGTTCTTTTGATTGTGAGTAGTGGTGTCTGCAAACACAGCATTCATTGCTCATGGTCCTCTTAGTAGCTTTGTAATGCTTTGCTCGTAAGTAACTGCAACCATCTCTATTTCTCAAACCTATCAGTCGTATCGTAAGACCATGCGTACTGAATAATCTTCCAATAGATGTCAGCCTTCAGGTGTCACCCTCCAGATATAACACCATGTTAATATGATAGTCATTTAAAAACATTCTGGAGCACAGATGTTTTAAGTGAGAATGTTTAGTCTGGATTCTCTTGCATTCGATAGAAATTTATGGTGCCTTAACTTCCTGCCTTTCTCCAGGTACTACCCGAGGCTAGCTGACACTGGGGTTCAGTCTGACAAGTGGCTGTGTCTTACTAAGTATCTGCTCATTGTGCTGAGGTGGTTCGTGTGTGCGGTGCAGCTACTGCAGGGCCCACTTGTGTCCTTGCCAGATGCCAGTTTGTGCTGGCACAGTTCAGTTGGACAGGGGCCCAGTGGGGCAAATCTGGTCATGCTTATCCCTTGTCTGAGGCCACTTGGAGCTGACCTGACCCAGAGCTGCTAACTGAACACAGACCTGCGATCAAACCCCCTAGTACATTTCTGATCTGTTCTGGGCTGGGTAACACAAAAAGAGAGACGCCATGCTTTTGTACTCTGCCTCTGACTATAAAGCCCACGATCCTGTATATTTTTTTCAACTACTTTATCAACTTGTCTTGTCACCTTCAAGGATTTATGTACATACACCCCAGTACAAAGTTTCCTATAGTTAGGAAGCAAACAACAATCGACAAGCAGCCACTCCTACCACTATGATCACTGATGTCTTTGGCCTTGATAAATGCCACATGTGAAATGTGTTATCATTATGTTATTGTTTGGCTTTTCATGTATTTGTATAAACTGCAAACAGGTGACAGTCACCAGACTGAGAGAGACATTTATATCAGGGGTTTCTCACACGCACATTCATGCAGGCAAATGTGACAAGTTATTGTGCACAGCAAGATCCTACAAATATAAATGTGATGAATGAACTTTGTTCAGGCATAACATCACGAGTGGGACTTTCTCTGCTATTTCTAAAATCACTATTGAAACTTGTGGACAGCGGGGAATATTTTAAAAAGCTATGCGGGAGGGAGTCTACAGCAAGCAGCTTTTACCTCAAACACCCCCTCACCCCCATCCTCCCGTACTCTCTTGGTTTCCCACTTTCTCGTACGAATGAATCTTTTATTTTGTTTCTGGTGTTTCAGTTGAGGAAATTACTCCCAGTGTGATCGAACCGTCTTTTGGCGTTGGGCGAATCATGTATTCGGTGTTCGAACATACATTTCACATCCGGGCAGGGGATGAGCAGAGAACAGTAAGTCTGCACCTGCTTCCTGCATTTCTTTTAGTGCACCAGCATCAGAGAGGAGGAGAGAGAGGTGGGAGCAAAGCGAGAGGCAGACAAACAGAGAACAGAGAGTGAGAGGAGGAGGGAGAGGGACAGAAAGAGAAAGGGACAAAAGGGTGGGGGGAGAGGGGGAAGAGAGCGAGCACAGAGCAAGTGAGCCCATGGAGGGATTTAAAACAGGGTGAGAATTTTCGATTGCAGATGTTGCGGGTGGAGAGGAGCAGGAGGCAGTGCTGGTCAGCAAGGGCAGAGGTGACAGGTGAATGATGCTTGCTGTGGAGTAGGATGAGTTTCAAATGCGCTGACGTTTATGGAGGATGAGAGACTTTCCAAGAGAGCATTGGGATAGTCAAGTGTGGGGGGTGAGGGGTCCATGGCGGTGATTGTTGCCCATCTTAAGTCATCACTACGAATTTATCGAGTGTGAAGGTGACAGACACCACTGGGGTAACCTCCTTTCACGGCTTAGGGAAACCCAACTGCTTCCATCTTTCCACTTCACCCAGCCGACTGATGCTGTGGCTCTTCAGTGCTTGAATGTCCCACTTATATCTTGATATCCAGAAGTTAAGCTGCTCCCAGCTCCTGCTCCAGATGACTTTAATGCTGCTTGGTTATTACAGTCTGGTTCCCCATTGACGCAGAGTGCTCATAGACAAAAGGTGACCATTCGGCCCATCTTGCCTGTACTCGTTCTTTGAATTAACTATCCAATTAGCCCCACTTCTTCCCCTTGCGAATTTTTCCTTTTCAAGTATTGGGCCATGTCTTATTTTTATTTAGAAGAGATCACTAGTGGTCCCATCTGCTCAGAGACCCCAGACTGTTCTCTCTCAGACCCTCAGTGATTATTTGTTGCCCATCTTAAGCATGTGAGGCTTTCCAGCAACAGGAAGGAGCTCATTTGGGCCCTTTTGAAACTGTTAGGGACTAGCGAGCAAAATTAGAAAAATGGGAGTTGGGGAAAACAAGTGAATCTCCAACTTAAAAGGACGAAGAGAATGAGAGAGTTGGAGAAAGAACCAGAACGGAATGGGATAGTTGTAAAAGAAGTGGAATTGGGAGACGGGAGCAGCTTGCAAGTAAATGGTCAATGGTTAACAGAAGAACCAGGGGGTTGATGAGAATTATTTTTACATGGTGAGTTGTTCGGATGTAGAATGCACTGCCTGAAAGGGTGGAGGAAGTGGATTCAGTCGTAACTTTCAAGAGGGAACTGGCCAAACACTTGGAAAGGAGAAAATGGCAGAAAGAACAGAGCAGGGGGAAGTGGAATTAACTCTTTCAAAGAGCTGGCGCAGACACCATCAGATGAATTGCCACTTTCTATGCTACATCATTCTATGATTATAAATATGGTATAACGTGTAAAAACACTGTCACATTTAAGTAAAATTTTAGCAAGAAAATAAACAGAAAATCTCACGGTTGGGCAGGGAATTTGAGAGAGTAATGCGATGGGCATTTGGGGCCGCTGAAGTATCATGGAGTGCAATTTAAACCTGAATGCAGGTCCCGATTCCTGTCTGCACTCCATTCACAACTGCACTCCATTTCTCCCGACAGTTCTTTAGCTTCCCGGCGACAGTGGCTCCCTATAAATGTTCTGTGTTGCCCCTCAGTCAGAACCTGGAGTTTGCGCCATTCGTGAAAAAGCTCGGTGAGTAATCAGCGCTTAAGCAGGTAAAGTAAAGACTCAATTCACATCCGCGTGATCAGCATCGGAAGGAGCTCTTCCTGTCTCTGATGTTGATTGAACTGTGTTTCCACAATAGTTTATTTTTTGGTTGTTGTTTAGCCATCTAGTTTATTCATGCTGTGATGTAATGTTTTATGGAAGATGATGGGGGAAGAGAAGGAAGGAAGGACTTGCATTTATATAGCACCTTCCACAGCCTCAAGGTGACCCAAAGTGCTTCACAGCCAATGAAGGGCCTTTTGAAGTGTGGTCAGTGTTGTAGTGAGGAAGCTCTGGTCGCCTTGTTAGTGCCTGGGATCAAACCCACCTCTCGAGCCCTGTGATCTTAGCACGGTTGTATCACAACACAAGGCAGCAGCAGGGCTGTGACCTGCTGGGTTGACAGACTGACCTTTCACCTCTGGGACTGATTGGATCCAAGGCTCGGTCACCCAGAGCTGCAAGGTTCCATTTTGAGATAAGATGAGGAGAATCGCAATTTAGATTTTGCCTAACCAAGTATTCCAGAAGCATTTAATTCAATCCCCTCTCTTGTATTGTTCAATTACGTTAAGTTACATAAAAATTACAGCACAGAAACAGGCCATTCGGCCCTACTGGTCTGTGCTCCACATGAGCCTCCTCCAACACTGACCCCTGTGAAACACTATTCACCACATCTTGCCAGTTCAGGAAACACACCTTTATCCCTACTTTTTGTTATCTGCTGTCCGCATCCAGACTTCATTCTGTTCATATGGCTACATGCTTTAATTCTGTGTTAGCCTTCACCCAGCGATAGAATTCCCGTCTGAATCAGGTCGTCGTCGCTCACTCCGGAGACTTGATCACCGTCTAGTCTGGCTTTCCAAAACTGAGAGTGCTGCATTATTCTGCTGAGATATCAAACCAAAGCCCTCAGGTGGACATTTAGAAACCATTGTACTATTTGATGAAGAGTGGCGTTCTCCCAGGCCAAAATTTACCCTCAATTCCTAAAAGGAGTCAGATTATTCCCGTCAATTGCTTTTTGTGCACAAGTGGGCTGCAGCATGTCTTTACATTACCACAGTGATTTCACATCAAAAAAAACTTAATTGGCTGCACACTTCTTCCAAAGTATTAATTTCATATGGCAGATCATAGTAAGAACTCACAAACAGTAATGAGGTGACTATTCAGTTGATGTGTTTTTGGTCATGTTGGTTGAGGGATCAGTGTTGACCAGGACCACTCTGATGCTCCTCTTCAAATAGTGGCTCAGTGGGTAGCAGTCTCGCCTCTGAGTCAGAAGGTTGTGGGCTCAAGTTTCACTCCAGAGACTTGAGCACAAAAATCTAGGCTGACCCTCCGTTGCAGTACTGAGGGAGTTCTGCACTTTTGTAGGTTTCCCACAGATGAGATGTTAAACCGAGGCCCTGTCTGCCCCCTCAGCTTGGACATAAAAGATCCCGTGACACTATTTCGAAGAAGAGCAGGGGAGTTCTCCCTGGTGTCCTGGCCAATATTTATCCCTCAATCAACATCACTAAAAATAGATGATCTGGTCCTTATCACATTGCTGTTTGTGAGAGCTTGCTGTGTGTAAATTGGTTGTTGCGTTTCCTACATTACAACAGTGACCACACTTCAAAGGTACTTCATTGACTGTAAAGCGCTTTGGGACGTCCTGAGGTGGGGAAAAACACTATAGAAATGCAAGTTGTGTGTGATGTTTTACATTCAGCTGAACAGGCAGGCAGGGTCTCAGGTTTGATGTCTTCTCTGGAGTATGGCACCTCTGACAGTCCAGCACTCCCTCAGTAGTACAGTATCAACCTAGATTTTTGTGTTCAAGTCTCTGGAGTGGGACTTGAACCTTCAATCTTCTGACTCGGAGGTGTGAGAGCCACCCAATGGGTTATGGTGTTCAAGACTAATGGGTGCAAGTCTACAGCACAAAACTGTTCCTAATTAGAGACTATACTGGCAGTGCCCAGTGTAAGGTCCGTCTCAGGACTGGGATAAAGGCACAATGATGGGGACAGAGTGGAGATTTTACCTGCACCTGACCTGTAAACATTCAGCCCTGGTACTAGTTACAGACAATGAGAAAGAGTCTAATTCCTCAGCACAGCTGTTCTTAAAGAAGTTGGGGGAAATGCACTAAATAAATGGTGCAGCACATTTAAACAAAAATGTTTTTGGGGTACTTTCTGTCATCAAAGACGTGACACCAATTGGCTAATTATAAACCCTGGAGAACCCAGCATCTGCTCAGTGATGGGAGCAGAGACGACAGTCATTAGGAACCCTGTTGTAATGGATCTGACTCTGGGTGCCCGGTTCTCTGCCGTTTCTACAATACATTTATCCCTTGTGGATGAACCTTATCTCTCAGACAGGAGGCTGGCACTTGTCAATGGATGCGGAGTGAGTCTCCATCATTATTCACAGGCTCCACTTGCCTCAACCACCTAAAAAGGCAAATGCAGCAGGTGCATGGGAACATCTGCAGCTTCAAGTTCCCCTCCCGGTCTCTCTCACCATCCTGACTTGGAACTATATCACCGTTCCTTCACTGTCACTGGGTCAAAATCCTGGAACTCCCATCCTAACAGCACTGTGGGTGTACCTACCCCACATGGACTGCAGTGGTTCAAAAATGCAGCTCATCACCAGCTTATGGAGGGCATTTAGGGATGGGCCAGTGATACTGCCATGCCAAGAATGATTTTTTAATTATACAGTGTGATTTTTGTGAAATAATAATACCCTGTTTAAGCTCCAAGTTTGCTTAGCGAGTAGCTGAACCTTAGGGGGCCAATAGAGTTCTCCCTGATTTGTACAGATTTGCTGACTTCGAACAGATCATTGGTATGAGTGGGGGAGGGAGTTAACTTCGGAGTCCCTGGGGAAGCTGCCAAGGAGGTAGAGAGAACAAAGAAAATTACAGCACAGGAACAGGCCCTTCGGCCCTCCAAGCCTGCGCCAATCCAGATCCTCTATCTAAACCTGACGCCTATTTTCTAATGGTTTAGTTTTTTTAGTTTAGAGATACAGCACTGAAACAGGCCCTTCGGCCCACCGAGTCTGTGCCGACCATCAACCACCCATTTATACTAATCCTACACTAATCCCATATTCCTACCGCATCCCCACCTGTCCCTATATTTCCCTACCACCTACCTAAACTAGGGGCAATTGCTAATTGCCAATTTACCCATCAACCTGCAAGTCTTTTGGCATGTGGGAGGAAACCGGAGCACCCGGAGGAAACCCACGCAAACACGGAGAACTTGCAAACTCCACACAGGCAGTACCCAGAATTGAACCCGGGTTACTGGAGCTGTGAGGCTGCGGTGCTAACTACTGCGCCACTGTGCCGCCCATGTGGTCTGTATCTCTTTGCTTCCTGCCCATTCATGTATCTGTCTAGATACATCTTAAAAGACGCTATCGTGCCCGCGTCTACCACCTCCGCTAGCAACGCGTTCCAGGCACCCACCACCCTCTGCGTAAAGAACTTTCCACGCATATCCCCCCTAAACTTTTCCCCTCTCACTTTGAACTCGTGACCCCGAGTAATTGAATCCCCCACTCTGGGGAAAAAGCTTCTTGCTATCCACCCTGTCTATACCTCTCATGATTTTGTACACCTCAATCAGGTCCCCCCTCAACCTCCGTCTTTCTAATGAAAATAATCCTAATCTACTCAACCCCTCTTCATAGCTAGCGCCCTCCATACCAGGCAACATCCTGGTGAACCTCCTCTGCACCCTCTCCAAAGCATCCACATCCTTTTGGTAATGTGGCGACCAGAACTGCACGCAGTATTCCAAATGTGGCCGAACCAAAGTCTTATACAACTGTAACATGACCTGCCAACTCTTGTACTCAATACCCCGTCCGATGAAGGAAAGCATGCCGTATGCCTTCTTGACCACTCTATTGACCTGCGTTGCCACCTTCAGGGAACAATGGACCCGAACACCCAAATCTCTCTGTACATCAATTTTCCCCAGGACTTTTCCATTTACTGTATAGTTCACTCTTGAATTAGATCTTCCAAAATGCATCACCTCGCATTTGCCCGGATTGAACTCCATCTGCCATTTCTCTGCCCAACTCTCCAATCTATCTATATTCTGCTGCATTCTCTGACAGTCCCCTTCACTATCTGCTACTCCACCAATCTTAGTGTCGTCTGCAAACTTGCTAATCAGATCACCTGTACTTTCCTCCAAATCATTTATGTATATCACAAACAACAGTGGTCACAGCACGGATCCCTGTGGAACACCACTGGTCACACGTCTCCATTTTGAGAAACTCCCTTCCACTGCTACTCTCTGTCTCCTGTTGCCCAGCCAGTTCTTTATCCATCTAACTAGTACACCCTGGACCCCATGCGACTTCACTTTCTCCATCAGCCTACCATGGGGAACCTTATCAAACGCCTTACTGAAGTCCATGTATATGACATCGACAGCCCTTCCCTCATCAATCAACTTTGTCACTTCCTCAAAGAATTCTATTAAGTTGGTAAGACATGACCTTCCCTGCACAAAACCATGTTGCCTATCACTGATAAGCCCATTTTCTCCCAAATGAGAAACCCAGTGGGATGGAGGGGTTGCTGTTGTGCATCCGTTGCGTTCGCTAACATCTGTGACGCTCCCCTAATGACGCTGTCCGCCCTCTCTGCAGCTGAAGCACTCACCAAACACGGCGTTTCCCACAAAGTGGACGACTCGTCCGGTTCCATCGGGAGACGGTATGCGAGAACGGATGAGATCGGTGTGGCTTTTGGCATAACCATCGACTTCGACACGGTGAACAAAGTGCCCCACACGGCCACGCTGAGGGACCGCGACTCGATGCGGCAGATCCGAGCTGAGGTAGGTATAAGGAGTGAGTTTACTGTTGACACTCACCTCCCTGCGTTGCTGGGTGTAAACTCTAATAAAACAGTAATGGTCTGCAGATATCGAGAAGTCACTGTTGGTTTTGACTGTGGAATGCCAGGAGGCAGATTATTACACAGAACATACAGCACAGGAGCTGACCATTCAGTCACTGCCGGTGTTTATACTGCACACGAGCCTTCTCCTGTTCTTAGTTACCTCATCCTGCCCTGTCCCCAGATCCCTCTATTCCTTTCTCCCTCATGTATGTATGATTGCTATACGTGGGCAGTATTAAAGGTTGGAAACTGCTCTTTGGTCTAGTTCAGGGGTCAGAAACTTTTTTTTACCTGAAGAGCCTTTTAAAAAAATATTTGCTGAAAATAAAAACAGTCGGGAGCCACAAGACAAAGTTTTGGCATTTCTAAACCAAGTATTTGACAATTGCCATATATCTCTGATAGAATGTATAATTTACATATACAATAAAATGCATGTATTGAATTTGAACTAAAATAGACCTAACTGTGAAATATTGCATTTTTAAACTTTTTTTTTTACTATAATTTTGTAAGTAAAGTCATCTTTAAAACAAATTCTATCAGCTGTTGATTCTTGTGATTTAAAAAAAAAGTAGCTTCTAAAAGCACATTCAGAATTTATCATCTCAGTTCTATTAGAAACTGCCATAAAACCTGTTCCTCGAACCAAAGGCATCATCTATAACCGTGGTGTAGCTATACCATTCGGAACAGGTTAATTTAGAGCACAATGATGTTTCTCATTAAAATGATCGTTTGAAACCACAGAGTGCAACATAATTAATTAGCCTTTTATCCCCACAATAAAAGCACAGATGTTACTTCTCTTAACTTTTTTAGGGCTTCTTTCATGTTAACGTGATCCAACTGGAAAAGGTTGGGAGCCGCGAATGAGATGTGAAAGGTTACCGACCCCTGGCCTGGTCCCTGTAAACTGATTTGACTAGGTGAACAATGCAGTGGCAATCAGCAATTTTAAGAGTCGATTAAAACTAGTTGCATACTGTAACAAGTACATCAGCTGAATATTACCCAAACTCTTTGGATAGCCGGTGACTGTCTTCAAGCCGTCTGCTCCTTTGTTGTGGTTGTGCTGTTCGTCCCTTGCTCAAGGCCGTTCTTTTTATAAGCCCCCAGCTTCATGTAGTATCCACATGACTATCACACAGTCATCCTCAGCCACTCAGTGGCACTGCAGTCACTTGTACCCATCATATGGACTTGCCTCCATATTGTTCCAGCCTGAGTTTCCAGCAATTCTGATTTGAGGCAGACTGGCCAGATTGAGATTACATTTCCTGTTGCTCAGGTGATTTGTTGGGGCTTGAGATCTCCTGTTGTCTGTGAGCTGTTTCCTTCCCTCCTTCTTGTTACTGGCTCGTTGCCTTTCTGCCTTTGTCCACTTTCTTCCAGTGCCCAGTATTGGTAGGGTGGGGGAGAAGAGGGAGGGTGGGGGAGACCTCTACCCCTGATTTTCTCACCCCTTCTCTCACTGCCCATGTTTATTTTCAGTTCTCCCTAAACACAAGCTGCCTGTGGTTGAGAGGCCAGTATTGCTTTTTGTTTTCTTTTTTGTGTAGAGGGAGCTTTACTCTGTATCTAACCCGTGCTGTACCTGTCCTGGGAGTGTTTAATGGGACAGTGTAGAGGGAGCTTTACTCTGTATCTAACCCCGCTTTTTTTTCCCCTTATTTTTTTTTCTAACGCCCCATTTTTTTTAATATAAGGTGGCCTTTATACCCCAGGCCCCTTTTATATTTTTCATGTCGAGGGGGCCTTTATTCCTCAGGCCCCCCTATATATACATATTTACAAAAATAATTTTATTAAAACAGAAAAATAAACCAAAACTCAAATTAAAATGCCATTCTCGGCGTCGATGATGCACTCCAGTCCCTGCGATGCCCACCGGTCGCGGAAGGCCTCAAGCGTGCCGGCGGACACTGCATGCTCCCGCTCCAGGGACACCCAGGCGCGAATGTAACCGTGGAAGAGGGGCAGGCAATCGGGGAGGATGGACCCCCCGACGCCCCGCAGCCTGTTCCTGTGAATTGCCACCTTGGCCAGGCCCAGGAGCAGACCGACAAGGAGATCCTCCTCCTGGCCCACGCCCTGCCGTGTAGAGGGAGCTTTACTCTGTATCTAACCCTGTTTTTTTTTCGCTTCTTTATCTTTTAGGGAGCTTTACTCTGTATCTCACCCCCGTGCTGTACCTGTCCTGGGAGTGTTTGATGGGACAGTTTAGTTTCGAGATACAGCACTGAAACAGGCCCTTCGGCCCACCGAGTCTCTGCTGACCATCAACCACCCAATTATACTAATCCTACACTAATTCCATATTCCTACCACATCCCCACCTGTCCCTATATTTCCCTACCACCTACCTATACTAGGGGCAATTGCTAATGGCCAATTTACCCATCAACCTGCAAGTCTTTGGCATGTGGGAGGAAACCAGAGCACCCGGAGGAAACCCATGCAGACACAGGGAGAACTTGCAAACTCCGCACAGGCAGTACCCAGAATTGAACCCAGGTCCCTGGAGCTGTGAGGCTGCAGTGCTAACCACTGCGCTACTGTGCCTTTTTTTATATAAGGTTATCTTTATTCCCCAGACCCCCTTTATATACATTTTAAATAAATAACTTTATTAAAATCGAATAATTGAAACAGAAACTCAAATTAAACTAGTATTTTCAGCATCGATGATGCACTCCAGTCCGTGCGGTGCCCCCCGGTCGCGGAAGGCCTCGAAGTGAACTGGCAGACGGCGCATGCTCCTTCTCCAGGGACACCCGTGCGCAAACGTAACTGCGGAAGACGGAGGTGTGAGCCCCTGTTCCTTGTACTGTTACAAAAGTATGAGCAGCTGACTTTCCCCAATGCATAGCTGAGCCATTACAGACCAGGCAGGTAGTGGCCTCGTCCCCCTAACTGAGCAGCTTTGTTATATCCGCACCAGCTTCTGGATCAGGAGCAAAAACTCTCCGGCATTTTCGGAGGTCTACTCAAGACCTCTCCTTCTCTATCATTATGTTTCTATCACTCCCGCTCTGTTTCCTAACTTCTTAACACAAGTCCTCATCCATCACTCTCCTCCCAGTTTCCTGTACCTTTAAGTTTTTCTAGACGACTCTATGGAGTGATAGGACACCGGTTTGCGGAAGTGGTTCCTCACACTGCTGCTGTTTGGCTGGGATGTGCAGTAGTTGGGTCAATCTGCAATGTCCACATACAGCCCGAGTGTGTGTGCCTCAGTTCCACACTCAACGATGCATTTCACAAATGAACCAGCTCCAAAGTTGCTGTGAGTGGCGAGACTGATACTAGCGTGACCCTCACTCCTATCCTCACCCAAACTATTCACCTTAATTTTTTTTTCCCACAGGTTTCAGAACTGCCCCAAGTTGTCCGAGATTTAGCCAATGGTTCCCTGACCTGGGCTGATATCGAGGCCAAGTACCCCTTGTTTGAAGGGCAGGAAACCAGCAAGAAAGAAAATTGAATGTCACGTCTCAGCATCTCTCTCTCCCATCCTCTGTACAGCCCAGGCACAGTGAGCTGTGCTGTTAATATTGGTAGTACAGACCTGGCTGAAAACACATTAAAGAACTGGTGACTGTCGTACCTGTGCCCCTTGCTGCACGATTATGGAAGAATTTAACGCAATTCTGTACAATTAAACCTGAAAGTGAATTGGCTGATTGTCTTTTATGCGCTGCCTCGAGATTTTGTTTTTATTTATTTATTTAGAGATACAGCACTGAAACAGGCCCTTCGGCCCACCGAGTCTGTGCCAACCAACAACCACCCATTTATACTAACCCTACAGTAATCCTATATTCCCTACCACCTACCTACACTAGGGGCAATTTACAACGACCAATTTACCTATCACCTGCAAGTCTTTAGCTGTGGGAGGAAATCGGAGCACCCGGCGAAAACCCACGCGGTCACAGGGAGAACTTGCAAACTCCGCACAGGCAGTACCCAGAATCGAACCCGGGTCCCTGGAGCTGTGAGGCTGTGGTGCTAACCAAACATCTAAATTGTAATTTAAGGTGCACTCTGTAGAAACTTTAAACAGTTTACTGACTCTGCTTATAGGCGCAAAGGCACCTGAGCAATTTGCTGTCCCCCTCCAGTGAATGCCTTGGGACAGGGAGGGGATTTCCATAGAATGGGAGACAAGGTCCCCTAGCAGTCAACTGAGGAAAAATCCTCCCACTTAACTTTACCTCTACATAATTCCACAAAATAACCCTGACTGGATTCTAATCGGGTTTGGGTGGTTTGAATATAGAATAATGGATATCCAGGAGTGAGTTACAGACTGGAATCTAATCGAGGGGTTTGGGTGGTTTGTATATAGAATAATGGATACCTGGGAGTAAAGGCCTGCTACCAGACCTGAACCCGATGACGTGTAGGCTTGGGCCGGACACACAAGGTAAGTGCTCTGCCGGTAAGTATTAAAAATAAAAAAAACTTAGCTGAGCTGGGAGTCCGGGACGAAACTGAGTCTGCGCAGTGAGCGAGTGACATAGAAACATAGAAAATAGGAGCAGGAGTAGGCTGATCATCCAACTCAGTAACCTGTTCCCACTTTTGTCCCACATCCTTTGATCCCTTTAGACCCAAGAGCTATATCTAACTCCTTTTTGAAAACATACAATGTTTTGGCCTCAACTGCTTTCTGTGGTAACGAATTCCACAGGCTCACCACTCTCTGGGTGAAGAAATTTCTCCTCATCTCAGTCCTGAAATGTTTACCCCATATCCTTAGACTATGACCCCTGGTTCTGGACTCCCCCACAATCGGGAACATCCTTCCTGCATCTACCCTGTCAAGTCCTGTTAGAATTTTAGAGGTTTCTCTGAGATTCCCCCTCACTCTTCTGAATTCCAGCGAATATAATCCTAACTGACTCAATTTCTCCTCATATGTCAGTTCCGCCATCCCAGGAATCAGTCTGGTAAACCTTTGCTGCACTCCCTCGATAGCAAGAACATCCTTCCTCAGATAAGGAGACCAAAACTGCACACAATATTCCAGGTGTGGCCTCACCAAGGCCCTGTATAATTGCAGCAAGACATCCCTGCTCCTGTACTCGAATCTTCTCGCTATGAAGGCCAACATTTGCCTTTTTTACTGTCTGTTGCACCTGCATGCTTACCTTCAGCGACTGGTGTACGAGAACACCAAGGTCTCATTGTATATTCCCCTCTCTCAGTTTATAGCCATTCAGATAATCTGCCTTCCTGTTTTTGCTACCAAAGTGGATAACCTCACATTTATCCACATTATACTGCATTTGCCATGTATTTGCCCACTCACTCAACTTGTCCAAATCACCCTGAAGCCTATCTGCATTCCCCTCACAACTCGCCCTCCTACCCAGTTTTGTGTCATCTGCAAATTTGGAGATATTACGTTTAGTTCCCTCATCTAAATCATTTATATATTGTGAATAGCTGGGGTCCTAGCACCGATTCCTGCGGTACCCCACTAGTCACTGCCTGCCATTCGGAAAAAGACCCATTTATTCCTACTTTGTTTCCTGTCTGCCAACCAATTTTCTATCCATCGCAATACACTACCCCCAATCCCATGCGCTTTAATTTAACACGCTAATCTATTATGTGGGACTTTGTTGAAAGCCTTCTGAAAGTCCACATAAACCACGTCCACTGGCTCCCCCTCATCAACTCTACTAGTTACATCCTCGAAGAATTCTAGTAGATTTGTCAAGCATGATTTCCCTTTCATAAATCCATGCTGACTCTGCCTGGTTCTGGATACCCGGGAGTGAGTTACAGACTGGAATCTAATCGAGGGGTACAGGTGGTTTATATATAGAATAATGGATACCCGGGAGTGAGTTACAGACTGGACTCTAATACCCAGGAGTGGGTTACTGATTATATATGGAATATTGGATACTATGGGAAATAAATCTTGATTGGAAGTTATCCATGTCCTGCTGTCGGCTGGCATCAGCTGCTCCATTATTGGAGCAGTCGTGAATAGAGTTAAGCCCTGTTCCTAATCTAGTGACGGAAAGCTATTGATGAAGCAGCTGAAGATGTTTGAGGAGAAGCTGCTGTCATGAGCAAGTCCACACGTTCATTCGAATAGTCATGTTAAAGTGGGAAGGTCCTGGGACCGGCTACTGTTTCTAATTTACATAAATGACCTGAATTTAGGTCAAGTGGTTAGATTTTCAAATGACTCCAAATTTGGAGCAGCAATGGAATTGGAAGAGGTTAACTGGGAAACTACAGAATGAGGTGGACCGGATGTGTGTGTGGGAAGAACAATAGCAGATTGTTAAGTTAATGGTGATACATAAAGTACTACTCATAGGAGGCGTAAACAGCGCATGTGTGTTCAGTGATTGGGTTGGAGGGTTTAAATGGGGAGAAACTGTTTCCACTGATGAATAAGTCGATAACCAGAGGAGACAGGTTTACAATAATTGGTAAACTGGAGACTTTTTACACTCCATTGTTATGATATGGGATGCAGTGCCTAAAAAGGCAGTAGAAGCAGGTTCGATCGTAACTTTCAAAAGCAATTGGATATATAGTTGAAAAGGAAGAATTTGCAGGCGATTGGAAAAGAGGAAGGGAATGGGACTAATTAGATAGTTCTTTAATAGCAGTCACATTGGCCTTGTTCTCGTGCTGTATGATTCTATGACTTTTGTGAATACAGTTGAAGCTGAAGCCAACAAAGATCTAGGAGTATTAGACTCAAAGTTAAAACATGGCCGGTCAATGCAGAGCAGCTATCAGCTAACCAATGGAACATTGAATAACAGAAGCAAAAGGATAGAATACTACTGCTCTGTTCAGACTGCACTGTGTCCAGTTCTGTTGGCCAAGAAATAAGTGAAATATTCAAACATTGGAGGTAGTACAGGGAAGACCATGAGGTATGACCACCAGTGTCAGAAGTCTTAAGAGGAATGGCTGGAGAGACCTGGGCTTTTTGCAATTGAGTAACATCCCAGTGATGCTCCCTCACATACTGGGTGTTAGAGGTCTTGGAATAGGTTCAATGGAGGATCACTAGAACAATCCCCAGTTAATAGACTTGAGGGACAAGGGTCTTTTTATTTACTCTAGACAAGTGTAGACTTTGGGGAGATTTAATTGAAGGGTCTAAATTGTGTCTGTCTGGACCCACCTCCTGACTCCCCAAAGCCTATCCACCGCCTGGCACAAGTCGGGAGTGTGATGGAATACTCTCCGCTTGCCTGGGTGGGTGCAGCTGCGACAACACTTGAAGCTCGACGCCATCCAGGACAAAGCAGCCCACCCCATCGGCACCCCATCCACCATCTTAAACATTCACTCCCTCCACCATCGGTGAACAGTGGCAGCAGTGTGTACCATCTACAAGATGCACTGCAGCAACTCACCAAGCCTCCTTCTGCAGCACCTTCCAAACCTGCGACCTCTACCAACTAGAAGGGTAAGAGCAGCAGACGCAGGGGAACACCACCACCTGCAAGTTCCCCTCCAACCCACACAAATTCTCTAACAGCACTGTGGGTGTACAGCACTAGGTAGACTGTAGTGGTTTAAGGAGGCGGCTCACCACCACCTTCTCAAAGGCATTTAGGGATGGACAATAAATGCTGGCTTTTGTCAGTGATGCCCACATCCCATGAAATGAATAATTTTAAAACATTCAGCCCCTCAAGCCTGTTCTGCCATTCAATTTGATCGTCAGATCCATAACTCCCAACCACCTGTCAAATGGTCCAGGTTAATGAAAGAAGGCAGTTAATAATTGGTCTCAATGCAGAGTACGGTGAAGACTGTAATTAAGTAATGTCAAGTGGGAATAAAATACTGATCAAGATCTTTACTGACCTTGTGTTGCAGTTACTATAGATCCAGAGAATGACAACACATTTAATTACTCAGAGTTTATTTACTGAAGAAAATTTTGATGATAGATGTCTGGTTCAGAGCACTTCAGAACATATTACAGATTACTTGCAGAAACCATAAGTAAAAATCTCTGGCACAGAGGAATCTGCCAATTGCACAATTAGTTAAAGGGACAGTGTCAGAGATCAGTTTAAAAAAAAGCCACTTCATCCAGACAAGTCATTGGAATGGTGACAAAATCATTTCAGATCAAACTCTTAAGTTTTCTTGTGTGTATTAAAGATTCCTCTGTTCCATCAAAGCTAGAGATAACTATTAGCAGTAAATCATTAAGAGCAGGTTCTTCTGGAACGTACAGCTGCCCCCTCACCTATTTCTAGGAATGATAACGTTTGGCCCCAGTGTGAAGTATGCTGCTCGTGATTCCAAGTTGAACAAGGCAGGGATATAGCTGAGTAAAGTTCCCAGTTGTGGAGTTTGGGAATAGTCAGCATGTTCTGTTGATAGGTAGTGGTGTGGAAATTATACATGACAATGAGTCCCTTTGCTTATAGAGTCATTTACGATGTAGAAGTAGGCCATTCGTCCCATTGAGTCTATGCTGGCTCTCCGCAGAGCAATCCAGTTAGTCCCACTCCCCCTGCCAGATCACCATTGCCCTGCAAGTCTATTTCCTTCAAGCGGCCATCGAATTTCCTTTTGAAGTCTTTGATTGTCTCTACTTCCACCACCCTTGTGGGCAGCGAGTTCCAAGTCATTACTGCCCGCTGTGTAAAAAAGCTTTTCCTCACATCCCTCTGCATCTGTTTCCCAAAACCTTCAATCTGTGTCCCTAGTCCTTGTACCATCAGTTAATGGGAACAGGTTTTTCTTGTCTAACTTATCTAACCACCGTGTTATCGGCTTGCATCCAGTGTGGAAGAAGTGTGAGCACTGGTTCTCAAACTGGGGTATGTGGACCCCTGGGGGTCTGCAGGGACATTCCAGGTGAGTCCTTGAGGAAGAAAATGAGCAGCAGCCGGAGGCAGGCTTGGTGTAAACTGGGACGTGGAAGTGGAGTGTGGCCACCACATGTGCAGGAGATAGTGGGCTGGTTGTTTCAGCTAGGAGGGCAGCGCACATGGAGGAACGCTGAGAGGGGCAGGAATGTCACCAGGTAGGCCCGCGGTTCCCAAGGCTGGTGGTGGGCCCAGGTGAGTTCAGCCTTGTTCAAGAGAAGGGAAGTTTTTAAATATTTAGGGGGACACACCCTTCTCACTGATATCTGTAAATAAATGCCTGTTTTCTTAAAAACATTATTAAAATGCTCTTTACATGCAGCGCTTTCATATCATGAGTAAATGATATAATTTAGATGGGGTGTGGTCGTGATTACTAATCCTTTGAATAAGGGGTTCCTTCAAACAAGAATGTTTGTGAACCACGCAGTTAGAGCAATTAACTCTGAAGGCAAACCGTTCTATTTGAAGCACTGAGATTGACACTGAACAACATGGGGTTCAAAACTCCACAGGGAAATCACATTGCATTTTGAGTCCAACACATGGACCACTTGGCCATCACAGCTGTGCAGCCAAATCTTTTTTAGGTAAGGGTATTAACAGAACCAAGTCCTGATCAATGGAATTAAGATATGGATCAACCATGATCTAACAATGGCAGACAGGCTTGAGGGGCTGAATGGCCTTCTGTTCCTATGTTTCTAAGGCGATCAGTTCAGTGCTGCTGGCAGGATCTGTGAGTGGAGGGCCATGCATAGGTAGTGTAAGAGTGCAGGAGATCCCTGGTTCATGCTACCTGACTCTGTTAGCATCGATTTGAACTGCAAGGATGCAGAGTGGCCAGTCATCAATAGCGTCGGAGCATGGGGCAGCACGCTCGCTTTTCCTGCCTTCACTGGGTCACTAAACCGCTTCCATTATGATATTATTGCTATCACAGAGACATGGTTGAGGGAAGGGCAGGACTGGCAGCTCAATATTCCAGGGTATAGAATCTTCAGGCATAACAGGGGAGGTGGTAAAAGAGGAGGTGGCATTGCACTGTTGATCAAGGAGTCAATTACTGCAGTAAGGAGGGATGATATCTCATCTTCCTCACATGAGATCCTATGGGTAGAACTTAAAAACAAAAAGGAGGCAATCACTTTGCTGGCAGTATACTACAGGTCTCCAAACAGTCAGGGAGAGATAGAGGAGCAGATATGTCAGCAAATCTCAGAAAGGTGTAAAAATAATAGGGTAATAATAGTAGGGGATTTCAACTTCCCCAATATTAACTGTGATAGTCTTGGGGCAAAAGTCTTAAAGGGCAGAATTCTTAATCCAGGAGATCTTTTTGAGCCAGCACATAGAAAGTCTTACAAGAGAAAGGCCGGTACTGGTCTTAATCTTAGGGAATGAAGCTGGACAAGTGACAGAAGTGTCAATGAGGGTGCATTTCGGGGATAGTGACCATAACTCTGCAAGATTTAAGGTTGTTATGGAAAAGGACAAAGAGGAACCAGAAATAAAGGTATAAATTGGGGGAAGGCCGATTTCAATATGATAAAACAGATCTGGCCAAAGTGGACTGGGAGCAGCTACTTGTAGGAAAGTCTACATCAGACCAGCGGGAGTCATTCAAAAAGGAAATAGTGAGAGTTCAGGGCCAACATGTTTCCAGGAAGGTGAAGGGTAGGACCAACAAGTCCGGGGAACCCCAGATGTCAAGGGATATATGGGATTGGATAAGGAAAATAAAGGAGGCTTATGGCAGATTCAGAGGGCTGAAACAGCGGAGGACCTAGAGGAGTATAGAAAGTGTAAGTGGGGGGGGAGGGGGGGTACTTAAAAAAGTAATTAGGATAGTGAAGAGGGGGAGGCATGAAAAAACACTGGTGGGTAAGATAAAGGAAAGTTTTATAAGTATATTAAGGGCAAGAGGATAACCAGGGAAAGAGTAGAGCCCATTAGGGACCAAAGTGGCAATGTGTGTGTGGAGCCGGAGGATGTAGGTGAGGTTTTAAATGATTACTTTTCATCTGTGTTCACTATGGAGAAGGTTGATGTCGGTGTAGAGATCAGGGAGGGGGATTGTGATATATTTGAACAAATTAGCATTGAAAGGGAGGAGGTATTAGCTGTTTTAGCGGGCTTAAAAGTGGATAAATCCCCAGGCCCAGATGAGATGTATCCCAGGCTGCTATGTGAGGCAAGGGAGGAGATAGCAGGGGCTCTGACACAAATTTTCAAATCCTCTCTGGCCACAGGAGAGGTGCCAGAATACTGGAGGTCAGCGAATGTGGTACCATTATTCAAGAAGGGTAGTAGGGATAAACTAGGTAACTACAGGCCAGTGAGTCTAACATCAGTGGTAGGGAAACTATTGGAAAAAATTCTGAGGGACAAGATTAATCTCCACTTGGAGAGGCAGGGATTAATCAAGAATAGTTAGCATGGCTTTGTCAGGGGGAGATCGTGTCTAACGAATTTGATTGAATTTTTCGAGGAGGTAACTAGGTGTGTAGATGAGGGTAAAGCAGTTGATGTAGTCTACATGGACTTCAGTAAGGCTTTTGATAAGGTCCTGCATGGGAGATTGGTCAAGAAGGTAAGAGCCCATGGGATCCAGGGCAATTTGGCAAATTGGATCCAAAACTGGCTTAGTGGCAGGAGGCAGAGGGTGATGGTCGAGGGTTGTTTTTTGCAATTGGAAGCCTGTGACCAGTGGTGTATCGCAGGGATTGGTGCTGGGACCCTTGCTGTTTGTAGTGTGCATTAATGATTTAGATGTGAATATAGGAGGTATGATCAGTAAGTTCGCAGATGACACAAAAATTGGTGGTGTCATAAATAGTGAGGTGGAAAGCCTTAAACTATAGGATGATATAGATGAGCTGGTAAGATGGGAAGAGCAGTGGCAAATGGAATTTATTCCCAAGAAGTGTGAGGGGATGCATTTTGGGAAGACTAATAAGGCAAGAAAATATACAATAGATGGTAGGACCTTAGGAAGTACAGAGGGTCAGATGGACCTTGGTGTACTTGTCCATAGATCACTGAAGGCAGCAGCACAGGTAGATAAGGTGGTTAGGAAAACATATGGGATACTTGCCTTTATTAGCCGAGGCATAGAATATAAGAGCAGGAAGGTTATGATGGAGCTGTATAAAACGCTAGTAAGGCCACAGCTGGAGTACTGTGTACAGTTCTGGTCGCCACATTATAGGAAGGGTGTGATTGCACTGGAGAGGGTACAGAGGAGATTCACTAGGATGTTGCCTGTGTAAGGGAGTGGGTAGCACCTCTCACGGGCGGGCTCGCCGCACTCCTTGTGGCTCATCCTGTATTTGTCCTCACCTTGATCCAGCTCTCACCTGTGGCTCCAAGAGCTGTTAGCATAACAGTAAACTGCTTCGTGGGTGGGCCAAACTAGGCAAGGGTAGCCATCATGTCTCCTACCCTTGGCGACTTAGGATTTGTCTGCCTTGGCGTGCAAAGATTGATTCCAGTGGATTGGGTAGATGAGACCAATCTAGGGTCCAATGGTCTTGAAGGCAGTTCAGTGCCATGTTGTGGAATGCGCAGAGCTCGACAAGACACAGTAGTAGTCCTGGTCACACACTACATCCGAATCTATCTTCAGCCGTCTAGTCTCATCTTGCCACTGGACCAAGATAGACCAGGATGAGAGTGAGGCTGACAATGTGCAACCCTCCCTCACTAAAATCCAATTCACCCACAAATCATGTTTATTATCTTTCTTTATCTGTCATCCATTATCCAGCTGTCACAAGTCCTGTGGTGATGGGCGAGCGACATAGCAACAGGTGTGGATTCACTGGGAACATGTCGCCACAAACCTACAAACAGTCGGCTTAGGCCATAGGGTTATTTTTCATCAGAAGGAATCAGTAATGGAACTCGGCAGCTCCATGAGAGACTGAGCAGCTCTTTTCAAGACTACACTGCTCACCTCCCTAGAATGAGGAAGGGGCTAGAAAAGGTACCCCAAACATTGTCTGCTTCACCTATCCTGGCCAGCAGGCTGCAGCTGGTGGGGATCTCATCAATGTGGTCTTATTTCAATCTCAAAAAGGTAAAGGTGACACTGGTTACCACTAGCGTATGGAACGTGCACACCCTCATGGACAATGCCACCGCCGACAGACCTCAGAGAAGAACTGCTCTTTTCGGTACAGTTGGCTTGGTACAACGTCCAGATCACTGCTGGCAGCAAGACGCGTCAACCTGAGGAGGGTCAGCTCAAGGAAATCGGCACAGGTTACACATTCTTTTGGTGGAGCCATGGTAAAGAAGAACTGCGTGAAGCTGGTGTAGGCTTTGCTGTCATGAACCATTGCTTCAGTAAGTTGATTTGCCTTCCCAAGGGTGTTAATAATTGTCTGATGGTGCTTAAGCTCCACTTGCACAGCACCAGGCAAACAAGTCTCTCTAGTGTGTGCACCCCCACCATGACCAACCCTGATGAAGTCAAGGATAAATTTTATGACAACCTCCACACCTTGATCAGCTTGTCCGACTTTGGCACAGCAGCAATCATTCTTGGTGACTTTAACGCAAGAGTTGGTGCAGATCACCAGGCATGGGAAGGGGTCATCGGAAAAAATAGGATTGGCAGTTGTAACAGCAATGGTCTCCTCCAGCTGAAGACGTGAACCGAGCCTGAGCTCTTAATCACCGACATAGTTTCCACCTCCCTAACCGCAACAAGATGCACCCCCATGCACTGGCATCTAATTGACAATGTCATCACCAGGTAGAAGATAGGTAGGATGTGTGTGTAACAAAAGCCATTTGCAGCACTGACTGCTGGACTGAACACCGTCTTATCATCTCAAAGCTAAACATCAAGCTAGACACCCCCAGGACATGAAGATCCAGAAGAGTGTTGATATCTCAAGGCTCAAACAGGCAGTTGTAAAGGAATCTTTCATAGAAACTCAAGAGCTGCCTATGTACAGCAAACATGGACACTCACTGCATCGAGGATGATTGGGCGACTATCAGGGTTATAGTGCACTCCACTGCTCTTGAGATCCCTGGCCCTACCTCCCATGAGCATCAAGATTCGTTCAACGAAAACAATGAGATGATCCAGAAACTACTGAAGGAGAAACATCGCCTCTGTCGTGCTTACCTCAATGACAAGTTATCACTATCCAAGCACGATGCCTACCGAATCAGAAAGATGCAAGACACTTGGCTGAATCAGAAAGCAGGCAAACTCCAGTCAATTGCTAACCACAAAGACTGGAAGAGATTCTACGATGCTCTGAAATCTGTCTCCGGGCTCCAGTTTACTGGTTCATGACCAATCCTCGTTGCCAATGGGTCAACACTGCTCACAGAGAAAGCCCAAGTTCTAGAAAGATGGACAAAAAGAGTTTTAACCACATCCTCAATCGGCTGTCATCCATCAATGAAGATGGCTATAACAGGCTGCCACAGGTTGCCATCAACTGTTCTCTTGATAACCCTCCCACACTGTTAGAAATGGCAAAACCTATGAAACTCCTGTCCAGTGGCAAAACTCCAGGAGCTGATGCTATCCCAGCTGAGTTCTACAAGGCTGGAAGTCAATGCCTGGTCAAGAAGCTCACTGAACTCCTTCAGTCTATGTGGGAGCGAGAAACAATTTCTTAGAGCAACATGTTCTAGAGCCAACCAGAGAACAGGCTATTCTAGACCTGGTAATGTGCAATGAGGCAGGATTAATTAATGACCTCATAGTAAAGGAGCCTCTAGGTAGCATGGTTGAATTTCAGATTCAGTTTGAAGGAGAGAAGAGTGGGTGTAAGACTAGTGTTTTAAATTTAAATAAAGGCAATTTACATGGGTATGAAGACTGAGCTGGCTAAAGTGAACTGGGAAATTAGGTTAAAGGTTAGGACAGCATTTAAGGAGCTATTTCATAACACTCAGAAAAGATACATTCCAGTGAGAAAGAAAGACTTTAGGAGAAGGATGCACCATCCGTGCCTAACTAAGGAAGTTGAAGAAAGTATCAAACTGAAAGAAAAAGCGTACAGTTCTGCGAAGATTCATGACAGGTCAGAAGATTGGACCGAATTTAAAAACCAGTAAAGAATGACTAAAAAAGGAGGGAGAAGTTAGAGTATGACAGAAAGCTAGCTAGTAATATAAAAACAGATAGTAAGAGTTTCTACAAATATTTTAAAAGGAAAAGAGTAACAAAAGTGAGGGTGTGACCTCTAGAGAGTGGCTATAGGGATAATGGGAAACAAGGAAATGGCAGAAGCTTTAAACAGATATTTTGCATCTGTCTTCACTGTTGAAGAATCAAATAACATCCTGGAAACAATTGTGAATCAAGAGGTGAAAGGGAGGGAGGAACTTAAAACAATTACAATCACCAGGGACAGGGTACTGAGAAAACTATTAGAAATAGTTGTTTGGTAGTACAGAACTTGAGTATTGCTGAAAATAGAGACATGCTGTCGAAGCTTTTTGTCTTGTACTCATCAGGACAACCCACAAGAATACCAATGTAAGGGAAAACAACAACTTTATACTGTATGAGAAGAGAGTGCTGATTGGTTGACAATTGAACTCTGATTGGTAGGGGCATTGCCATGGAGAATGCACCAGTTTATGATGGCTGGCAGTTAACTGCCACGCTTTGTTTGAAATTTAAACCAGGCAGCTTGACTCTGATTGGTCAAGGCATTGTCCTGAGGAATGAACCAGCGAATGGCTGTCACTTATTTTGTTTAGCTGAAACAGGTGCAATGTGTGTACATGTTCTTTCTGTCTGCAAAGAACAGGGCCCTGTGTATTAATATATGTAGCTTCCAGTGTGTGAAAATGAGCCACACTGCGAACCCTATTGACAATCTTTAATTTGTTGTCAGCGTACTTCTTAGCACACTGAGTTTTGAGTTTTGCAAGCATGGGCTGGTTGGGTATGGCCTATACCTGGCCCGTTGCGAGCAGCGGAAGGAGCATGTTGTTTGATACGATCCACGACCCAGCATCACACTGGCATTGAAATTCATATAATCACATTACTCATTTGTCTTGACGACAGCATCCTGTTAGTGGCGAACACCACACATGTTGCTACTGCATAGTAGCAGCGTGAAACAGCTAGCTTCACCTGGTGCTCATTGCGTGACAATGGCTACCCTGATCAGATCATTTCTCGCTGTATATCGCACAAACTTATGAACGGGCTTAAGGCCGTCATTTTATTCTCTGGAGAGTGCCCAGTCTACCTCAAATTACCCTGGAAGGTAATGTATCCCAAAAATTTGAGCAACAGGTGAAGCTAGCTGAAGATCAGGTGCCACATCAAAGTTTACTACACAAAATAGGAGCTCATGGTGTAGGGGGTAACATATTAGCATGAATAGAGGATTGGTTAGCTAACAGGAAGCAGAGTAGGGATAAATGGGACATTTTCAGGTTGGCAAGCTGCAACTAGTGGAGTGCCACAAGAATCAGTGGTGGAGCCTCAACTATTTACAATCTGTACAAATGACTTGGATGAAGGTTGCTGAGTTTGCTTATGACACAAGGATAGGTAGGATAGTAAGTTGTGAAGCGGATATAAGGAATCTGCAAAGGGACTTAGGTTAAATTTGGCAGATGGAGTATAATGTGGGAAAATGTGAACTTGTCCACTTTGACAGGAAGAATAGAAAAACAGCATATTATTTAAATGGAGAGAGATTGCAGAACTCTCCAGAGGGATCTGGGTGTCCTGGTACATGAATCACAAAAAGTTAGTATGCAGGTACAGCAAGTGATTAGGAAGGCAAATGGAATATGGCTGTTTATTGCAAGGGGAATGGAACATAAAAGTAGGGAAGTATAGTGTTGTATAGTGTGTTGGTGAGACCACATCTGGAGTCCTGTCTACAGTTTTGGTCTCCTTACTTAAGAAAGGATATAATTGCAATAGAAGCAGTTCAGAAAAGGTGCACTCAACTGATTCCTGGGATGAAGGGGTTATCGTATGAGGAAAGGTTGAGCAGGTTCGGCCTGTATCCATTGGAGTTTAGAAGAATGAGGGGTGATCTTACTGAAACATATAAGATCTAGAGGGGGCCTAACAGAGGGTATTCTGAGAGGATGTTTCCACTTATGAGAGAGACTTAGAAATGGGGACACAGTTTAAAAACAAGGGGTCTCCCATTTAAGACAGAGGTGAGGAGAAATTTTTTCTCTCAGAGGGTCGTTAGTTTGTGGAATTCTCTTCCCCAGAAAGCAGTGGAGGCAGGGTCATTGAATATTTTTAAGGCTGAGGTAGATAGATTCTTGATTGACAAGAGAGTCAATGGGAGTAGACAGGAAAGTAGAGTTGAGGCCACAGTCAGATCAGCCATGATCTTACCAAATGGTGAAGCAGGCTCGAGGGGCCGAATGGCCTACTCCTGCTCCTAATTCATATGTTATGTTCATATGTAAACCATCCCACAAGAATACAAAGATGCCTCCATTGTTCACCTGTACAAGCGGAAAGGAATTTGCCAATTGTGCGACAATCACAGAAGAATCTCACTCCTCTCCATCACCGGCAAAATCTCCTCCAGAATCCTTCTGAACCTCTTAGTGCAACATCCCAATCAGAATCTTCTGCTAGAGAGTCAGTGTGGTTTCAGAAAAGGTCAAGGAACCACTGATATGATATTTGCAGTTAGATAGCTCCAGGAGAAATGCCAAGAAGAGAAAATGGACCACTACACCACGTTTGTTGACCTGACCAAGGCCTTCGACACAATGAGTCGTGAGGGCTTTTGGAAGGTAATGGAAAAATTTGGCTGCCCTGAGAAATTCATCACAATGGTTCGACAGTTCCATGGCTGCATGCTTGTGCGTGCCCTGGATGATGGTGAGTCTTCTGATCCATTCCCAGTTACTAATGGAGTTAAGCAGGGCTGTGTGCTAGCACCAACCCTCTTCAGCATGTTTTTCATCTGCTCTTTGATGCCTTCCATGATGGCGATCCTAGCATCAAAATCAGAAATCGCATGGATGTGAAGTTGCCCAATCTGAGATGATTTGGGATAAAATCCAAGGTCTCCAAGGACATGCATTGCGATTTCCTGTTTACCGATGACTGTGCGATAGTTGCCGGTTCAGAGCTGCACATGTAATGCAACACGGCCTTGTTCTTCAATGCATGCGACAACTTCGACCTTACGATCAGCACAAAGAAAACTGAAGTAATGTACCAACCTGCTCCAGGAAAGCCCTATCTCAAGGCCAAAGTTTCAGTCCATGAGCAGAACCTGTCAGCAGTGGATAAGTTTGCCTATTTCAACAACACACTCTGTCTCTCTCTCGAGCTGTTTATATCGATGACGAGACACGTGCAAGAATTACCAAGTCTATACAAGTGTAGCCTTTGGCAGAATTCGAACATCAGGCTGGAAATAAAGAGGAGTAAGTCTGCCAACCAAACAAGGTCTACAGAGCAATAGTCCTGCCCACTCTGCACTGCGTATGCGAGACTTGGACTGTGTTTGATTCGTTTTGTGGGATGTGGGTGTCAGTGGCTCGGCCATTTATTGCCCATCCCTAATTGCCCTTGACATCTGAATAGCTTGCTATGCTGTTTCAAAGGGCAGTTAAGAGTCAACCACGTTACTGTGGGTCTGGACTCACATGTAGGCCAGACCAGGTAAGGACAGATTTCCTTCCCTAAAGGTCATTTGTGAACCATTGGGTTTTTAACAACAATCGACAATGGTTTCATGGTCACCATTAGACTAGCTTTTAATTCCAGATTCATTAATTGAATTCAAATTTCACCATCTGCTGTGGTGGGATTCAAACCCATCTCCCAGAGCATTAGCTGGGCTCTGGATTGCTAGTCTAGTGACATTACCACTACGCCACTGCCTCCCCAGTCTATGAGTGTCATGCCCAACGCTTTCACTTGAGCTGCCTTTGGAAGTTTCTAAAGATCAGGTGGCAGGACAAGATACCAGACACTGTGGTGCCCACCCAAGCTGGCACATCCACACCATATTGAGACAGTCACAACAGATTTAGGCTGGTCATGTAGTCAGAATGCCTGACACTCGCTTATCAAAGCAAATCTTCTATGGAGAGATTGAGTGTGGGGTGCGCTCTCATGGCGGTCAAAGGAAGTGCTACAAGGACAATCTGAAGACTTCGCTTAGGAGTTTTGATGTCGTCCCCAAGTCCTGAGACAAACTTGCCCACGATCGCTGCACCTGGTGCAACCTGGTGTGGCCTTCTTCGAAAGCAAGCGCATATCAGAGGTGGAGAGAAAATGCAAGGAGAGGAAATCCCTAGCCAGCAGCGCATCCAAACTCATTTGTTTGCAGTATCCTGCCCTATTTTCAGCAGAACCTTTGGGAACAGTTCAGCTTTAGCAGTCACCTACGTACCCACCGGAACCCTACCAAACCACCCAGATGATGGACATGGTCATCTTCATCTCGAACTGGACAGGAGAGGACAGTGGATGGGAGACACTGAGTACCACTCACAGCTGATGCCTCCTTCCCCATCCATCCCACACATCACTCCCTTCACTGACTATGCAGCAAGCCCTCAGTCCACAGCCTCATCTCCTCTTGCAGAATGGATCTCCAGGTTGACATTGGAGGCAATGCAGATTCACTGCTTAGGTCCTGACCCTTGTATATCTTTTGTATGGGCAGATGAACAGAGGGCTTCCCTGACTGGTGGAAGTGTAGCTGTCTGCCGTCGCTTAGTGCCTTTTGCCTCTGAGTCAAAGCTTTGAGTTCAAGTCCTACTCCAGAGACTTGAGCACAGGATCTAGGATCACACAACTAGGGCAATAATGAGGGAACACAAGTAGAAAATGCTAGAAATGCTCAGCAGATCAGGCAGCATCTGTGAAACAGAGTTAATGTTTCAGGTCAGGTGACTATGTTTCCCTCCCCGCACTTGCTGCCTGACCTGCTGAGGATTTCCAGCATTTTCTGCTGTTATTTCAGATTTCCAACATCCATCTTACGTTGCCTGTGTATCAGTACTGAGGGAGCACTGCATTATCAGAGGCCCCATCTGCCCTCTCAGGTGGATGGAAAAGATCCCATGGCACTATTTCGAAGAAGAGGAGAGGCGTTCTCCCCACCAATCCCCAATATTTATCCTATAACCAAGATCACTTCAACAGAAGACCTCATTGCTGTTTATGGGAGCTTGCTGTGTGCACGTTGCCTGTCAAGTTTGCTATATTACAACAGTGACTACACTTCAAAAAGTACTTCATTGGCTGTGAAACACTTTGGGACATCTTAAAGTCATGAAAGACGCTTTACAAATGCAAGTCTCTCTTTCTTTAGGTGGCTACTGCTGTTTCCCTGTGATTGTCTTTAGCCTGTGAGGTAAGGATCCCGGGAAGCAGTGTTTTAACATCTTCATTAATTTGTTTACCTGCTTCTGCTCCCTACTGCAGCTATCCTTTAACAACAATCTGCATTTATATAGCGCCTTTACAACATAATCTGGGCTGCTGATGCCCCTGGAACCCCCCCGCCCCCCATCCTCCATGAGCTTGACTGTTTGACAGGCTGCAGCTCTCCTGCTAGATCTAAATGAGGTTGGGTCCTAAAATCACAGGGAGGCCCAAACTGCAGGAAGGGCCTCAAAACCGTGGGGGCCCCAACACCGCACTGCTAAAACAGGCAGTCGGTCAGAGCGCTCTGCTAATTGATCACCACAAGTCAACATTGACCCCACTGTCAACTGGGAGCAAAGGTACAAATGCACTTGAAAATGTGTAGCTTACTCAGTCTTGGTGCTTCTCCTGTGACAGTCCATTACTCCCTACAGAAACCCACAGCAAAAGCCCATTAAAAGTTTCTAAATCGTTTTCTCCTTCTGGTGTTGGATCTCCAGAATCACCTGGGCATTTGTAAATGTTTCTGACAGGATGGTGCCACCTTACTGCCATTATGGGGGGCAAATTGTCCTGGGCCTGTTGGATTGTCCACTCACTATGAGTACGGGAAAGCTGGACAAGGTGGCGAGCATAGTCATGAGAGACCCCCTCCCTCCACCTTCCACCTCTCAAATCTTCCTTTAGGAACCACCCTTGGTCTGCTGCGTTTGCTCCTCACTGCCGAACCCTGATCAACCCAGGGCAGGAGGAGAGGAAGGTGGACGTTCCCCCTGCCCCATTTCATTAGGTTTGACCTTCACCAGGGATATGTGTGATTCAGAGGTCAAACAATCAAATGGTGACTGTTGCCAGTAAAACATGTCAGTCAGAGGTCATTCATTCATACCTTTGTTACCTCTAGACGTGACTATTCCAGTCCCACAACCCTCCGAGATATCTGTGCTCCTCTAATTCTGGCCTCTTGAGTGTCTCCAATTTTAATCGGTCCACTATTGGCGACCGCACCTTCAGCTGTCTAGGCCCTCTCCACCTCTCTACCTCCCTTTCCTCCTTTAAGATGCACCTTAAAACCTACCTCTTTGGCCATCTACCCTAATATCACCTCGTGTGGGTGGCTCAGTGTCTGATTTTGTTTGATAATGCTTCTGTGAAGTGCCTTGGGACATTTCATTACATTAAAAGTGTATATAAATATGAGTTGTCGAAATAGTCACCAAGATTTTACTGTTGCCAAGGATATGCGTGGGTCAGAGGTCAAAAGTCATTGAAATTTGATTGGCGCCAGGGTTATGTGTTGGTCAGAGGTCAAAACAGTCAGTGAGATTATTTTGGGGCAATTTGAATCTAACTCACCTGTCAAGAAACTGATGGGATCGGGTGCGATGCTGAGTTCGCACGTTGCTCCATTGTATTGAAATAAACACTCAGCAATATTGGGTGGAGTGTGAAAACGATACTCCAGCCGTTCCCTCGCCTGGTGAGTTGGGTTAAAATTACTGCTGGGGCCTATCATTTCATATCTTATTTAACATAGTTTTATGGAGGAATTGCCCGAACAAGAAAAGGCTGGAAACACTGGCTCGGAGAAGGTGGTTTTAAACGTGTGTAAGTGTCGCTGACGCTCACTGACCTGGTAAAAGGACACAGTCCCAGCCTCGTAATCCAGCTGGATGCGCATTCTGCTAATGGCTGGGTACTCCAGTAAGTAAGTCTGCTGGTTCTTCTGACAGGCTGTCAGAAAACCTCGGTAGAAATATAAACACCACGATTTAGTGCTGTTGGTGAAGTAAGACTCCAGCCCCCCCCGGTCTATGGTCCCGTAGGCGACACCCACCCCCCAGGCAACGCCACCAGTCTTCACATCCCAGGAGTGGCAGCCAGCGGTGAAACTCTGTGAGCATAGGATCTGGTGCATGTTCTCAAACATTTTGGAGTTGTGCCAGGAGTTCTCTCCCATGTAGCCGAACATCACTGTCTTCTCATCATCGGAAACGTTCAGGAGCCAGTAGGCTGAGTCTGGGTCCAGAGTCAGTATCGACCACTGATCTAGGGGAGGGAGACATAAGCGGTCAGGAGCTGTTACATTCGTCTCACCCATGGGTAGCTCAACGGTAAAGGCCATCAGTATTTGCAATATAAGGTCAGTCTAGCTCACTTATCTCCTCTCTCTTCCCACCTGACAGACGCAGTGTAATATTGGGAACAAAGAACAAAGAACAGTACAGCACAGGAACAGGCCATTCAGCCTTCCAAGCCTGCGCTGATCATGATGCATGCCTAAACTAAAACCTTCTGCACTTTTGAGGTCCGTATCCCTCTATTCCCATCCTATTTATGTATTTTTCAAGATGCCTCTTATACGTCGCTATCGTACCTACTTCCACCACCTCCCCCGGCAACAAGTTCCAGGCACTCACCACCCTCTGTGTAAAAAAATTTGCCTCGCACATCCCCTCTAAACTTTGTCCCTCGCACCTTAAACCTATGTCCCCTAGTAACTGACTCTTCCACCCTAGGAAAAAGCTTCTGACTATCCACTCTGTCCATGCCGCTCATAACTTTGTAAACCTCTATCATGTCGCCCCTCCACCTCCGTCGTTCCAGTGAAAACAATCTGAGTTTATCCAACTTCTCCTCAAAGCTAATGCCCTCCAGACCAGGCAACATCCTGGTAAACTTCTTCTGTACCCTCTCCAAAGCCTCCACGTCCTTCTGGTAGTGTGGTGACCAGAATTGCACACAATATTCTAAGTGTGGCCTAACTAAAGTTCTGTACAGCTGCAGCATGACTTGCCAATTTTTATACTCTATGCCCCGACCGATGAAGGCAAGCATGCCATATGCCTTCTTGACTACCTTATCCACCTGCGTTGCCACTTTCAGTGACTTGTAGTCCTGTACTCCCAGATCTCTCTGCCTGTCAATACTCCTAAGGGTTCTGCCATTTACTGTATACTTCCCACCTGCATTAGACCTTCAAAAATGCATTACCTCACATTTGTCCGGATTAACCTCCATCTGCCTTTTCTCCGCCCAAGTCTCCAACCGATCTATATCCTGCTGTATCCTCTGACAATCCTCATCACTATCCGCAACTCCACCAACCTTTGTGTCGTCCGCAAACTTACTAATCAGACCAGCTACATTTTCCTGCAAATCATTTATATGTACTACAAACAGCAAAGGTCCCAGCACTGATCCCTGCGGAACACCACTAGTCACATCCCTCCATTCTGAAAAGCACCCTTCCACTGCTACCCTCTGTCTTCTGTGACCGAGCCAGTTCTGTATCCATCTTGCCAGCTCACCTCTGATCCCATGTGACTTCACCTTTTGTACCAGTCTGCCATGAGGGACCTTGTCAACGGCTTTACTGAAGTCCATATAGATAACATCCACTGCCCTTCCTTCATCAATCATCTTTGCAACTTCCTCAAAAAACTCAATCAAATTAGTGAGACATGACCTCCCCTTCACAAAACCATGCTGCCTCTCGCTAATAAGTTTGTTTGTTTCCAAATGGGAGTAAATCCTGGCCTGAAGAATCCTCTCCAGTAATTTCCCTACCACTGATGTAAGGCTCAGCAGCCTATAATTTCCTGGATTATCCTTGCTACCCTTCTTAAACAAAGGAACAACATTGGCTATTCTCCAGTCCTCTGGGACCTCACCTGTAGCCAATGAGGATGCAACGATTTCTGTCAAGGCCCCAGCAATTCTTCCCTTGCCTCCCTCAGTATTCTGGGGTAGATCCCATCAGGCCTTATCTACTTTAATGCTTTGCAAGACACCCAACACCTCCTCCTCTTTGATAATGAGATGACTGAGACTATCTACACTCCCTTCCCTCGGCTCATCATCCACCAAGTCCTTCTCTTTGGTGAATACTGATGCAAAGTACTCATTTAGTACCTCGCCCATTTCCTCTGGCTCCACACATAGATTCCCTTCTCTGTCCTTGAGTGGGCCAACCCTTTCCCCAGTTACCCTCTTGCTCTTTATATACGTATAAAAAGTGTGGGAAAATTCTGCAAAGTAGTGGAAGGGAATTGGAGCGAGAAATATGTAGGAAAATCTACAAGGTGCATAGCAGGCATAGAGTAATAATCATGGAAGATTTCAATATGCCATAATATCTGGCAGGAAGAAGTAGAGATAGATGAAAACAGAGTATATAGGAGCCCTTTCTCACTCAGTCCAACAGGAAAAGAATCATTGCTGGATCTTGTAATGGGTAACAAACCAGAACAGTTTGGAGAAGTAAGTCCAACAGGGGTGCATTTTAGTAGTAGTGATCACGATATAGTAACGGTTCAAGATTAGGGTCAAGAGAAATAAATTGGACAAAGATAAAGGTAAAAGTTTGGAAAAGAGAAAAATATGAAGAAATGAAGATAAAACTAAAGAAGGTAAACTGGGAGAAAGTCTTGACAAACAGAGACAGAAAAACTGTGGGGCATCTTGAAAAATCTATTCAATAGAGTTCAAGAGAAATGTATTCCACTGAAAGCCAAAAACAAGCGAGCCAATTATGGGCACGATGGATGAATAAAGAACTAAAGGGAAAACTGAATCTAAAGAAGACATATAAGAAGTACTTACTAATAAATCCAACTGGGAAATGAGGAGAAACATCTTTATTTAGAGAGCTGTTCGAATGTGGAATTTGCTACTACAAGAAGTGATTGAGACAAATAGCTTAGATGCTTCCAAAAGGAAACTAGATGAGTAAATGTGAGAAAAGGGGAATAGAAAGATATGAGAGAAGGCTGAGATGAGGTAGATGGAATGGGAGGAGACTCATGGAGTACAAACACAGACTAATTGCGCTGAATGGCCTGTTTCTCTGCTATATATTCTATATTAAAAAAAACTGACCCAGGAATCTCAGTGTTTGTATCGATATCTCTGCATCTGTATTTTTATCTATAATCTCTCTGTCCATGTGCGTTTGTTGGTGTCTGTCTATGGCCGGAATTTTACAGTGGGCGGACGGGAGCTGGACTCCGACGTAAATGTCGGTGCTGAGCCCGCTTCCGCCCAGCCTGGGGATCCGTCCTGTATTTTATGGATCCCCAGGGTTTAATTGGCCCGAGGCGGGACTTCCACCCACTTGAGGGAGGAGGTCCCGCTTCAGTGAGCTGCTGGCCAATCAGCGGGCCGGCAGCTCTTAGTCTCAGCAGTGCCACCGGGAGCGGTGGCCACTGCTGGGACTGCAGCCCAGCCAGCCGAGGAGGATACCAAGGAGCCGGGACTGAAGGTAAGTTTGGGTTGCCGCACCAGGGGAATCGGTCGTGTCCTGGTGAGGCTAGGGTGGTCGTTTGGGGGAGAGGGGGCGTTTGGATCTCGGGGTTGGGTTGGGAGGCAGGAGCGGCCCTCAAACGGGCACCCTGTGCCTGATTGCCAGGCTCCCACCCCCGGGGTGCAGAAAGCCAGCAGCTATAGCTGGGTGGCCTTTCACATTCCCGGCACGCCCGCTTGCCACGGGTAAAATACCCGTGGAGGCAGGCGAGGGCCCTTAAGTGGCCATTAAGTGGTCACTTAAGGGTCTTGATTGGCCTCGGGCGGGCGGGCGGGCCGCTTCTCACTCCCCGCCCCCCCGCCGGACCTCCGTAAACTTGGTCAGAGACGAAATTGGGGCGGTTAGGCCTCCCGGAGTAGTGGAAGGGAATTGGAGCCTTTCGTATTTAGAAAAGCAGCTCTTACTTGTGGTTCCCAAAATGGCTGACTGGTAGATGTAAGAATTATTCATCCGATTCTTGATAAGTTCAGGTGCGTTGTACAGATTCAGAATGAGCTTTGGAACATCTATGTGTGGTTCCCTCTGATTCTCAGCAACTCTGCAATGAAAGAGGAAACACATTCCTTTCAACATTTCAGATCAGCAATCCAAGGGTTAATGTTTCGTTATCCCACCAGTAATTCTCACGCTGACACTCAGTCGTAAACCTTTTCAGAGAGCTACCCAACAATCCCACTTCCCTGTGCTCTTCCCATTGCCCTGCAACCTTTCTCCTTTCAAGTATTTATCCAATTCCCTTTTTAAAGTTACTATTGAATATATGTTTCCACCAACCTCTCAGGCAGTGCATTCCAGAACTTAACAACTCGTAGAATAATTTTTCAATAGTGTATTGGCATTCATACATAGATCTGGGGCTGACGCCTGTATATAGGATCTGGGGCTGGTGGCTGTATATAGGATCTGGGGCTGACGCCTGTATATAGGATCTGGGGCTGTTGGCTGTGTATAGGATCTGGGGCTGACGCCTGTATATAGGATCCGGGTCTGACGCCTGTATATAGGATCTGGGGCTGGTGGCTGTGTATAGGATCTGGGGCTGACGCCTGTATATAGGATCTGGGGCTGTTGGCTATAGGATCTGAGGCTGACGCCTGTGAATAGGATCTGGAGTTGACGCCTGTATATAGGACCTGGGGCTGTTGGCTGTGTATAGGGTCTGGGGCTGATGCCTGTGTATAGGATCTGGGTCTGATGCCTGTATATAGGATCTGGGGCTGTTGGCTGTGTATAGGATCTGGGGCTGATGCCTGTGTATAGGATCTGGGACTGTTGGCTGTGTATAGGATCTGGGGCTGACGCCTGTGTATAGGATCTGAGACTGACGCCTGTGTATAGGATCTGGGGCTGTTGGCTGTGTATAGGATCTGGGGCTGACGCCTGTGGAGAGGATCTGAGGCTGGCGCCTGTGTATAGGATCTGGGGCTGTTGCCTGTATATAGGATCTGGGGCTGTTGGCTGTGTATAGGATCTGGGGCTGATGCCTGTGTATAGGATCTGGGGCTGTTGGCTGTGTATAGAATCTGAGGCTGACGCCTGTGAATAGGATCTGGAGTTGATGCCTGTATATAGGACCTGGGGCTGTTGGCTGTGTATAGGATCTGGGTCTGACGCCTGTATATAGGATCTGGGGCTGACGCCTGTATATAGGATCTGGGGCTGGTGGCTGTATATAGGATCTGGGGCTGACGCCTGTATATAGGATCTGGGGCTGTTGGCTGTGTATAGGATCTGGGGCTGACGCCTGTATATAGGATCCGGGTCTGACGCCTGTATATAGGATCTGGGGCTGGTGGCTGTGTATAGGATCTGGGGCTGACGCCTGTATATAGGATCTGGGGCTGTTGGCTATAGGATCTGAGGCTGACGCCTGTGAATAGGATCTGGAGTTGACGCCTGTATATAGGACCTGGGGCTGTTGGCTGTGTATAGGGTCTGGGGCTGATGCCTGTGTATAGGATCTGGGTCTGATGCCTGTATATAGGATCTGGGGCTGTTGGCTGTGTATAGGATCTGGGGCTGATGCCTGTGTATAGGATCTGGGACTGTTGGCTGTGTATAGGATCTGGGGCTGACGCCTGTGTATAGGATCTGAGACTGACGCCTGTGTATAGGATCTGGGGCTGTTGGCTGTGTATAGGATCTGGGGCTGACGCCTGTGGAGAGGATCTGAGGCTGGCGCCTGTGTATAGGATCTGGGGCTGTTGCCTGTATATAGGATCTGGGGCTGTTGGCTGTGTATAGGATCTGGGGCTGATGCCTGTGTATAGGATCTGGGGCTGTTGGCTGTGTATAGAATCTGAGGCTGACGCCTGTGAATAGGATCTGGAGTTGATGCCTGTATATAGGACCTGGGGCTGTTGGCTGTGTATAGGATCTGGGTCTGACGCCTGTATATAGGATCTGGGGCTGTTGGCTGTGTAAAGGATCTGGGGCTGACGCCTGTGTATAGGATCTGAGGCTGACGCCTGTATATAGGATCTGGGTCTGACGCCTGTATATAGGATCTGGGGCTGTTGGCTGTGTATAGAATCTGAGGCTGACGCCTGTGAATAGGATCTGGAGTTGATGCCTGTATATAGGACCTGGGGCTGTTGGCTGTGTAAAGGATCTGGGGCTGACGCCTGTGTATAGGATCTGGGTCTGACGCCTGTATATAGGATCTGAGGCTGACGCCTGTATATAGGATCTGGGTCTGACGCCTGTATATAGGATCTGGGATGTTGGCTCTGTATAGGATTTGGGGCTGACGCCTGTACATAGGATCTGGGGCTGTTGGCTGTGTATAGGATCTGGGTCTCATGCCTGTGTATAGGATCTGGGGCTGTTGGCTGTGTATAGGATCTGAGGCTGACGCCTGTATATAGGACCTGGGGCTGACGCCTGTGTATAGGATCTGGGTCTGACGCCTGTATATAGGATCTGGGGCTGTTGGCTGTGTATAGGATCTGGGGCTGACGCCTGTGTATAGGATCTGGGGCTGACGCCTGTATATAGGATCTGGGGCTGTTGGCTCTGTATAGGATTTGGGGCTGACGCCTGTATATAGGATCTGGGGCTGTTGGCTGTGTATAGGATCTGGGTCTCACGCCTGTGTATAGGATCTGTGGCTGTTGGCTGTGTATAGGACCTGGGGCTGACGCCTGTATATAGGACCTGGGGCTGACGCCTGTATATAGGATCTGGAGTTGACGCCTGTATATAGGATCTGTGGTTGTTGGCTGTGTATAGGATCTGGGACTGACACCTCTATATAGGATCTGTGGTTGTTGGCTGTGTATAGGATCTGGGACTGACACCTGTATATAGGATCTGTGGTTGTTGGCTGTGTATAGGATCTGGGACTGATGCCTGTACATAGGATCTGGGGCTGACACCTGTGTATAGGATCGCGGGCTGTTGGCTGTGGAAAGGATCTGGGGCTGTTGGCTGTGTATAGGATCTGGGGCTGACACCTGTGTATAGAATCTGGGACTGACGACTGTATATAAGATCTGGGGCTGACACCTGTGTATAGGATCTGGGACTGACGACTGTATATAAGATCTGGGGCTGACACCTGTGTATAGGATCTGGGACTGACGACTGTATATAAGATCTGGGACTGACGACTGCATATAGGATCTGAGGCTGACGACTTTTTTTTAATTCATTCATGGGATGCGGGCGTCGCTGGCCAGGCCAGCATTTATTGCCCATCCCTAATTGCCCTTGAGAAGGTGGTGGTGAGCTGCCTTCTTGAACGGCTGAAGTCCATTTGGGGTAGGTATACCCACAGTGCTGTTAGGAAGGGAGTTACAGGATTTTGACGCAGCGACAGTGAAGGAACGGCGATATAGTTCCAAGTCAGGATGGTGTGTGACTTGGAGGGGAACTTGGAGGTGGTGGTGATCTAGGACTGACGACTGTATATAGGATCTGGGGCTGGTGGCTGTATATAGGATCTGGGGCTGTTGGCTATATATAGGATCTGAGGCTGACTCCTGCATATAGGATCGTGGGCTGGCACCTGTATATAGGATCTGAGCTGGTGACTGTATATAGGATCTGGAGTTGATGTCTGCATATATGATCTGAGGCTTTATATAGGATCTGAGGCCAGTGCCTGTATATGGGATCTGGGGCCAGTGCTTGTATATGGGATCTGGGGCCAGTGCCTGTATATGGGATCTGAGGCCAGTGCTTGTATATGGGATCTGGGGCCAGTGTCTGTGTATGGGATCTTGGCCAGGGCATGTATATGGGATCTGGGGCCAGTGCTTGTATATGGGATCTGGGGCCAGTGCTTGTATATGGGATCTGGGGCCAGTGCTTGTATATGGGATCTGGGGCCAGTCTCTGTATATGGGATCTGGGGCCAGTGCCTGTATATGGGATCTGGGGCCAGTGTCTGTATATGGGATCTTGGCCAGGGCATGTATATGGGATCTGGGGCCAGTGCTTGTATATGGGATCTGGGGCCAGTGTCTGTATATGGGATCTGGGGCCAGTGTCTGTATATGGGATCTTGGCCAGTGCATGTATATGGGATCTGAGGCAAGTGCTTGTATATGGGATCTGGGGCCAGTGCTTGTATATGGGATCTGGGGCCAGTGCCTGTATATGGGATCTGGGGCCAGTGCTTGTATATGGGATCTGGGGCCAGTGCCTGTATATGGGATCTGGAGCCAGTGCTTGTATATGGGATCTGGGGCCAGTGCCTGTATATGGGATCTGGGGCCAGTGCTTGTATATGGGATCTGGGGCCAGTGCCTGTATATGGGATCTGGTGCTGATGACCTTTTTATGCTCAATAATGTGCTGACTTACACATCTTAGCCATTGGAGGAGCTGGGTCAGAGTTGAACCTGTCTGAAAATTGAATTATAGAGACAAAATGTTTTGCTAACTTTAATAACCCTTCAGACAGACAAAGACACAAGTTCCTGAACAGCAGCAGTTATTTACTGTATAACTGAATGAAACTTACTTAGAAAAGGTCTGGTTAGATTTCTGTTGGGGAAACAGAAAGAGAGGGCAGGTTAGAGCATTGAATGAACAGATGAACACATGATGAACTAAAACAAAGTTACTCTGATATTAGAGAGTATATTGCATCAGTGCGAGTTACAGGGACCCAATCGTCAAGCATGAGATGGCACCAGTGCACCTGGGTCAGGTGTGGGGCCACAGCAGCAATGCTGGGTGATTTTGGCAACAAAGTAATTCATGACAACGCTACTTCATCGGATAACGTCATCAGGATGCGCCGCGTTGCGCACATGCGCAGACGGTGTCATGCCCCTTGCGCATGCGCTGCGGTCCGACTCCCCAGGACTGATTTGCGCATGCGCAAAGGACGCGGTACGCGCATGCGCACACAGTCTATTCATCTCTGCGCATGCGCTGCGGGCCAACCTGCCGGTAAGGTTGTGCGCATGCGCAGATGACGTCATCGCGTTATTTCGTCTTCCTCCTGACGCGCCAGTTTGGCCTCTGCGCATGCGTCAAAGCTTCGGCGCGACTTTTTGAAAGTGGAAGGAGCGGAGGTTTCGTCGGGCATCTTATCTGAATTATTTATTCGTTTTGGAGACTTGCTTCATTTTTATTTGACACAGGAGATTGTTCCAAGGTAAGTTGCTCTGCCTTTGTAAGTTGCTCTGAAAACATTTCCATTGTCTGGGCCACCGCATGTTCTCCAGTCCCTGTTGTGAGTTGCTCTGAAAACATTTCCATTGTCTGGGCCACCGCATGTTCTCCAGCCCTTGTTGTGAGTTGCTCTGAAAACATTTCCATTGTCTGCGCCACTGCAGGTAGCAGGATGAAGGCACAGTGACTGTGATTTCTGGCGCCAAACAGTACACACTGCAGATACATGATGGCCAGGTTACCTGCAGCTGCATCTTCTTCATTCAGACTTTGTTGCCCTGCAAACGTGCTGTTGTTGTGCAGAGGCATCTGGGTCTGCCTTTGGACAGGCTCACCCCCAATTGTCGCTGGCGTGCATCTTAGACACCAACGACGACAGGCATGGCTGCTGCCATTGTGATTACAGAGGAACAGCCAAGGCCCCTCAGCCACAATGAAAAATACCGCTTGCTTTCAGATCAATTGTACCAGCTGCAACAGGCCGTTCTGCAGAGTGGAACGGCAGCATTCATGAGGAGACTGGACTGGCTGCGGCAACAGACTCTCCGCTGGCAGCAAGGACTGGCTGATGAGATGGAGCCATTTACTATGCCCAACAATTGCCCGGAAGCACCTTCGGATGGAGGTGGCCGCGCGCTGGACATCAGTCACGTGTCACAAACCCTGGATCCTGAGCGTCTCACCCCCTGGCCTAATGATCTGATGGACCATACATATGCCTACCTGTTCAAATCTCCACTTCCCCTACCTGCGGTACCCTCTCCTTGCTGCTCAGTTACACAGTCACCTGCTCCTACACCCATCAGGGCAGTGCACATGGACACACAGTTACCTGCTCCTACACCCATCAGGGCAGTGCACATGGACACACAGTCACCTGCTCCTACACCCATCAGGGCAGTGCACATGGACACACAGTCACCTGCTCCTACACCCATCAGGGCAGTGCACATGGACACACAGTTACCTGCTCCTACACCCATCAGGGCAGTGCTCATGGACACACAGCCACCTGTTACCCCATCCGACGTTGAAACAACCATGCAGAGCCTTGTGAGACTCCGCAATTGCCAGTTGCTGCCTGTCAAGCAGAGAGGGCGTCCAAAGGGGTCAAGCACTTGGGGAACATTCAGCAAGAAGAGACTGAGCACTAAAAGAAACAAGCATGCCGTGTCCAGTGGTAGCAGAAATGTGAATGCTCTTGCTGTGAACACAACTGGTGATAGTAGTAGGCAGGATTAAATGGGAATGGATGGAAAGACGCACGAGTAACATAACCACTGGCAGGGAACTGCTGGGCTAAATGGCCAGCTTTATGTTCATAGCCCAAAAGAAATGTGCTTCTTTTCCAGCACCCTCACATCATTTATGTTTTCCCTGAGAGCAGCATTGAACCATCACGAGATAGGGGCAGTAACATCATCCTGCCTCCTGCAGCTGAGGTGGGTACTAAGTGATTCATTGGCGGTGTTATCAGTACATGCCTTAACCGCAGAACACAAAGCATGCTCAACAGTAATTTCATTGGAGGGAGGGAAGCTCTGACACTGATGTTCTTTCCTTATTTTCTTTCATGTAAAACGTGCCCTTGAGAAAACAATCCTTGACACTTAAGGACGGCATTCAAGCAAAGGAGGCAGTGCGGGAGAGGACGCAAGGATGTGATGATTCCTGCATCTGAGGTGGGTAATAAGTGCTTCATTGGCGACGTTATCAATTGGTGCCTTCACTGCAGAACTTAAAAAGGTGTGCGCAACAGTAATTTCAGTGGATGGAGGGAGGCAAGCTCTGACTCTGATTTGCTTTTCTTGTTTTCATGTAAAACATGCCGTCGAGAAAACAATCCTCGAGACTTACGGTCAGCATTCAAGCAACGAAGGCAACTGGATCATGCTGCGGAGCTCATCACGATGTGAAAAGGAACATTGCATTTATGGATGAATTGGGAATGAACATTGGGATGCACTTGGGGAACATTCACCAAGAATAGATTGAGCTCAGACTCTTGTGACTTTGCCTTCTTCACATGGACAATACAGTAGTGGAATAGAGAGCCAAGCTTTTATTCACCACAAGGCTCTCCAGGAACAATCTCTTCAGCTGTGCATAGCAGAGAATCGGCCTGTCTGTCTAACGGGAATGCTGGACACAACACTCATGTATCCATGCACAGCAGTTCCTCAGATACTTAATGAACTTAATAAAACTTTTCAATAATTAAACCCAGAATTGTTGAGGTTTTGTTTTGCATGCTATTTCCCCGACTTTGCAACTGCACTTCAGATATTCAACTATGGTGGGGGGGGGGGGGCATAGGGAGGGGTGTTTGAAGAGGGGGAGGGGTGGGGAGTGCGGGGAGGGGTGGGGAGAGGGAGCATGCAAAATGCAGGGACCAAACAGTTGCAATGCCTGAAGTACTGAGGAGATTTAGAGAAAGCAACTGGGTAGGGGAGAAAGCAACTGGATTGCGCATCCGCAGCTGGAGGGAACGGCTGAATGGAGAGGGCCGGAAGCGAGAGGCCGTAGAGAGCCGCGGGGAGCGAGCGTGCGAAGACCTTTGTGTCACCGGGTCCAGGGACTGGCCAGTAAGTCTTTTGCTGCACTCCTCTTCCGTTCCGCTGCTCCCCCCCCCACTCTCTCCCCTTCCTCCCTCTCCCCCCAGCTCTCCCCCTCCCCCTTCCTTACCCCTCCCTCTCCCTCTTTCACCCCCTCTCCCTCCCCCCCTCCCTCTTTCTCCCCCCCTCCCTCTCCCTCTTTCTCCCCCCCTCCCTCTCCCTCTTTCTCCCCCCCTCCCTCTCCCTCTTTCTCCCCCCCTCCCTCTCCCTCCCCCCCTCCCTCTCCCTCTTTCTCCCCCCCTCCTCCCCGGCACCGCTACCGCTGGTCTCCCCGCGCTGCTCTCCCCGGCCCCCGCGCTGCTCTCCCCGGCCCCCGCGCTGCTCTCCACGGCCCCCGTGCTGCCTTTCCCGGCCCTCGCGCTGATCTCCCCGGCCCCCGTGCTGCCTTTCCCGGCCCCCGCGCTGATCTCCCCGGCCCCCGCGCTGCTCTCCACGGCCCCCGTGCTGCCTTTCCCGGCCCCCGCGCTGATCTCCCCGGCCCCCGTGCTGCCTTTCCCGGCCCCCGCGCTGATCTCCCCGGCCCCCGCGCTGATCTCCCCGGCCCGCTCCACTCTCTCACTCCGGCCATTGTATTCTGCCACGTGTTTGTTAGGTTTCATCTCTGTGATTTTTTGAATAGCGCCATCTTTGGTCCTGGCAGCTGCAACAGTCGCTGGCTATGGCGTTTTCGTGGCACATGCTGCATCTGCGCATGTGCCAAAACAGCGCCACCTACCGATCGCGTTGTCAACAATTGCGGTCTTTTGGCAACGCTCTAACAATGACCAACCTCAAAGAAAGGCCTCATGCAACAACAACTTACATTTACACATAGCGCCTTTAATGCAGTAAAATCTCCAAAGACACTTCACAGGAGTTTTATCAAACAAAATTTGACATTGAGCCAAAGAGTTAGAGAATGATACAGCACAGAAAGAGGCCATCTGGCCCATCATTTCTGTGCCAGCCCTTTGAATCAGCCATTTATTAATCCTACACCCCCTACCCTTTCTCCATAGCCCTACAAAATTTTCTCCTTCAGGTATTTATCCAATTTTGAAAATTATTATTGAATCTATCTCCACTGCCATTTCAGGCAGTTTCCTGATCATAATAACTGGCTGTGTAATTTTTTAAATAGTTGTATAGGACCTGGGGATATCTCCTCAGGTTCTATTGCTGATTACCTTAAAGCTGTACTGTCTGGTTACCGACCCTTCTGCCACTGGAAACTTTCTCCTTATTTACTCTATCAAAACCCTGCATGATTTTGAACAACGCTATCAAATTTCCTCTTAAACTCTGCGCTAAGGAGAACAATCCCAGGTTCCCTAATCTCCCCACATAACTGAATTCCATCATCCTTCGTACTATTCTAATAAAGCTCCTTTGCATCCTCTCTAAGGCTTTCACATCCTTTCTAAAGTGTGATGCTTTGAACTGGACACAATAAAGGTTTACCATAACTTTCTTGCTTTTGTACTCTATGCCTCTATTAATAAAGCTAAGGATCCCGTATCCTTTTTTAAAAACTTGTCCTGCCACCTTCAAAGATTTGTGTCTAAACACCCCCAGGTCTCTCTGTTCCCGCACCCCCTTTAAAATTGTTTATTTTGTTTATATTGCCTCTCATTCTTCCTACATAAGGACATATTAGAACAAGAGAGAGAAGTGGAGAGGCAGAGATGTTTAAGGAATGAATTCCAAAGCTTCGGGCCTAGCCAACTGAAGGCATAGCTGCCAATAAGGATGGAAATTGAAAATGCACAAGAGGCCAGAATTGGAGGAGTGTAGATATCTTGGAGTGTTGTAGGGCTGGAGGAGGTTACAGAGATAGGGAGGGATACGGCAATGGAGGGATTGGAACACAGGGATTTTAAGAATTTTAAAATGGAGGCAGCAGATCACCAGCAGTTAATCTGTTGTTTGCTGAAAGTGTACCTGGATAAACAGGAGAGGATCCATATGTACCAGATTCTGGGTTTCATCATCTATCAGTTTAATCTGATTCATTCTCTTGGTCAACTCATCAGAACATCTGACACTCTGTGTCAACACCTTGAGCCCCTCCTCTTCAATCATTTTCAGGGCATAGTCTTCATCTTCTTCCAGGCTCTTCCTCCACTCGGAGAACTTCTTTGATAGGTTTCCTTTCAGCTGATCGATTTGTGTCTGAAATTCCAAACCACATTCTTGTTACAGACTGATTGGTTACCCTGTGGACAACAGACACTTTACTGGACCATCAGCTTCATGTCAAGTGGGAGTCACTGCTTGATGAAACACATTTGAATCTTCACAGCCTTATACTAATTTTCCTTTAAAGTTATGCGAATATTGTGCTCGCTGAGGTGAGCGAATGATAATGGGTGAAGACCAGACTTTGCATTATGAATCTGCCTGGCTCGCATGGATTCTCTTCAATATCTCACATTTGCCTTTCTCCACAGTTTCTCTCTCCCCCTCTATCTCAACTGGGCACAGGATTCAAATGAGTGTCATTGGAAGAAACTTTTATTGACAACTGGAGTGATCTCACTGAGGTGGACACATTACAGAACATTCATTCATTCTTGGGAAGTGGGCATCGCTGCAAGGCAGGCATGTATCGCTCCTCCCCAGTTGCCCCTGAGAAGGTGGTGGGTGGGCCTTCATCTTGAACCACTGGTCTCTTCAGAGAGCAGTTAAGAGTCAACCATGCAGTTCTATACAGGCCCAGACTGAGTAAGGACAGCAGATTTCCTTCTATAAAGAGGCATTCATGAATCAGTTGAGTTTTTTTTATGCCAATCCAACAGAGTTATGGTCACTTTTACTGATGCCAGCTTTTTATTTCCAGATTTTGTTTTCTAAGTAATTTCAAATTCTCAAACTAGCCATGGTGGGATTTGAACCCTGGGTTCTTAGTTGAGTAACATTAACCATTACACTATTGTACCCTTTGTTAAAACAAGTTTCTCTTTGGCCTCATTATCTCGAGAGACAATGGGTAAGTGCCTGGAGGTGGTCAAAACAAGTAGGTGGATAGAAAAGAACAAGTCCCTCAACAAATTACTCAAGGAATAGAAAGCACCGGAAACACACAGTTGGTCAGTTGGTGTCTGCAGAGAGTGTGGCACAATTGACATTTGGAGTGAGGGCCATTCTTCAGAACTAAAACATCAGGAAGATCATTACAATAAGGGGAAGGGGAGTGTATATTTTATATGTTTTATATATGTAAAGGGTGAATTGGTATAAAAGATAACCGCAGTCAAGTAACAGATATGAGCATTAAGCCATCAACAACAACTTGCATTTATGCAGTGCCTTTAAAATAGTAAAATATGCCAAGTTGCTTTACAATGTGGTAATCAGACCAAAACTGACAGCAAATCAAAGCAGGAGACATTAAGATAGGCGCCCAAAACCATGACCAAAGAGGGAGGTTTTGAGGAGCATCTTAAAGGAAGAGAAAGTGAGGCTGAGGCAGAAAGGTTTAAGGAGGGAAATCCAGGGCTGACAGCTTAGACAGACATAGTAACGGCCACCAGTGATGGGGTGAAGGAAGTCAGGGGATGGGAAAGAGGACAGAGATGGAAAAGCGCAGCAGTCCTGCAGAGTATGCAAATAGAAGGTAGGAGGGAATAGGAAGAAGAGGGGAGAGATGGAAACCCCAGGGCTTGATAATGAAGAGACAGCTGAAGTCGTCAATACAGCCAGCTAAACAAATAGAGTGAGCTGTCCATTTCTACAGGATTGCAAGCGACAATTGACAACATGCATAGCAGGCAAATCCCCATTGGAAAACCCCCAGGCTGCTATATTCCAAGGTGTGCTACCCATGGGAGCTCCAGGTCACAGAAACCCTTCAAATCCTATCATGTCAGTTTAAGTAAGCAGCTCGTTCCCATGTCAAACATCTAGCTCAAGAGAAGTCCCTTCTTAAACCCTGCGCCAGTATGCACACTCTACCTTTATTTCTGATTTTGATATCGTCAAGTCTTGGTTTTTGAAATGGCAATCCTGCTGAATTATCCGGAGATTCTCAACTTCTTTTTTCAATTTTTCCTATTAAGACAGTTTAAATAATTCAAAGAAAAATTAATTTGCAGCATGAATTAAAAGGCATTCCAGGGAGTGCAGTAGACGATAGTTCAGGGACTATACTGTCTGCCTCTGGTCACTGAACAGAACTATTTATTCTCAGTGAAGAAGAAAACAAAACGCATATTTATAGCACCTTTCATGACTTTAGGATATCCCAAAGTACTTTGCAGACAATGAAACACTTTTTGAAGTGTAATCATAATATAGGAAATGCAGCAGCCAGTTTAAACACAAGATTCCACAAACTATGAGATAAATGACCAGCTATTCTGTTTTGGTGATATTGGTTGGGGGATAAATATTATCCAGGTCACTAGAAGATGCTCTTGCAATAAGCCTCAGGACTGTTTACATCCATCCGAGAGGCTAGACAGAAACTCAGTTTAACATTTCACTTAAGAGACAGCATTTCTGACAGTGCAGCACTCCAATGGAAACATCAACCTAGATTCCATTCTCAAGTCTCTAGAGTGGGACTTGACCCCACAACCTTCCGAGTTAGAAACAACAGCTAAGGGATTGCTGCAGCCATCATGCAACAGCCCAACTACTTGCTTCTGTCTATCTGATGGGTTGGCGAGATTTTCAGTAAGTAGCTGAGCCATACAGGAAACTTCTAGGCTCGATTCTTGAGGTGGTGTCAACCAAGGCAACACTGGGGGTGCCACAGTTAGCCTCAGTGCCTGGGGAGTAGGAAGTGAAATAGAACCCAGGATTTCCATTGTTCTTGAACAATATATATGCGTGTGGCCATAGTGTGAGGAGAGGGTTGGGCCCAGTTGCGTTGTATCTTCTGTGGCAAAATATTCCAATGACACTCACATTTAAGGCTCACCTTTAATGGTAATGGTCACCTGGGAGAGGTACAAGAGGGCACCCTAGACCTACAAGACCAACTCTGGACTGTGGGATTTGGTTGGAAGATTGGTGTGCTGGGGTGGATTGAGGCTGTGTTGAGGGATGGGTGACCCAGGGCGAATGGGTGTTCTGGGATAGGGAGGGTTGATGGGAGGGGGTGTGTTCTTGTCTTGGGTTTTAGGGATGGATGTGTGTCCTGCGGTAGCTCTAATTTTAAGGTATGTCACCTTGTTCTCGTCTACTCCACCAGAGGAAATAGTTTCTCTCAAGCTACCCTATTCAATCCCTTAATTATTTTAAACACCTCAATATATCACTCCTTAATCTTCTGTACTTGAGGGAATACAAGCCAACCTGTCTTTGTAATTTAATCAAGGGCAATTAGGGATGGGCAATACATACTGGCCTAGCCAGCGACACCCACATCCCCTAAACGGATAAAAAAAACATTCTGGTGAAGCTGCACCGCACTCCCCTCCAAGGCCAATATTTCCTTCTTGAGGTGCAGTGCTGAACTCAGTACTCTAGAAACAGGTTCTAACCAGAGCTTTATATAACTGTCACATAACCTTCACTCCTTTGTATTCCAGCCTGCTTGAGATGAAGGCTAACCTTCCATTAATTATTTTTTGTACTTGTCCACTAGCTTTTAGTGATTTGGACCCTGAAATCTCTCTGCTCAATCACAGTTCCTAACTTCTCACCATTTAGAATATACTCTGATCTATCTATCTTAGGTCCAAAGTGAAAGCACATCTTGCCCAGTGCCATACCATTGTACGACAATAGTGAGCTCTCGCTATCCTGGGTGTTCTTTTAAATTGGGGAAAAAAAGTGAACTGTGATTTTTCTTTTTTTTTTAAAGAGCGTGCCCCTTCAAGTTGAGCAGTAGTGCTGAAGAAATGATTTGCCCTGTAGTGACTGCTGGTTACCCTCTTGGCTAAGGCTAAAACAGAATTGGCACTTTTTTGTTTAAAAGAATTTTTAAAAGGTTTTTTAAATAATCACTATGAAAGTTCCTTCGTTTGCTGTGATCCTTCAATTGTATCATTCCCAGACGCACTTCTCAAGTATACTGATAATTGTTTTATGTCCCAACATTGAACTCCATCAGCTACAGTTTTGCTCACCCATTTAATCTATTAATGGCCCTTTGCAAGTTTCTGCCCTCACCTACACTACTAACTTAGATTCATCAACAAACTTGAATTTACCGCTCTTTATTCCTTTATCCAAGTCATTTATAAATATAGTGAAAAGCTGAGGCCCCAGTACAGATCCCTGCGGGACTCCAGTGATCACATCCTGCCAATTTGAGTACACGCCCATTATCCCTACTCTTTTTCTCCTACCACCTAACCAATATCCTAGACATGTCAAAAGGTTGCCTCCAATTTCATACACTTTCATTTTTGCTAATAGTCTCTTACTGAATGCCTTCTAGAAGTCCATATAAATAATATTCATAGACATTCCCTTATTTACCACATTATTTACCTGCATAACAAAATTCAGCTGGGTTAGTTAGGCATGACTTGCCCTGTACCGACTCTCCTTAATCAATTAATACTTGTCTGAGTGCTCGGTCACTCTGTCCCGAATCACAGAATCTAGTAACATCTCCATAGCTGATATTAGACTAATAGGTCTATAATGTCTTAGTTTCTCTCTGCAACCCTTCCTAAATAATGACATTAAATAAACATTAGTGATTTTCTAGTCTAAGGAGACAATGCCTGAATCAAGAGAGTTTGGGAGATCATCAATAATGTCCTCACTTTAAGTCATGGAGTTGTTATGGCACAGAAGGAGGCCATTCTTACTATACCTCACTCAGTCTCTTGGATCTCCACTGTTATTTACATTTGTATAAGCCCCTTCCTTTAGTTTAATACATGGATATGACAGACCAAATGGGCTCCTTCTGTGCTGTAACTAGTCTATGATTCTGTACTATCTCTCACTTCTCTTGTCCATTGAGTCCATGTCAGCTCTCTGGAGAGCAATCAAATCTGTCCCATTCCGCTGCTCTATCCTTGTAGCCAAGTTTATTTTCCTCAAGTGCCTATCCAATTTCCTTTTGAAATCATTCATTGTTTCTGCTTCCATCACCCTCACGGCAGTGAGTTCCAGGCCATTACCACTCACTGGGCGATAAAAGTTCTTCCTTACATCGCCTCCTGCGTCTCTTACCTGCTCCTTTTAATATCCTGGGGTTCAAACCATCAGGTCCTGAACTCTTGTTAATTATCGATGCATTATTTTCTCCATTACCTTACATTAAATCTAGTTAATTCCTCCCCTTGATTTAGTTCTATTTTCAGCACTTTATCCTCTGCTCCTATTGTGAATAATTACAGGGTTTGTGTTTAGCAAGTCTACCATTTCCCTGTTTTCAATTTTACTATCACCTGTGTTTGTCTTTAAGGGGCCCAAGTCACCCTTAGCCTCCCTCTTTCTTTTACTATACTAGTAAAAACTTTGAGAGTTGTCCTCGACATCCCTTTCAAGTCTTTTCTCATATTTCCTTTTTGCAGCACTTACTATATCTCACTCAGTCTCTTGGATCTCCACTGTTATTTACATTTGTATAAGCCTTTAGTTTAATACATGGATATGACAGACCAAATGGGCTCCTTCTCTGCTGTAACTAGTCTATGATTCTGTACTATCTCTCACTTCTCTTGTTGACTGAGGTTGTTGCCCATTTCAGGGTGCATTCAGGTCTTATTTGTATCCAAACAAATCTTGATTGGACCATTCTGATTCCTCTCACTCACCTTAATATGAGTCTCTGCCTTCTCCAAGCTGATCAGTGTGTGGGTTCTGTGTTTGCCTGTTATTGTACAGGGGCCACACACACATTCTCCATCATCTTCACAGTAAAACTCCAGAACCTCATTATGCTCAGGACACTGTCCCTCTGTTAGATAGGTCACGGCCTCACCAGGAGTGTCACATACATTGGCCTCTTGTGGGTCTCCTCCAGACAAGGGAAGGTCGGCAATGGGGGCAGAGATGCCAGTAACCTCCTCCGGTTGGTTTGGCTCATCCAGGTGGTGCAGACCCAGGCTCGGTTCCAGGCTGGGCTCGGAGACAGATTTGTTGCCACACTTCAGGCAGTCCAACTCTTCCTCGCCTGTCCCCTGGGCCCGGAGATACTCACTACACTTTAAGCAAAGGCTGTGGTTGCAGGGGAACTTCTCAGCATCTGGGGATGGGGCGAGGCACATGATACAAGTCGGCTCCTGGACTGAAGTTGTGTCCTCCATCCTCACTGAAACCTTGCAGAGAGGGTTGGCACAGCACGGCAGAGAGTGTGCAGTCCAGTGCAGCGACGTACAAACAACTGACTGCGAGGGACTGAAGATTGGTTGTTACAGTTTCAAGATTCACTCTGGCTGGAGATTAACCCTTTGTAAGCTGCAGTAGGAGAATAACCAAACTACAATCTCATAGCTTCCCCTGTCCGTGTACAATGGCTCCCTGGGATCAGTACAATTTTAAAGAGGGTGAAGGAACAGAGAGACCTAGGGGTGTACCTGCACAAATCTTTGAAGGTGGCAGGAAAAGGTGAGATGGCTGTTAAAAAAGCATATGGGATCCTTGTTTTTATGAACAGTGGCAGAGAGTACAAAAGCAAGGAAGTTATGCTTATATTGCTTATTTGCTTATGTTTACAAAACACTTGTTAGGCCTCAGCTGGAGTATTATGTCCTATTCTGGGCACTACACTTTAGGAAGAATGTCAAGGCCTTGGAGAAGGTGCAGTGGAGATTTACTAGAATGGTACCAGAGATGAGGGACTTAAGCTATGTGGAGAGACGGGAGAAACTGAGATTGTTCTCCTTAGAGCAGAGAAGGATAAGGTGAGATTTAATAACTAATTGGGTAGCCTTTTCCAAGAGCCAGCACAGGCACAATAGGCTGAATGGCTTCCTCCTGTGCTGTATAATTTTGTGACTTTGATGGTTTTGTTTTGGTGACGGAAGGTGTTAGCTGTTTCCAAACTGTGCTGCTAACTTATCAAACAGGGCACCAGGTGCATCCATCAGCAAAGTCTGATCCTTCATCTCCCCGTGACCCCGTTTCCCCAACTTAACCTGACACAGTTCCTCAATGAAGCCATTACTGCATTTCCCAGACTATGGCTGCTCTATCCCCAATCTGATTCACATCTTCAGTAAGTGACCACATTTGTGGCTTGATATAGAATTATAGGGCTAAATTTTAACTTTCAAACTTGCTCGAAGTGCAGGACACCAGCAGCATGTTGGGAACTCGCAAGTTTCAGCAGCGTGTTTTCCTGTGTCTTCTTAACCGAAACACTGCATTTGCATCTGATTTCTAGAGTTTCCCGATCAATTAGAGTGAGAGTGAGTGGGTGTGGTGACGACCTGCAGCAATCTCTTTCAGCTCCATTATTTAAAGGTACTCTGCGAGGATCAGGCGAAGCATTGTAGAGTTGTTTTGACAAAGCCACAACCTGCAGAACTGGAGGCTGCACATGGTAAGGCAGCATCATGCTTCTCTGATGCTTCACCGTGGGCTGTAAGGGCCCTCGCAGGGAGTTTCTGTTTCCCGTGGATAGGAGGAAGCAGACAGCCATCAAAATCAAGCAGGCATGCCTGGAAGTGGCAGAGGTCAGCAGTAGGAATGTGCTGCCTCACTCCTGGAAACAGTGCCGCAAGAGGTTTAATGACCTGATCAGAGCAGGAAAGGTGAGTGACATGGCACATTCAAGTACAAACTCCTTCACTTTGCCTTCCCAGGACTTCTGCCGCACATTACTCACCCATCCCTCTCTGTCGAGGTACCTCCTCACACCCTCATCTGACCAGCCGCCACTCACCCTTATCTTATTGCAATGTCACAGTCAACCCTCAGAGTGACCCTCCACAAACTTTGGCCATCCGACCTCTCAAAAGAGTCCACACCTCACACTCATAATCATTTCCCCTCCTCCCTGCATCCTCACTGTGTTAAAATCAGGATTCATTGTAGCATCTCAGGAACTCAAAACTATTGACCTCTTTACCTCAGTCCATCTTCTCTTCCCCCCACACCCCGGCCCTATAACCTTCAGGCTTTTAAAAGCCAAACTTCAAGTTACCTAACGACGGCTTCCTTATTTATTTTGACTTTGCCTTTCCAACTCTAAAGATGTCTTTCATTCGTGGGTGACACTCATAACTTTGAATCAGGAAGTTGTGGGTTCAAGTTCACCGAAGATAGACTTTAGCACAAAATCCAGGCTTGATGCTTCCAGTGCAGTGCTGGGGGGAGAGTCAGCTGTAGCTCAGATGGTTGTGGGTTTGAGTCCCATGCTTAGTGATTTGAGCACATGATCCAGGCTGACACTTGTCGTGCAGTACTGAGGGAATGCTGTATTGTTGAAGATGCCATCATTTGGATGTGATTTAAACAAAGGACCACCTGCTCTCTCAGGTGGATGTTTAAAACTCCCAGAGCACTATTTTGAAGAAGAGCACGGATATCCTGGTCCAACATTACAAAAACAGTTTATCTGGTCATTATCACATTGCTGTTTGTGTGACCTTGCTGTGTGCAAATTGGCTGCCACATCTCTTATATTACAACAGTGACTACACTCCAAAAATACTGCCAAGTGCTTTGGGACATCCTGACAGCATGAAGGATGTTATATAAAGTACTTTCTTTTTCTTTCTCTTTAAGGTCTGGAATGCACTGCCTGAGTGTGTGGTGGAGGTAGGTTCAATTGAAGCATTCAAAAGGGAATTAGACAGTTATATGAAAAGGAAGAATGTGCAGGGTTACGGGGAGAAGGCGGGGGAATGGCACTAAGTGAATTGCTCTTTCGGAGAGCTGGTGTAGTCACGATGGGCCAAATGGCCTCCTTCTGCGCTGTAACAATTCTGTGATTCTTTCCATGGGGTTTGGTCCACCACCTTGGCTTCTCAATAAAAAGAACATTGAACATACCGCTACAGAAACAGGATAAATCTTGATCAATAATACACCGGGGTCATGTTCCATTTACGTGCTGGGGACAAGGAACTTCTCCCATCACCAGGGGACACTGGAAAATCCCCCCATTATTGTCACTTAGGTTCCAGAAATATTGGAGATGTTTCCACTTGTGGGACAATCCAAAACTAGGGACTATAATTATAAGATAGTCACTAATAAATCCAATAGGGACTTCAGGAGAAGCTTCTTTATTCAGAGAGTGATTAGAATGTGGAATAGTTGAGGTGAATAAGATAGATGTATAAGGGGAAGTTATATAAGTACACAAGGGAGAAAGGAATACAAGGATATACTAACAGCGTTAGTTGAAGTAGGTGTGATGAGACTTGTGTGGAGCATAAACACTGGCATAGACCAGCTGGGCCGAATGGCCTGTTTCTAATTTGTATACAAAATCCTGGAACTCCCTTCCTAACAGCACTGTGGGTCTACCTACCCCAAATGGACTGCAGCGGTTTAAGAAGGCAGCTCACCACCACCTTCTCAAGGGCAATTAGGGATGGGCAATAAATGCTGGCCTGGCCAGTGACGCCCACATCCCATGAATGAATAAAAAGAAAATTCTGTGTAATTCTCTTCCATTTCTCCTTGCAGGAAAAGAGAGCACAGAACACCAGGGAGAGGCAGTGATGGACAGAAGCCTCAACAGTGGTGAAGTGCAAAGAGGTGCCGGCCCTGGCATATCATCACCTGTGAATGCACTTTTGGGCATCAGATTGTGAGTTTCAACAAATATCATCAGCAGATCCCTGGAAGGAGCCGGAGGTGAAGAAATTAAGGGCTGTAGTGACCTTGACCACAACTGGTCATGTGTGCCCACCACATTCACTTGGCAGGAGGTCTTCATCCAGGAGGCTGCAAATGTCACCTGATCATCTGACGGGAAGCTCTGAGCCTCCTGAGGCACTGGGGCCCAGTCATGTCCAGGAAGCCTATCCTCTGTCTGTATACCCTGTGTTGGGGGTATTGTCTCCTGAGAGCCTCTGTGCTCCCATCCACTCTGTCCTGTCGAGCAACAGATGGTTGAGGAGAAGACAGCTGCTGCTGCTGCTCTTTTTCCTCATCTCAGGCTCAAGGTGGAGCTGCAGAATAATCTCCCATGCTAATCTGAAGGTTGACAGCAGGGAAGTGCAGATCAAAGGCAAAAAACTTCGAAGTAGCACAAATGATCTTGAAAGTATTGGAAATCACCTCAAAGCAGTGAAATCACACTCTCAGAGCAAGTCCTGGAAGAAAAAGCTTTTCACTTAGGCAAGGCAACAGGTGTCCAATCTCAACATGTAAAGTATGTTCTGCCCATTAATTGCTCAGCCCCATCAAATCCTACCCTCCTCTCGTCTTGTTGTTCCCTGGTGAGTTCCAGGAATTCTGGGAAACTCATGCGCACAGATTTAAAACAAGCATCCTGGGTTAAAAGAGCAGCTAATGGGCACTTTACATATTTTAACAGCAGAGCCGGTGGTCCCACGGGAGGGTCCCACAGCTTGCAGAATGCCCTCACGTTAAAGGTGGAAGTCAACCAGATCCTGCCAGCTCACTAACACACTGGCAGTATCAACTTCAGAGGTTAAAATTCCCCCTATAGAATCATTGAATGATACAGCACAGGAGGCCATTCAGCCCTTCGTGCCTGTGCTGGCTCTTTGAAAAAGCTATCCAATTCGTCCCACTCCCCTGCTCTTTCCCCATAGCCCTGCAAATGTTTGCTTTTCAAGTAATTATCCAATTCTCTTTTTAAAGTAATTATTAAATCTGCTTCCATTGCACTTTCAGGCAGCAGATCCCAGATCACAACAACTCACTGTATAAAAAAAATTCTCATCTTCCCATTGGTTCTTTTGCCTTAAATCCGTGTCCTCTGGTTACTGACCTTCCTGCCAGTGGAAATAGTTTCTCTTTACTTCTTCTATCCAAACCCTTCATAATGCTGAACACCTTTCTTAAATCTCTGCCCTAAGGAGAATAATAGACTAGCCAGGTGGACAGAACAGTGGCAAATGGAGATCAATCCGGAGAAGTGTGAGGTAATGCATTTGGGGAAGGCTAACAAGGTACGGGAATACACAATAAATGGTAGGATACTGAGATGTTCAGAGGAACAGAGGGACCTTGGAGTGCATGTTCTCAAATCCCTGAAGGTGACTGGACAGGTAGGTAAGGTGGTCAAGAAGGCATATGGGATACTTGCCTTTATTAGCTGAGGCATAGACTATAACAGCTGTATAAAACATTGGTCAGGCCACAGCTGGAGTACTGTGTGCAGTTCTGGTCAGGGCACTATAAGAAAGATGTGATTGCACTAGAGAGGGTGCAGAGGAGATTTACAAGGATGTTGCCTGCACTGGAGAATCTTGTTTATGAGGAAAGATTGGATAGGCTAGGGTTGTTTTCTTTGGAATAGAGGAGGCTGAGGGGAGACCTAATTGAAGTGTATAAAATTATGAGGGGGTCTAGATGGAGTGGATAGGAAGACCCTATTCCCCTTGGTTGAGGGGTTCATAACCAGGGGGCATGGATTGAGGGTAAGAGTTAGGAAGTTTAGAGGGGATTCAAGGGGAAATATTTTCACCCAGAGGGTAGTGGGGATCTGGAACTCACTGCCTGAAAGGGTGGTAGAGGCAGAAACCCTCATAACATTTTAAAAGTACTAGGATATGCACCTGAAGTGCCGTAACCCATAAGGCTACAGACCAAGAGCTGGAAATTGGGATTCGGCTGGATGGCTCTTTGTCGACTGGCATGGATATGATGGGCTGAAGGGCCTGTTTCTGTGCTGTTTAACTCTATGACTCTAAAAGCAAAATACTGCAGATGCTGGAAATCTCAAATAAAAACCGGAAGTGCTGGAAATACTCAGCAGGTCAGGCAGCATCTGTGGAGAGAGAAGCAGAGTTAACATTTCAGGTCAGTGACCATTCATTAGAACCTGCATTTATTTAGTGCCATTCACAACCACAGGACATCCCAAAGCACTTTAAAGCCAATTAAGTAATTTTTTTGAAGTGTGGCCACTGTTGTAGCAAACACAGCAGCCAATTAGCACACAGCAAACTCCAAGGAACAACAAAGAGATAATCAGCAGATAATCTGTTTTTTAATGATGATGGTTGTGGGATAAGTACTGACCCAAGAGACCGGCGGAAACTCCCTTGCTCTTCTTCGAAATGGTGTCATGGATATTTTACATCCACCTGAAAAGGCAGATAGGGCCTTGGCTTAATGTCTCAACTGAAAGCAGCCCTGTCTGAGATGCTGTAAAATTCTATGTTTCTATTCTAGATTTGCCACTGCCCACACTTTAGTTCAGAGGCAGGCTTGGAATCTCTCACCCTGGTATTCTCCACACCCCCCCCCCCCCCCAACAGGTGGAATTTAGGTTGTCTGAAACGCAGGGTTTCCACCCCCACTCTACTGTACTCTTGCCTTTCTGGGGGGGGGGGGGGGGGGGGAACCCAATAATTTACAGGGGGCAACAGTGTTTGCTGAGCCCTTTAAATGTTAACAGGAATGTTCAGTTTAACTCTCCATGGAGAGGTCAAGGCTCTGATTACAAAACAAATGCTTTTCATTTCACTGAAGTCAGCATAAAATGGGGTGAAGTAACATTTGGTCCGAGATACTATCTGAGCTCCTGGAAAAACAACAGCATTTGACACCACAATGAAACATTTATCAGGCCTAACATTGTCCTGACACTGGTCTCCTCCAGCACACAACTCTGATAAGACGCTACAGATTTAGTTTGTAACAAAGGAGCGGACACACAACCCTCCCCACATTCTTCATCTTTATCTGTGCTCAGCAGTTTACCAGAACTGGTTAACAGCCCAGAACCAGCAGCATTTGACCGAGTGTGGTACCAAGGAGCCCTAGCCAAATTGAAGTCAATGGGATCAGGGGGAAAACTCTCCGCTGGTTGGAGTCATACCCAGTACAAAGGAAGATGGTTGTGGTTGTTGGAGGTCAATCATCTCAGCCTCTGGACATCACTGCAGGAGTTCCTCAGGGTAGTGTCCTAGGCCCAACCATCTTCAGCTTAATGACCTTCCCTCCAACATAACATGCTCGCCTACAGCGAGACCTGGAAAACATTCAGGCTTGGGCTGATAAGTGGCAAGTGACATTTGCGCCATGCAAGCGCAAGGCAATGACAATCTCCAACAAAAGAGAATCTCACCATCTCCCCTTGACATTCAATGGCATTACGATCACTGAATCCCCCCACTATCAATATCCTGGGGGTTATCATTGACCAGAAACTGAACTGCAGCAGGCTCACTCCATCCACCACCGGTGCACAGTGGCAGCAATGTGTACCATCTACAAGATGCACTGCAGCAACTCACCAAGGCTCCTTCGACAGCACCTTCCAAACCCGTGACCTCTTCCATCTAGAAGGATGAGGGCAGCAGATGCATGGGCACACCACCCAAGTTCCCCTCCAAGTCACACACCATCCTGAGTTGGAACTATCGCTGGATAAAAATCCTTGAACTCCCTTCCTAACAGCACTGTGGGTATACCTACAGCAGAAGGACTGCAGCAGTTCAAGAAGGCAGCTCACCACCACTTTTTCAAGGGCAATTAGGGATGGGCAAGAAATGTTGGCCTAGCCAGTGACACCCACATCCCAAGAACAAATTAAAAAAAGGAATCAGTTGAGTACTTGGGACCTAGTGAGTGTTCAGTGGCCTGGGCCCTAAACTTTGGAATTTCTTCCCCAAACCTCTCCACTGCTGTACCTAGAATCATAAAATCATAGAATAGTTACTGCACAGAGGAAGTCATTCAGCCCATCCTGCCAGTTCTCTGTAAGAGCTACTCACCGAGTCCCACTCCTCTGCTTTTACCCTGTAGCCCTGCAAATAATTTTTCAGTCTTCCTTAGACTCGGGGGTGATGCCAGAGGACTGGAGAATTGCAAATGTTACACCCTTGTTCATAAAAAGGGTGTAAAGATAAGTTCAGCAACTACAGGTCAGTCAGTTTAACTTCGGTGGTGGGAAAACTTCTGGAAAAAATAATTCAGGACAAAATCAATAGTCACATGGACAAATGCGGGTTAATTAAAGAAAGCCAGCATGGATTTCTTATGAGAAATTCATGTTTAACTAACGCTGGAGTTTTTTGAGGAGGTAACAGAGAGGGTTGATGAGGGCAATGCTGTTGATGTGGTGTGCAGGGACTTTCAAAAGGCGTTTGATACAGTGCCACACAACAGACATGTGAGCAAACTTGTAGCTCATGGAATAAAAGGGATGGTAGCAACATGGATACGAAATTGGCTGAATGACAGGAAAACAAAGAGTAGTGGTTAATGGATGATATTTGGGTTGGAGGAAGGTTTGTAGTGGAGTTCCCAGGGATCAGTGTTGGAACCCTTGCTTTTCCTGATATATATTAATGACCTAGACCTTGGTGTACAGGGCACAATTTTAAAGTTTGTAGATGATATGAAACTTGGAAGCATTGTGAACTGTGAGGGGGATAGTGTAGCACTTCAAAAGGACACAGACAAGTTGGTGGAATGGGCAGACAAGTGGCAGATGAAGTTCAATGCAGAGAAATATGAAGTGATTCATTTTGGCAGGAAGAACATAGAGAGTCAATATAGAAGAAAGGCTACAATTCTAAAGGGGGTGCAGGAGCAGAGGGACCTAGGTGTATATGTGTATAAGTCATTGAAGGTGGCAGGACAGGTTGAGAGAGCAGTTAATAAAGCATATAGTATCCTGGGCTTTATTAATAGGGGCATAGAGTACAAGAGCAAGAAAGTTATGTTGAACTTGTCTAAGACACTAGTTCAGCCTCAGCTGGAGTATTGTGTCCAGTTCTGGGCGCTGCACTTTAGGAAAGATGTGAGGGCATTGGAGAGAGTACAGAAAAGATTCTGAGAATGGTTCCAGGGATGAAGAATTTCAGTTATGAAGATAGATTGGAGAAGTTAGGACTGCTTTCCTTGAAGAGAAGGCTGAGAGGTGAATTGATAGAGGTATTCAAAATCATGAGGGGTCTGGACAGAGTAGATAGAGAGAAACTGTTCCCACTCGTGAAAGGATCGAGAATGAGAAAGATTTCAAGTATTTGGTAAGAGAAGCAAAAGTGACATGAGGAAAGACATTTTCACGCAGCGAGTGGTTAAGGTCTGGAATGTGCTGCCTGAGAGTGTGGTGGAGGCAGGCTCAATTGAAGCACTCAAAAGGGAATTAGTTAGTTTCAGTTATATGAAAGGGAAGAATATGCAGGGTTACGGGGAGAAGCAAGGGGAATGGAACTGAGGGAATTGTTCTTTCAGAGAGCCAGTGTGGACATGACAGGCCGAATGGCCTCCTTCTGCACTGGAACGATTCTGTGAAATGTTTACTCTTCGGGTGTTTATCCAATTCCCGTTTGAAAGCCTCGATTAAATCAGCCTTCACCACACTCTCAGGCAGTGCATTCTAGATCCTAACCACTCGCTGTGTGAAAATGTTTTTCCTCATGTCACTTTTGCTTCTTTTGCCGATCACCTTAAATCAGTGTCCTCTGGTACTTGACTCTTCCACCAATGAGAACAGTTTCTCCCTCTCTAATCTGTCCAGACTCCTTATAATTTTGATGTCAGCAATAGATCTGCTTCTCTCATTTCCTTTTGGTCTGTATTGAACAATCTGATGATCTTAATCCTGAATTTCATTTTTAAATTTAAAAAAATCATGCTTTGATTTCAGATAGTTTTAAGTTGCGCGTGATGAAGTAGTAACATCAGGGTGCCTCAGATCTCCTCTCTACCCTTTCTTCTCTAAGGAGAACAGCCCCAGCTTCACCAATCTATCCATGTAACTGAAGTCCCTCATCCCTGCAACCCTTCTCTTGAATCTTTTTTGCATTCTCTCTAATGCCTCACATCCTTCCTAAAGTGTGGTGCCCAGAATTGGACACAATATTCCAGGTGAGGCCAAATCGGTGTTTTACAAAAGGTTCACCATAACCTCCTTGTATTTGTACTCTATAGCCGGAATTTTACGCCCCCCCCCCCCACCCCACAAAGAGCAGGAAGGTGGCGTTGGCTTAAAATGGAGTGGGAGGCTCGGGGGGGCCTTTCCTGACCCGCTCCTGCCTCCACTGCCTCCACAGCAGGGCGGCGGCAGTGGGAAATGGCCCACTCGTTTCAGACCAATCAAGGCCCTTAAGGGCCACTGCCCGCCGCCACGGGGACTTTACCCTTGGCTCGTTGGATGGCCCAGGCCCGGGAAAAGCCGCTTGACAAAAGCAGGCGGTTCTCTAACGGCCTGGGTGGGGGCCCTCCTGGCCAGGCATCCTCTGCCGCAACCACCCCCCATGCCCAGCACACCCCCCACCCCCCACAATTGACCACCCTTGCCTTGCCAGGGCCCGACTGATCACCCCCAGCAAGGCCCCTAAAACTTACCTTCTCCCGGGGCCGTCCTTCCTCTTCTTCACAAAGCTGGGCTGCAGTCCCAGCAATGGCCACTGCTCCTGGTGGCGCTGCTGGGACTAAGAGCTGCTGGCCCACTGATTGGCCGGCAGCTCCATTAGGCGGAGGTGGAAGTCCCGCCTCAGACCTATTAAAGGCTTGGGGACCGCAAAATCCAGACTGGATCCCCAGGCCAGGTGGAGACAGGATTGCCACCAACCTTTCAGTCGGTCGACGGCTCTATTTATAAAACCCAGGATTCTGTATGTTGTATTAACCGCTTTCTCAACCTGCCCTGCAACCTTCAATGATTTGTGCACATATATCCCCAGGTCCCTCTGCTCCTGACCCCCTTTAGAATTGTACCCTTTATTTTATATTGTCTCTCCTTGTTCTTCCTACTAAAATGAATCACTTCACAATTCTCTGCATTAAATTTCATCTGCCACTTGTCTGCCCAATCCACCAGCCTGTCTATATCCATCTCACAGTTCACAATACTTCCAAGTTTTGTATCATCTGCAAATTTTGAAATTGGGCCTGTGCGCCCATCATTAATATAGGTCTGGAAAAGCAGTGGTTCTAGTACTGTTCCTGGGGAACCCCACCTTCCTTCAGTGCTTGATAAAGTGCCACTTAACAGCCTTGTCAGCCAAGTTGAAGCCCATGGAATATAAGAGACAGTGGCAGCATGGATACAAAGATGGTTGAGTGACAGGAAACACAGAGTAGTGGTGAACGGCTTTTTTTTGGGTCTGGAGGTCATCTGTCCAAATATCTTATTAAATGGCTCAGTGTTTCACTCGATTAAAGGTGCTATATAAAGGAAAGTTGTTGTGTCATTAACTTTCATCCTGAAGGGTAAAAGATTTAGTTTTAGTTAAAGGATTAAATTATGTGAGGACCTCAACTCAGATCACTAGTCTTGCACTGAATCACCAATAACACAATCTGTGAGAGTGATGCATCGTATCTGAGAGATGAATAAATGAAAGCAGTGAGCATGATGGATTTGTTGATTAATCCTGGCAATCAATCTCTATGAATTAGTATACAACGGACCCAGACACGAGAGATTGAATTTTCCCGGCCCACTGGAGGGCGGGTGGGGTCGGAATATTGGGTGTGAAGAGGCCGGGACAGAAGCTCGACGTCTTCACTTTGGAACTGGATCTTGCAAAGGTCAGCAGCTGGCATGGCGGGAGGACCTTACACTTGCACATGGTGGGTAGGTAGTTAGGTTTGTTTAAAAGGCAATTAAGTTAAACTTTTCGAGGGTTTTTGGATTTTTCCAGACGTGCATGATAATCACAGGGCTTCAGAGCCTCGCTGGGTATAAGGAGGCAGTGAGTTAGCGGGAGGTCAGTGCTGCCTGCAAATGGCAGCCATCGTGTCCGAGTGTGCCTTGGTAGGTAGGGCACAGGTATTGGCATAGTCAGGCAGGAAAAAGGTGTCAATATGATGGCGGCGTACCATTGCCAGTGACTGGGTGGGCATTCTTTTCCTCACTAGCTCACCCGTACATACTGCCCCTAAAGATAGGAAAAGGTGATGCACCTACCTTGGTGGATTGCATAAGGTCATTCACCTCCTTGTGACACTGAGGCCAAGTTCTAGGGATGACCCTACAGTTGCTGACCTCGTCGGCAATCTCTGTCCAGGCTTACTTGGTCTGGCGTGCCGGTCTCCTCCTCTTGGGGAGAGTGGACCTCCCACCTTGCCCCCAAGCAGCCTGGAGGAGGCATCGTTAAACTGTGGGGCCAGCAGGATCTTGCCTCTGCCATTGCTAGACAGACTTGCTTTTGTTGCTCTTCCTCTCAAGCTTCATTGCTGCTGGATCTAATCAAAAGAGTGCTGGCAGCCCTTTTAAATATCGGGCCAGCACTCCCAGCAGCATGACCTCACACCATCACCGGTGCCCTACTGGATGTCACCTCCACCTGCCAGCAGTGAATTGGCTGGCCACAGCAGAATTCCGCTTCCCAGCCCGCCAGTCCCCCCTCCCCCACCTGCCAAAACAGCAATGCTTCTCATTTCTGGTCCCGATGGCAAGACCTCAGGCGGCCCCCGGTGAGGAAAACCCCTCGTGGTGGAGAGTTTTGGGAACCACAGGTACAAAGTCACCCGTTCCTCCCAAGCCGGTTACACATCCCACACATCATATCTCAAATTACTCATATACTAAAATGTATCCTAAAATGTTATTTTGGTAAAATTAATACATGTCTAACATTTTAATATTACCTTAAATGGAATTGTTATCACCTCTATGTCAGAAGGTCATGGGACTTGAGAGCAAAAATCAAGGCTGACACTCTAGTGCAGTACTGAGGGAGTACTGCACTGTCGTGGGTACTGTCTTTCCGATGAGATGTTAAACCGTGGCCCTGCCTGCGGGACAGATGTCAGGCGGACAGAAAAGATCCCACGGCCACTACTGGAAGAAGGACAGGGAAGCTTTCCGTGGTGTCCTGGCCAATATTTATCCTTCAACCAACATCACTTAAAACAGATTATTTGGTTATTTATCTCATTACTGTTTGTGGGATCTTGCTGTGCACAAATTGATTGCTGCTTTTCCTACATTTATCTCATTACTGTTTGTGGGATCTTGCTGTGCACAAATTGATTGCTGCTTTTCCTACATTTATCTCATTACTGTTTGTGGGATCTTGCTGTGCACAAATTGATTGCTGCTTTTCCTACATTTATCTCATTACTGTTTGTGGGATCCTGCTGTGCACAAATTGATTGCTGCTTTTCCTACATTTATCTCATTACTGTTTGTGGGATCTTGCTGTGCACAAATTGATTGCTGCTTTTCCTACATTACAACAGTGATCACACTTCAAATGTACTTCATTGGCTGTAAAGTGCATTAGGAAGTCCCGAGATCATGGAAGGTGCTATATAAATACAAGTCCTTTCTTGACTGACTGTGCGTTACTATGTTATATTTAAGCATCAGCTTCTGCCAGTTATTTGCTGTTGTATTATTGCACTTGGGTAACATTTGCCTGTAGCCTTTTGCGACATGTTGTTTGCTACATTGAGGATCAGATTATTTTAGTTATTTTCCACAATGTTATTGCTACATTTGAGGGACATCCTGTGCTAGTTATATGGGATTTCATGCGGAGAGATAGCTTGGGCTGATAAAAGATAGGAAAGGTTAAAAGTAGCTGATCTCCTAATGGCATCATGGCACCTAACAGTCCAGAATGACTCGGGCAATATTTGTCTTCCTGACTTTACACTAGTAATAATGTAAGGGCCGGTTTTCTGACTGTGCACTCCCAGGTGGAATCCCACCTGTCAGCATTGCAGGTCAGGAGGTCACAGGCTTGTTTCCCATGAGATTCCTGTCACGGATGAATGGAAAATTGTCAAGACCCCTCAATTTCCAACAAGGCAAGGCTCTCACCAGGAGCACTGTCACATACAATCTGCTCTGTAATGTTGGATGACGGGAGGCGCTGGGTGCAACATTATAGTGGGCAGTGACTATACTCTATTGTTTCTGATCTACATTAAACACATTCCTGGCGAAGGTGGGACCTGTACAAGTTGGACAGGTTGCACCTGAACCGGAACGGGACCAACATTCTTGCAGGGAGGTTTGCTAGTGCTGTTGGTGGGGGGGATTTAAACTAATTTGTCAGGGGGATGGGATACCGAGTGGAGGTACAGTAGGGGGTGTTGCACGGCCAAATATAGAAGAGAAACTAAGTCAGCCTGGAAGGCAGAGCAAATATAGACCGGTTAAGGCACAAGCGAATAATACAAGGCTGGATTGCATCTATTTTAACACAAGGAGTCTTACAAGTAAGGCAGATGAATTGAGGGTGTTGATTAACACATGGGAAAGTGATATTATTGCTATCACAGAGACATGGTTGAGGGAAGGGCAGGACTGGCGGGGGTGGGGGAGTGGAGAAGGGCGGGAAGGGGGGTGTACAAGAGGTGGCATTGCACTGTTGATCTAAGAGTCAATTACTGCAGTAAGGAGGGATGATATCTTAGAAGGTCCCTCAAATGAGGCCGTATGGTTAGAACTTAAAAACAAAAAGGGGGCAATCACTTGGCTGGGAGTGTACTACAGGCCTCCAAACAGTTAGGGAGAGATAGAGGAGCAGATATGTAGGCAAATCTCTGAGAGGTGTAAAAATAATAGGGTAATAATAGTAGGGGATTTCGACTTCCCCAATATTAACTGGGATAGTCTTAGTGCAAAAGGCTTAAAGGGGGCGGAATTCTTAAAATGCATTTAGGAGATCTTTTTGAGCCAGCACGTAGAAAGTCCTACAAGAGAAGGGGCAGTACTGGACCTAATCTTAGGGAATGAAGCTGGACAAGTGGCAGAAGTGACAGAAGTGTCAATGGGGGAGCATTTTGGGGATAGTGACCATAACTCTGTAAAATTTAAGGTAGTTATGGAAAAGGACAAAGAGGGACCGGAAATAAAGGTACTGAATTGGGGAAGGCCGATTTCAAATGATAAAACAGGATCTGGCCAAAGTGGACTGGGAGCAGCTACTTGTCGGAAAGTCTACATCAGACCAGTGGGAGTCATTCAAAAAAGAAATAGTGAGAGTTCAAGGCCAACATGTTCCCATAAAGGTGAAGGGTAGGACCAACAAGTCCAGGGAACCCTGGAGGTCAAGGGATATATAGAGGATTGGATAGGGAAAGAAAAGGAGGCTTATGGCAGATTCAGAGGGCTGTAAACAGCAGAGGCCCTAGAGGAGTATAGAAAGTGGGGTGCGGGGGGGGAGGTACTTAAAAAAGTAATTAGGATAGTGAAGAGGGGGAGGCATGAAAAAACACTGGTGGGCAAGATAAATGAAAATCCTAAGGCGTTTTATAAGTATATTAAGGGCAAGAGGATAACCAGGGAAAGAGTAGGGCCCATCAGGGACGAAAGTGGTAATCTGTGTGTGGAGCCGAAGGATGTAGGTGAGGTTTTTAAATGATTACTTTTCATCTGTGTTTACTATGAAGAAGGATGATGTAGGTGTAGAGATCAGGGAAGGGGATTGTGATATACTTGAACAAATTAGCATTGAAAGGGAGGAGGTATTAGCGGTTTTAGCGGGCTTAAAAGTGGATAGATCCCCAGGCCCTGATGAGATGTATCCCAGGCTGCTTTGTGAGGCAAGGGAAGAGATTGCAGGGGCTCTGACACAAATTTTCAAATCCTCTCTGGCCACAGGAGAGGTGCCAGAGGATTGGAGGACAGCAGATGTGGTACCATTATTCAAGAAGGGTAGCAGGGATACACCAGGTAATTACAGGCCGGTGAGTCTCACATCAGTGGTAGGGAAACTATTGGAAAAAATTCTGAGGGACAGGATTAATCTCCACTTGGAGAGGCAGGGATTAATCAAGGATAGTCAGCATGGCTTTGTCAGGGGGAGATCATGTCTAACAAGCTTGATTGAATTTTTCGAGGAGGTGACTAGATGTGTTTATGAGGGTAATGCAGTTGATGTAGTCTACATGGACTTCAGTAAGGCTTTTGATAAGGTCCCGCATGGGAGATTGGTCAAGAAGGGAAGAGCCCATGGGATCCAGGGCAATTTGGCAAATTGGATCCAAAACTGGCTTAGTGGCAGGAGGCAGAGGGTAATGGTCGAGGGCTGTTTTTTGCAATTGGAAGCCTGTGACCAGTGGTGTACCGCAGGGATCGATGCTGGGATCCTTGCTGTTTGTAGTGTAGATTAATGATTTAGATGTGAATATAGGAGATTTGATCAGTAAGTTCGCAGATGACACAAAAATTGGTGGTGTCGTAAATAGTGAGGAGGAAAGCCTTAAATTACAGGACAATATAGATGGGCTGGTAAGATGGGCGGAGCAGTGGCAAATGGAATTTAATCCTGAGAAGTGTGAGGTGATGCATTTTGGGTGGACTAACAAGGCAAGGGAATATACAATGGGTGGTAGGACCCTAGGAAGTACAGAGGGTCAGAGGGACCTTGGTGTACTTGTCCATAGATCATTGAAGGCAGCAGCACAGGTAGATAAGGTGGTTAGGAAGGCATTGCCTTTATTAGCCAAGACATAGAATATAAGAGTAGGGAGGTTATGATGGAGCTGTACTAAAAAACTAGTTAGGCCACAGCTGGAGTACTGTATACAGTTCTGGTCACTACAACTATAGGAAGAAAGTGATTGCACTGGGGAGGGTGCAGAGGAGATTCACCAGGATGTTGCCTGGGCTGAAGCATTTCAGCTATGAAGAGAGACTGGATAGGCTAGGATTGTTTTCCTTAGAGCAGAGAAGGCTGAGCAGGGACCTGACTGAGGTATACAAAATTATGTGGGGCATCGATAGGGTAGATAGGAAGAAACTTTTTCCCTTAGCGGAGCTGTCAATAACCAGGGGGCATAGATTTAAGGTAAGGGGCAGGAGGTTTACAGGGGATTTGAGGAAAATCTTTGCACCCAGAGGGTGGTTGGAATCTGGAACACACTGCCTGAAGGGGTGGTAGAGGCAGGAACCCTCACAACATTTAAGAAGTATTTAGATGAGCACTTGAAACGCCATAGCCTACAAGGATACGGGCCAAGTGCTGGGGAATGGGATTAGAATAGATAGGTGCTTGATGGCTGGCATGGACACGATGGGCCGAAGGGCCTGTTTCTGTGCTCTATAACTCTATGACTATGACAGCATTGGTACGGCAGTGATACAGAGAGACTGGAGAAGCTGAGATTGTTCTCCTTAGAGCAGAGAAAGTTAAGGGGAGATTTAATAGAGGTGTTCAGAATTATAAAGGGTTTTGATAGAGTAAATAATGTGAAACGTTTTCCAGCTGGAGAAGGATCAGTAACCAGAGGCCACAGATTTAAGGTAATTTACAAAAGAACTGGCTGGGGAAAGGGGGGAATGAGGAGATATTATTTTCTCCAGTCAGTTGTTGTGATCTGGAATGCACTGCCTGAAAGGGTGGTGGAAGCAGAGTTAACAATAAACAGGGTGAGTGAGACTAATTGGATAGCTCTTTCAAAGAACCAGCACAGGCATGATGGGCTGAATAGTCTCCTTCTGGGCTGTATGATCCGGTTAGAGATTTCCAAAAGCATTTAGATCAGTTACTCAACTGGTAGGACAAATGTCAAATGAAAATTAAGAAAAAGAAAGATCTTGCCTTTCTCAGCACCTTTCAGAACATCAAGACATCCTAAAGTGTTTTACAGCCAATTAAATATATATGAAGTCTATCCACTGCTGTAATTAATGCTGCCAGAATGAGAATGTTGTATATTGGGTGAAAAAATGGGTGAGATTGATATATAATGAAAGGAACAGACTAGCAGAGAGGTGCTATGAAAGGGATCATGGGGTAATGTTGAAAACAATGTGGAAAAACAATTTGAAACATAGACTGAATGGTGAGTAGCTCAGCACGAGTCTATTGAGGGTGTGTGATGCTCTAATCAGAGCTCGTGTGAAAATGCATACCATTCGCTGTCTCCCCATTCAACACAAAATGAATTGTGAGGCGGAACAAGAGTAAAGGGTACGAGCTATGAGAGAAGGATGTCTAAGTTTTATAGTCTAGAGGAGGGGTTAAGGGGAACCTCAGTGCAAATAATGCATTATAGCTATTTAGATAAGATGAACCCAGATTATGGCAGAGTTAGAGGGCATTAAATTAGTGAAAAGTGCATTTAAAACCAGCCTTTTCCCAAAGAGTGATGAACATTTGGAATAATCTGGCAGGTAGATGGTGGGGGAGTTTAAAATGCAGTTGGGTGCTGGGCAGGGAGAGTTAGGTACAGAACCGGAGAGGAGGGCTTCAATGGGCTGAATAGCCTCAGCAAAGGTTTGATTATAGGGAGAGATTACACAACTATGCTTATTTAGTCCCTGAAGTATGGAAGGTTAAGGGGTGATTTGATTGAGGCATTTCGGATTTTGGAAGGAGTGATAGGGTAGATTGAGAGAAACTTTTTCCACTGGTGGGGGAGGCTAGGATAAGGGAACATAACATTAAAGTCAGAGCCAGGCCATTCAGCAGAGAAGTTAGGAACCACTTCTTCACATAAAGGGTGGTAGAAATGTGAAACTCCCACAAAAAGCAGTTGATGCTAGCTCCATTAATCAATTTCAATCTGAGATGGATTGGCCAAGATGGATGGATAGTGTTAGGGTGCAGATCATCAATGATCTCTTTGAATGCTGAAACAGGCTAGAGGGGCTGAATGGCCTCCGCCTGTTCCTATGTTTGTACCCATGATTTTAGATGCCAAGGAGATACAGATAATGATCCTCTGATAAATCAACAGCAAGAATTGGTATTTACTCAATGTCTTTATCTCTTAACATGTCCCGAGGTACTTTACAACATAGAAACAGGAGCAGACCATTCAGCCTCTTGAGTGTACTCTTCTATTCTATCAGACCATGGCTGATCTGTTACCTCATCCATTTACTCCCCCCCCCCCCCACTTTAGCTCCATATCCTTTGACACTCTTACCTAACAAAAATCTAACCATCTCAGTCTTGCAATCTCCAATTGGCCCCAGCATCCACAGCCTTTTGGGGGAGATTAACTGCTGTGTTTCCTCCACTTCAAAACGATTACATTGGCTGTAAAGCGCTTTGGGAGGTGCTGAAGTCAAGAAAAGTGCAGAGATTGACAGATTTCTAAATACCAATGACATAAAGGGATATGGGGATTGTTACGGCTAAGGCAGGAGAAGTGCACTGTTTATTCTAGTCCCACTTCTCCACGTTGGATACTTCCAATGAGGTCATCGGACCCAGCACCAAGAAGAATAGGGGCTGGTTTAATGAAAATGACAAGGAAATTCAAGATCTGCTAAAAATAAAAAGGTCAGCTCATTAGGCTCACCTGGCTCAGCCGGCCAGCCAAGAGAGAAAGACAACCTACTGTCAAGCATGCAGCACCCTTTAACGTAAACTGAGGAACATCCAAAATGACTGGTGGATTGCACTTGCGGAAAAAACTCATCTGTACGCTGAAACATAAGAAGTTTCTATGAAGCAACAAAATCTGTCTATGGACCAGCACATCAAACCCAAAACCCCCTGAGAGCACCAATGGCAAGACCCTACACACTAACAAGGAGTGAGACCTGGATCGCTGGTCGGAGCACTTTGAAACTCTCTTCAGCACCAAGTGCACAGTGCATGATACTGCCATCAATCACATCCAACAACAGCCTGTCAAAGAAGAACTGGATGAGAGGCCAACTCTGGAGGAAACTGTGACCGCCATCAACCAGATGAAAAACAACAAAGCCCCCGGAGTAGATGGAATTCCACCCGAAGCCTTGAAGCATGGTGGTCCTGCCCTATACACCAAGCTCCTTGAGTTTTTCACAGCCTGCTGGGAACAGGGCAGGATTCCACGGGGTCTTCGTGGTGCCGTTATCATCACCTTGTACAAAAACAAAGGAGAAAAATCAGACTGCTCCAACTGCCGTGGGATCATCCTCCTTTCTATTGCTGAGAAGATCCTAGTTAGAATACTTCTGAACAGACTTGTGCCCACCATTGCGGAAGAAAACCTCCCAGAGAGACAGTGTGATTTCAGAGCAAACAGAGGCACCACTGACATGGCATTTGCACTCAGACAATTACAAGAAAAGTGTCATGAGCAAAACAAAGGTCTGTACGTCACTTTCAAAGACCTCACCAAGGCATTCGATACTGTGAGCAGAGATGGACTTTGGAAAATCCTTGAAAAACTTGGATGCCCACCCAGGTTCCTGGCCCTGGTGAAGCAGTTTCATTAAAATCAGTACAGACAAGTCAAGCAAAACAGAGACCTCTCAAGTCCCTTCCGTATCTCCAATGGTGTGAAGCAGAAATGTGTGCTTGCCCTGACCCTATTCACCATCTTATTCAGCATGAACTGCAGCAGGCAAAGGAAGACCTTAAAGAGGGAGTTTACATACGCTTCCGGACTGAGGGAGGCCTTTTCAACCTCAGGCGTCTTCAGGCTCACACAAAAACACAAGAAAACTCATCCGTGAACTTCTTTTCACCGATGACGGTGCTTTCCTGCCCCACAGTCAGTCAGACCTGCAAAGTATAACAACACATTTTTCCGAGGAGAGACATGTTCCTGTGAAAATGAGGGATAGGAATGGCAAGATTAGGGAACCATGGATGACAGGTGAAATTGTGAGACTAGCTAAGAGGAAAAAGGAAGCATACATAAGGTGTAGGCGGCTGATGAAAGACGAAGCTTTGAAAGAATATCGGGAATGTAGGACCAATCTGAAACGAGGAATTAAGAGGGCTAAAAGGGGTCATGAAATATCTTTAGCAAACAGGGTTAAGGAAAATCCCAAAGCCTTTTATTCATATATAAGGAGAAAGAGGGTAACTAGAGAAAGGATTGGCCCACTAAAGGACAAAGGAGGAATGTTATGCTTGGACTCAGAGAAAACGGGTGAGATTCTAAACGAGTACTTTGCATCGGTATTCACCGAGGAGAGGGACATGACGGATGTTGAGGTTAGGAACAGATGTTTGATTACTCTAGGTCAAGTCGGCATAAGGAGGGAGGAAGTGTTGGGTATTCTAAAGGGCATTAAGGTGGACAAGTCCCCAGGTCCGGATGGGATCTATCCCAGGTTACTGAGGGAAGCGAGAGAGGAAATAGCTGGGGCCTTAACAGATATCTTTACAGCATCCTTAAACACGGGTGAGGTCCCGGAGGACTGGAGAATTGCTAATGTTGTCCCCTTGTTTAAGAAGGGTAGCAGGGATAATCCAGGTAATTATAGACCGGTGAGCCTGACGTCAGTGGTAGGGAAGCTGCTGGAGAAGATACTGAGGGATAGGATCTATTCCCATTTGGAAGAAAATGGGCTCATCAGTGATAGACAACATGGTTTTGTGCAGGGAAGGTCATGTCTTACCAACTTAATAGAATTCTTTGAGGAAGTGACAAAGTTGATTGATGAGGGAAGGGCTGTCGATGTCATATACATGGACTTCAGTAAGGCGTTTGATAAGGTTCCCCATGGCAGGCTGATGGAGAAAGTGAAGGCGCTTGGGGTCCAAGGTGTACTAGCTAGATGGATAAAGAACTGGCTGGGCAACAGGAGACAGAGAGTAGCAGTAGAGGGGAGTTTCTCAAAATGGAGACGTGTGACCAGTGGTGTTCCACAGGGATCCGTGCTGGGACCACTGTTGTTTGTGATATACATTAATGATTTGGAGGAAAGTATAGGTGGACTGATTAGCAAGTTTGCAGACGACACTAAGATTGGTGGAGTAGCAGATAGTGAAGGGGACTGTCAGAGAATACAGCAGAATATAGATATATTAGAGAGTTGGGCAGAGAAATGGCAGATGGAGTTCAATCAGGGCAAATGCGAGGTGATGCATTTTGGAAGATCCAATTCAAGAGTGAACTATACAGTAAATGGAAAAGTCCTGGGGAAAATTGATGTCCAGAGAGATTTGGGTGTTCAGGTCCACTGTTCCCTGAAGGTGGCAACGCAGGTAAATAGAGTGGTCAAGAAGGCATACGGCATGCTTTCCTTCATCGGACGGGGCATTGAGTACAAGAGTTGGCAGGTCATGTTACAGTTGTATAGGACTTTGGTTCGGCCACATTTGGAATACTGCGTACAGTTCTGGTCGCCACATTATCAAAAGGATGTGGATGCTTTGGAGAGGGTGCAGAGGAGGTTCACCAGGATGTTGCCTGGTATGGAGGGCGCTAGCTATGAAGAGAGGTTGAGTAGATTAGGATTATTTTCATTAGAAAGACGGAGGTTGAGGGGGGACCTGATAGAGGTGTACAAAATCATGAGAGGTATAGACAGGGTGGACAGCAAGAGGCTTTTTCCCAGAGTAGGGGTTTCAATTACTAGAGGACACGAGTTCAAAGTGAAAGGGGAAATGTTTAGGGGGGATATGCGTGGAAAGTTCTTTACGCAGAGGGTGGTGGGCACCTGGAACGCGTTGCCAGCGGAGGTGGTAGACGCGGGCACGATGGAGTCTTTTAAGATGTATCTAGACAGATACATGAATGGGCAGGAAGAAAAGAGATACAGAACCTAAGAAAATAGGCGACATGTTTAGAGAGAGGATCTGGATCGGCGCAGGCTTGGAGGGCCGAAGGGCCTGTTCCTGTGCTGTAATTATCTTTGTTCTTTGTTCTTTTGACACAACTCTTCAGACTAAAAATCAGTTTAAAGAAAACTAAAGTCTTGCACCAGCCTGCACCCCAAAAAGAATATAGACCACCAAGCATTATCATCGAGGGAACCAAGCTCAATGTCATCAAGCAATTTACTTATTTGGGGAGCGTCATCTCCTTTGATGCCACCATAGACAAGGAAGTGGACAATAGGCTCTCAAAAGCAAACAGTACATTCGTCAGATTCTACAAACGTGTGGAGCAACCACAGCCTCAGAGCACAGACTAAACTCAAAGTGTACAAAGACATAGTCCTCACCACCCTTCTGTATGGCACCGAGTCATGGGTCCTATACTGCCGTCATGTACACCTTCTAGAGCACTTCCATCAGTGCTGCCTCCGCAGCATCCTCAAGATCCGCTGCAGGACCACATCACAAACATTGAAATCCTGGAAACAGCCAACATCATCAGCATTGGGGCCATCCTTCTACAAAACCAACTGTGTTGGGTGGGTCACGTTACCCGGATGGACGACAGTCGCCTGCCCAAGATCGTGTTGTATGGAGAGCTGACAATGGTAAAAGGAACAGAGGGGCCCCATGCAAACGTTTCAAGGACTCCCTGAAGAAGTCCCTCTCTGTGTGCCACATTGACCATCGCCTGTGGAAAGAATAGGCCATAGATTGTGATGCCTGGAGATGCTACATCAGGAGAGCTACAGACACCTTTGAGACTGAGTGAAGAACCAGCATGAAAGAGAAAAGGAGCAGAAGGATAGATCCAAATCCCCCCAGCGGCGACTACACCTTCACTTGTATCTGCTTTGGAAGAGGCCAGCGGGCCTGCAACCGATGACTACAACCTTTCCAAAATTTTCGTCTGTGAAGAAATGCCAAGAGACTTCTCCACAGGTCAGAACATATGTTTAAATTTTCCCACTTACCAATATAGTCAATCATAGACTCTATTTTTCCCCGGAATAAAACACACCAACCAGGTTTCTTTTGGAGCAAAGGAAATTGAGGGAGGATTTGATAGATATGTACAAAATTATTACACGTTTAGATAATGTAGATAAAGGAAAGCTGCTCCCATTAACTGACAGTACAAGAACTAGGGGATACAGATTTAAAGTTTTGGGCAAGAGATGCAGGGGGGATGTGGAGGAAGAACTTATTTACGCAGTGGGTGGTAATGACCTGGAACTCGCTGCCTACGAGGGTGGTGGAAACGGAGACAATTAATGATTTCAAAAGAAAATTGGATGGGCACTTGAGGGAAATAAACTTACAGGACTACGGGATAGAGCAGGGGACTGGGACTGACTGGATTACTCTAGAAAGAGCTGGCATGGACAAGATAGGTTGAATGGCCTCCTTCTGTGCTGTAATGACCTTTCAAACCAAGGATATTAAAGCAGATGGATGGAGCTAGGATACAGATCAGCCATAATCTCACAGAATGGCAGAACAAGCTCAAAGGGCTGAATGGCCTACTCCTGGTTAGATGTCTGCTCAGGTCGGGAAAAAAGAACCCGACCCGAACCCGACCGAACCACAGCGGACCCAAGCGCGACCCGGCCCGAGTCCGTCCGATTTTGCTCCAAGCCCGACCCAACCTGAACCCGCCCCAACTCGACCCAACCCGACCATCCCTTTACTTACCTTCCGACTGGGAAGCTCCACGAAGCTGCAGCGCATGCGCAATGACGTCATAGTGACGTCAATCGCTCACTGCGCAGACTCAGTTTCGTCCCGGACTCCCAGCTCAGGTAAGTTTTTTAATTTCAATACTTAGCAGCAGAGCACTTACCGTGTGTGTCCGACCCGACACGACCCGACTTGACCCGGACTCGGCACGACACGACCCGACCCGAGCCCGAAAGCTGTACCCTGAAGATAGGCCCGATCTGACCCGAACCCGACACATGTTGTCGGGGCTTGTCAGGTTCGGGTCGGGTAGCAGGCCTCTACTCCTGGTGCTATGTTTACGAACATACGAACATATGAATTAGGAGCAGGAGTAGGCCATTCGGCCCGTCGAGCCTGCTCTGCCATTCAATAAGTTCATGGCTGAACTGATTACTGCACATTACCACCTACCCCCGATAACCTTTCAACCCCTTGCTTATTAGGAATCTATCTACCTCTGTCTTAAACATATTTAAAGATTCTGCTTCCACCAGCTTTTGAGGAAGAGAATTCCAAAGACTCACGACCCTCTGAGAGAAAACATTTCTCCTAATTTCTGTCTTAAATGGGCGATCCGTTATTTTTAAACAGTCACAGAATCACAGAATAATACAGTGCGGAAGAGGCCCTTTGGCCCATCGAGTCTGCACTGATGCATTAAAAACACCTGACCTGTCTACCTAATCCCATTTGCCAGCACTTGGCCCATAGCCTTGAATGTTATGACTTATCAAGTGCTCATCCAGGTACTTTTTAAAGGATGTGAGGCAACCTGCATCTACCACCCTCCCAGGCAGGGCATTCCAGACCGTCAACACCCTCTGGGTAAAAAAGTTCTTCCTCAAGTCCCCCTTAAACCTCCCGCCCCTCACCTTAAACTTGTGACCCCTCGTAACTGACCCTTCAACTAAGGGGAACAGCTGCTCCCTATCCACCCTGTCCATGCATCTCATAATCTTGTACACCTCGATCAGGTCACCCCTCAGTCTTCTCTGCTCCAGTGAAAACAACCCAAGCCTATCCAACCTCTCTTCATAGCTTAAACGTTCCATCCCAGGCAACATCCTGGTGAATCGCCTCTGCACCCCCTCCAGTGCAATCACATCCTTCCTATAATGTGGCGACCAGAATTGCACACAGTACTCCAGCTGTGGCCTTACCAAAGTTCTATACAACTCCAACATGACCTCCCTGCTTTTGTAATCTATGCTTCGATTGATAAAGGCAAGTGTCCCATATGCCTTTTACACCACCCTATTAACCTGCCCTTCTGCCTTCAGAGATCTATGGACAAACACGACAAGGTCCCTTTGTTCCTCGGAATTTCCCAGTGTCAGGCCATTCATTGAATACTTCCGTGTCACATTACTCCTTCCAAAGTGTATCACCTCACACTTTTCAGCGTTAAATTCCATCTGCCACTTTTCTGCCCATTTGACCATCCCGTCTATATCTTCCTGTAACCTAAGACACTCCACCTCACTGTTACAGTGACCCCTAGTTCTAGATTCTCCCACAAGGGGAAACATCCTTTCCACATCCACCCTGTCAAGACCCCTCAGGATCTTATATGTTGCAATCATGTTGTCTCTTTCAGCGGATACAAGCCTAGCCTGTTCAATCTTTCCTCATTAGATAGCCCGCCCATTCCAGGTATGCTTCCAATGCATTTGCATCCTTCCTTAAATAAGGAGACCAGTACTGTACACAGTACTCCAGATGTGGTATTACCAATGTCCTGTATAGCTGAAGCATAACCTCCCTAATTTTGTATTCAATTCCCCTTGCGATAAACGATAACATTCTATTAGCTTTCCGAATTACGTGCTGTGCCTGTATACTAACCTTTTGTGATTCATGTTTCTAGGAGAGAGATATAGAAAGTTGGCAATTTCAGAGCTTAGGGCCTAGGTAGCTGAAGGCATGGTGAGATAAAAGAAATCAGGGATGCAGATGAGGTCTGAATTGGAGGAGGCAGCTGTCTCGGAGAGTTGTGGGGCTGGAGGAGGGGGAGGGAGGGAGGAGCTGAGGCCATAGTGGGGTTTGAACATGAGGATGAGAATTTTCAAACTGAGTGTGACCGCTCACAACACTGTAAACTCTGATGGTGGGGTCGTGGTAATGTCACTAATGGACTAGGCTAATGCCCTGGGGACATGGGTTCAAATCCTACTATAGCAGGTGGAAGTTAATTTCAAAAAATTAATTTACAAAATCTGGGATTGAAAGCTAGTCTCAGGTGACTTGAAACTATCATTGCTTGTTATAATAAAATGTGGAGAAGTCTGAAGTTATCCACTTTGGTAGGAAAAGTAGAGAATGTTCAAAATGGTGAGAGACTGAGAAATATTGATATTTAGAGTGCCACAAATTGTACATGAATCAGATAAAGTTAACATGCAGGTACAGCAAGCAATTAGAAAAGCAAAGGTCTTTATAACAAAGAGATTGGAGTAGAAGAGTAGAGTCTTACTATAATTATATAAGGCCTTGGTAAGATCACACCTGAAATATTGTGTACAGTTTTGGTCTCCTTACCTAAGGGATGGAGTGAAGGGCCTGTTTCAGTGCTGTATCTCTAAATAAAATAAAAATAATAAAAGAGAGTCTGGATAGGCTAGGGTTGTTTTCCTTAGAGCAGAGAAGGCTGAGGGGGGACCTGATTGAGCTGGACAAAATTATGAAGGGCATTGATAGGATAGATAGGAAGAAACTTTTTCCCTTAGCGGAGGGATCAATAACCAGGGGGCATAAATTTAAGGAAAGGGACAGGAGGTTTAGAGGAAAAGATTTTTCACCCAGAGGGTGGTTGGAATCTGGAACACATTACTTGACGGGGTGGTAGAGGCAGGAACCCTCACAACATTTTAGAAGTATTTAGATGTGCACTGGAAATGCCATAGCAAACAAGACTACAGGCCAAGTGCTGGAAAATGGGATTAGAATAGATAGGTGCTAGATAGATTGGCCGGCACAGCCACGATGAGCCGAAGGACCTGTTTCTGTGCTGTATAACTCTAAGGAAGGATATACTTGGCCGAGAGGGAGTGCAACATTGGTTTACTAGACTAATTCTCAGGATGATTTTTTAAAATTCATTTTTGTGGGATGTGGGATAGGCCAGCATTCATTTGCCATCCCTAATTGCCCTTAAACTGAATGGCTTGCTGGGCCATTTCAGAGAGAATTTAAGAATCAACCATTGACCATGGCTCCATGGTCACCATTAGACTAGCTTTTAATTCCAATCCTTTTAATTGAATTCAAATTTCACCATCTGCGGTGGTGGGATTAGAACCCATGTCCTGGGGGCATTGGCTTGGGCTCTGGATTGTAATGCCAGTGACATTACCACTACGGCACTGCCTCCCCAATATTTTATAAGGAGCGATTGAGTAGAGTAGGCTTTTATTTTCTGGAGTTTAGCAGAATGAGAGGTTACTGAGGAGGCAGAGAGAGTTATTGCTGACATCCTTTCCTGGAACTCCATGTCCCTGAAATCAGGTTTCTGCCCCTGCCACAGTACCAAAACAGCAAAGTCACAAATGACATCCTATGTGACTGTGACAAAGGTAAACATTCCCTCCTTGTCCTTCTTAACCTGTCTGCAGGCTTTGACATGGTTGACCACACCATCCTCCTCCAATGCCTCGCCACTCATCCAGCTGGGTGGGACTGCTCTCACCTGGTTTCATTCTTATCTATCTAATCGTAGCCAGAGAAACACTTGCAATGGCTTCTCATCCTACTCCTGCACGGTTACCTCTGGTGTCCCCAATGATCTATCCTTGGCCTCCTCCTATTTCTCGCCTACATGCTTCTCCTTGGCAGCGTCATCCGTGAACACAGCGTTAGTTTTCACGTGTGCTGTCGACACTCAGCTCCACCTCACCACCACTTCTCTCGACTCCTCCAATGTTGCTAAATTATCAGGCTGGTTATCTGGCATCTGGTACTAGATGACCAAACATTTTTTCCAATTAAATATTTGGAAGACTGAAACGATTGTTTTCAGTCTCCCCTCCAAACTCCGTTCTCTAACGATTGGCTCCATCCCTCTCCCTGGCAACAGTCTGAGACTAAACCAGTCTGTTCGCAACCTTGGTGTCGCAGTTGACCATCACTAAGACCGCATATTTTCACCTCCATAACATTGCCCGGCTTCACCCCTGTCTCTGCTAATCTGCTGCTGAAACCCTCATTCATGCCTTTAGACTTGACTATTCCAATGCACTCTTGGCTAATCTCCCACATTCTACTCTCTGTACACTTGAGGGCATCCAAAACTTAGTTGCCTGTGTCTTACCTCGCACCAAGTTCTATTCCCCTATCATCCCTGTGTTCGCTGACCTACATTGGCTCCCAGTCAAGCAATGCCTTGATTTGAAAATTCTCATCCTTGTTTTCAAATCCCTCCATAGCCTCGCCTCTAAATCTCCTCCAGCCACACAACCCTCCGAGATACCTACGCTCCTCTAATTCTGGCCTCTTGAGCATCCCTGATTTTAATTGCTCCACCCTTGGTGGCTGCACCTGCAGTTGCTGAGGCCCTCAGCTCTGGAATTCCCTCCCTACACCTCTCTGCCTCACTTTCCTTCCTTTAAGACACTCATTAAAACTTACCCCTTTGACCAAGCTTTTGGTCATCTGACCTGCGATCCCTTTTTGTGGCTCATTCTTTGTTTTATAATGCTCCTGTAATGCATCTTGGGGTGTTTTATTCCGTTAAAGGCACTATAGAAATATAATTTTCTGTTGTTGTTATCACTGTCAGAAGAAGCAAGGCCTTTAAATGGGAGAGTGGAGAAGAGAAAGCGATCCTAACCATGACTGGAGGAAATGCAACTCTGCCCAACACTTAGCATCAAATGGAAAGTTATGATTCATCACGGGAGCTGTAATGTCTGACTGTATTTCAGCTGCTTTGTTAAGTGCTATCATGTAACATGGTCCCATCTTGTGGCCATCGGAGCAATTGAACTGAGAGCTCAGAGGCAGGGAAAGTGATTCTCAGGATGTGGGCATTGCTGGCAATTTATTGTCCGTCCCTAGTTGCCCTTGAGCAGGTGATGGTGACCTTCTTCTTAAACCGCACCAGTCTGTGTGGTGAAGGTAGTCCCATAGTGCTGTTCAGTAAAGAGTTCCAGGATTTTGACCCAGTGACGAAGAGGGAATGGTGATATATTTCCAAGCAGGGGATGGTGTGTGACTTGGAGGGATAATTGAAGGTGAGGTGTGGTGTTCCTAAGCACCTACTGCCACTTGCCCTCGGTGATGGAGGTGGCAGGTTCGGGAGGTGGTGCCGAAGAAGTTTATTTGTGATGGATTGAGAGGAGGCTGAATGGCTACCATTATCATCTGTAATTATTAATTAACTTGATTGAGTTTTTTGATGAGGTGACAGAGAGGGTGGATGAGGGTAGTGCATTTCATGTTTCATACATGGACTATCAAAAGATGTTTGTCAAACTACCACATATTAGGCTTGTTCGCAAAATTGAAGCCCATGGGATTAAAGGGGAGTAGCAGCATGGATACACAATTGGCTAAGCATAGAAAATAGAGAATTGTGATGAATGGCTGTTTGAGTCAATGACCTTTCATCAGAACTGGAAAAAGTGAGAGATGTAATAGGTTTTATCATCGACTTAAAACGTTCACTGTTTCTCTCTCCACAGATGCTGCCAAACCTGCTGAGTATTTCCAGCATTTTCTGTTTTTATTTCAGATTTTCAGCATCCTCAGTTTTGCTTTTGTTTAGTTGAATGGTTTCAGGGATGGGGGATTACAGTTACATGGAGCGACTGGAGAAGCTGAGGTTATTATCCTTAGAGCAGAGAAAGCTAAGAGGAGATTTGATAGAGGTGTTTAAAATCATGATGGGTTTAGATAGAGTAAATAAAGTGAGACTGTTTCCAATAACTGAAGGGCCAATAATCAAAGGACACAGAATAAAGGTGATTGGCAGAAGAACCAGAGGCATGATGAGAAGTGGTTTGCATGTGGAATGCATTGGCTGATAGGATAATGGAAATAGATTTAATTGTAGCTTTCAATAGGTAACTGGATAGAGAAGAAAACATTGCAGAGGAAGGATGGGAAAGTGGGACTAACAAGCTCGCTCTTAGAAAGAACTGGTCCAGGCTCAATGGGCCAAATGGCCTCCTTGTGTGGAGCAATATTCTATGATTCTCGAAGGGGGGAACATGCTGAATATAGCTGAAGCATAACCTCCCTACTTTTGTATTCCATTCCCCTCGCGATCAACGATAACATTCTATAAAGCTTTCCTAAATACTTGCTGTACCTGCATACTAACCTTTTGCACTTGGACACCCAGATCCCTCTGCATCTCAGAGCTCTGCAATCTCTCACCATTTAGATAATATGCTTCTTTTTTATTCTTCCTGCCAAAGTGGATAATTTCACATTTTCCCACATTATATTCCATTTGCCAGATCTTTGCCCATTCACTTAACCTATCTATATCTCTTTGTAGCCTCCTTAAGTCCTCTTCACAACGTACTTTCCTACCAATCTTTGTGCCATCAGTAAATTTAGCAACCATACCTTCAGTCCCTTCATCTAAGTCATTTATATAAATTGTAAAAAGTTGAGGCCTCAGCCTAGATCTCTGTGGCACACCACTCCTTACATCTTGCCAACCAAAAAATGACCCATTTATGCCTACTCTCTGTTTCCTGTTAGCTAGCCAATCTTCTATCCTTGCCAATATGTTGCCCCATACGCCATGAGCTATGAGTTTCCGCAATAACCTTTGATGCGGCACCTTATCAAATGCCTTCTGGAAATCTAAGTACAGTACAACCACCGGTTCCTCTTTATCCACAGCACGTGTTACTTCTTCAAAGAACTCCAATAAGTTGGCTAAACATGATTTCCCTTTCACAAAACCATGTTGACTCTGCCTGATTACTTTGAACTTTTCTAAATGCCCTGCTATAATGTCCTTCGTAATAGCTTCTAACATTTTTCCTAAGACAGATGTTAAGCTAACTGGCCTGTAGTTTCCTGCTTTCTGTCTCCCTCCCTTTTTGAATTAAGGAGTTACATTGGCTATTTTCCAATCTAATGGAAGCTTCCCCAAATCTAGGAAATTTTGGAAAATTAAAACCAACTCATCAACTATCTCACTAGCCACTTCTTTTAACACCCTAGGATGAAGTCCATCAGGACCTGGGGACTTGTCAACCCGCAGCTCCAACCATTTGCTTAGTACCAGTTCCCTGGTGATTGTAATTTTCTTGAGTTCCTCCTTCCCTTTCATTTCCTTATTTACAGTTATTTCCGGGATGTTACTTGTATATGAAGACATAATGAAGACCGATGCTAGATATCTGTTCAATTCATTTGCCTTCTCCTTATTTTGCCATTATTAATTCCCCAGACGCACTTTCTATAGGATTAACGCTCACTTTGTTAACTCTTTTCTTTTTAAAATAGCTATAGAAACTCTTACTATCTGTCTTTATATTTCTAGCTAGCTTTCTCTCGAACTCTAATTTTACCTTCCTTATCAATCTTTTAGTCAATCTTTGCTGTTCTTTATATTCTTTCCAATTGACTGACCTGCCTCCCATCTTTGCACAATTATATGCTTTTTCTTTAAGTTTGATACTATCTTCAACCTTTATAGTCAACCACGGATGATGGGTTCTCCCCCGTGGATTTTTCTTTTTCGTTGGAATGTACCTATTCTGTGTATTCTGAAATATCCCCTGAAATGTCTGCCACTGCATCTCTATTGACCTATCCCTTAACCTACTTTGTCAGTTCACTTTTGTTAGCTTTGTTTTCATGCCCTCATAATTGCCCTTATTTAAGTTTAAAATACTAGTCTGAGACCTATTCTTCTCTACCTCAATCTGAATGTAAAATTCAATCATATTATGATTGCTTCTACCTAGGGGTGCCTTCACTATGAGGTCATCAAATAATTCTATCTCATTGCACAATACCAGGTCTAGTATAGCCTGCTCTCTGGTTGGCTCCAGAACGTACTGTTCTAAGAAACTATCCCAAAAACATTCTACAAAGTCCTCATCTAGGCTACCTTTGCCCATCTGATTTTTCCACTCTATATGTAGATTAAAATCCCCCATGATTATTGCTGTACCTTTCTGACAAGCTCCCATTATTTCTTCCTTTATACCCCATCCTATCATGTGGTTACTCTTAGGGGGCCTGTACACCAGTCCCACAAGTGACTTCTTGCCTTTATCATTTCTCATCTGACCCAAACCGCTTTTACATCCTGGTTTCCTGAACTTACGTCATCCCTCTCTATTGTGCTCATACCATCATTAATTAACAGAGCCACCACTTCACCTTTTCCTAGCTTCCTGTCCTTCATAAATGTCATGTGCCTTCAATATTCAGGTCCCAATCTAGGCCATCCTGCAGCCAAGTCTTTGTAATAGCTTTCAGATTGTACTTATTTATTTCTATTCGCGCTATCAGTTCATCTGTTTTATTTCGAATGCCACGTGCATTCAGATACAGAGTTGAACAAGTACAAATGATTGAGTAAACTCAGTTTACACTTGAGGTAACTTTAACCCTGGTGTAAAAGTCATTTCACTCGATGCCCCCACCCCCAGATGGAAATAATGAGCCTGGTGAGTTTCTGCTGATCGTGCCCTTTGAGAGGGTTTTCTAATTGAGCATCTCTGAATCACACAGGCACCTTTAGGTACAGTTTAAACATTTCTACATATCAAAAAATAATTTAATTTACAAATAAACTGATTATTGTACACTGATGAAAGGAGTTCAGTTTAGATTTTCAAATTATGTGCAATGCTTTAAAATTCAGAGACAAGAGTGACTCACTAACAGCTCAAACTTGGGTCTCAGCACCAACATCTAAGAACAAAGAACAAAGAACAAGGAAAATTACAGCACAGGAACAGGCCCTTCGGCCCTCCAAGCCTGCGCCGATCCAGATCCTCTATCTAAACATGTCACCTATTTTCTAAGGGTCTGTATCTCTTTGCTTCCTGCCCATTCATGTATCTGTCTAGATACATCTTAAAAGACGCTATCGTTTTCGCATCTACCACCTCCGCTGGCAACGCGTTCCAGGCACCCACCACCCTCTGCGTAAAGAACGTTCCACGCATATCCCCCCTAAACTTTTCCCCTCTCACTTTGAACTCGTGTCCTCTAGTAATTGAATCCCCCACTCTGGGAAAAAGCTTCTTGCTATCCACCCTGTCTATACCTCTCATGATTTTGTACACCTCCATCAGGTCCCCCCTCAACCTCCGTCTTTCTAATGAAAATAATCCTAATCTACTCAACCTCTCTTCATAGCTAGCGCCCTCCATACCAGGCAACATCCTGGTGAACCTCCTCTGCACCCTCTCCAAAGCATCTACATCCTTTTGGTAATGTGGCATCCAGAACTGCACGCAGTATTCCAAATGTGGCCGAACCAAAGTCTTATACAACTGTAACATGACCTGCCAACCCTTGTACTCAATACCCCGCCCGATGAAGGAAAGCATGCTGTATGCCTTCTTGACCACTCTATTGACCTGCGTTGCCACCTTCAGGGAACAATGGACCTGAACACCCAAATCTCTCTGTACATCTATTTGTATTTCCTCCCGCATTCCTTCGGTTGCGGGGAGAGAGAGTCTTCCTGGTTTGAAACACAGAATCCAAGTGGCCTAAATTGGCACTAAACTGTCAATCTCACTTTAGAGGGCAACTTCTCCCAGTGGATGACACTCTTACCTTTGAAGCAGACTTTGGGTGCCTGAAATTCCTGGGATGGTGCCTATCACAAGCAACTTATTAGCTGGGATCTGAAATTGGGACTGGACCATCCTAAATTCAGTCACAGGGTCGTTGAAGGTGGTATATCAATGCAGGTCTGTTCTTACATCCTTCTGCACACCTGTATTAGCTAACTAGCAAGCAAAATAGTACACAATGCCAATGCAAATTACTTCTGTTGACAGAATAGAGCTAGCTACACCATGTGCTAACGTTATGTTAGCATGTAGCCAGCCAGTTAAACCGTTATGCGATTAAAACCAGGACTGTGAGAAGTAACTTTATGTCATTCAACTAGTAAAATAGCAAATAATTTTCCACACTGGAAAAAGCGATTAGCCGGTTGTGCTAGTTAGCTAACAAGCTAATAATAATACAGTCAACTCACTTTAACGTCTTCAATTCTGAATGTACCTCATTGCCACAGCTACATTCAAGTTCTTTATGCTCGTTGTTGCAGTTGCAATAGGTAGACAAGAAACAACCAGACAGTTCTCAAGGCAATCCCTTGTGGGTGTTTTGATTGTTAATATACAGGGGTCGGCAATGTGTCCGTACACGGACACTAGTGTCCGTTGTAAAAGGTTTTGAGGTCCGCGACTGGTAATTTCAGGAACCAGAAATTTCTCATCGGCTTCTTCAGACCAGCTTTAAGAAAAATCACAAGTCTCAGTTTCTCAGAGCGGGAACGGTTCTTCTGAATTTCAAACAGATTCAGCGTTTTCTGGTGGTTCTGATTGTTTTTAACAGCCCGCGGAAATCCTGAATCTGTCCAAAGTTCAGAAACTGCTGTTGCCGCTTCCAGCAACATTCAGAGAGAGAGAGAGGGGGAGGGAGGGAGGGAAGGGGCGAGAGGGAGGGAAGGAGGGAAGGGGCGAAAGGGAGGGAGGGGGAGAGAGCGGGAGGGAGAGAGAGAGGGAGGGAGGGAGGGAGAGGGGGAGAAAGAGAGGGGGGACAGATAGAGGGGGAGAAAGAGAGGAGAGAGGGGGAGGGAGAGAGAGGTGGCGGAGAGAGAGAGGGCAGAAAGAGAGGGGTAGGAGGGAGGTGGAGAGAGAGAGAGGTGGGGAGAAAGAGAGAGGAGGGAGAGAGAGGGGAAGAAAGAGAGGAGAGAGAGAGCGAGAGGGGAGAGAAAGCGATCAAGATCACACCTGACAGATGGGCATCTATCCGGATTCTCCACATTGTTACATCGAGTGTGCAGGCAGAGATTGACTACTTATGCAAGCAAAAGCAATGCCAGGTATCTCACTAAATAGGGAGAAATGCATTTTAAGTCGGACTGTGTTTTGATGGCATTAGGTATACAGATTAATTGGCCCCATGTCCGTGGCTGAGTCAATAATCTTGTCAAGTGTCCGTGGTGCTACATGTTGCTGCCTATTCCTGACCACCAGGCCACCATCTCCCTTTTATTAGGCAAGGCGGGTGGATGACGTTAGAATACAAATCAGTCATGATCCCATTGGATGGCGGAACACGTTTGAGAAGGGTCTTCCGATTAATGTAAGTGATTTGTTTTCACATAAAGGTAGGGATTTGAATTGAGAATGAAATCTATATTAAAAACAGCCTCAGTGTGTTGCAAATGCAGAGAGGAACCAATTACAGGAAAAGTCTTAGCTGAATTCCCTAGTGACCTATAAATAAAATCAATTTACACAAAGTGGAGAAATGGTGTTGGGGGGGGGGTGGGGGGGTGAGGGGGGTGGAATTTTCTTGAAATTCAGGTCAATAAATCCTTGGTATTGAAGCCCTGTTGGTGATGAATCAAAGGGAAAGGCTAGTTGGCCTGCTTAGTCTTTCTACATCACATGGTTATCTCGAAACATACAGGGTAAGTTAAAGCAGAAAAAGAAAGCCTATGACGATCACAAAAAAACTTAATACTTTCGAAAGCCTAGAGGAGTATAGAAAGTGCAGGGGTGAAATAAAAAAGGAAATTAGAAAAGCAAAGAGAGGACATGAAAAATTATTGGCAGGTAAAATCAAGGAAAACCCAAAGATGTTTTATCAGTACATTAAGAGCAAGAGGATAACTAAGGAAAGGCTAGGGACTATCAGAGATGTACAAGGGAACTTACACATGGATGCAGAAGATGTGGACAGGGTTCTTAATAAGTTTTTTGTCTCTATCTTCACAAAGGAGAGGGATGATACAGACATTGTAGTAAAATAGGAGTTTGAAATATTAGATATGATTGGCATAATGAGAGAAGTACTAGAGGGTCTGACATCCTTGAGAGTGGATAAATTGCCAGGGCTGGATGGATTGTATCCCAGGTTATTAAAGGAAGCCAGGGAGGAAATAGCAGAAGCGCTGAGGATCATCTTCAAATCCTCACTGGATACGTGTGAGGTGCCAGAGGATTGGAGGTCTGCGAACTATATACCATTGTTTAAAAAGGGTGCAAGGGATAGGTCAAATAATTATAGGCTGGTCAGTCATTTGAATCAATTCTGAGGGACAGGATAAACTATCACTTAAAAAGGCACGGATTAATCAGGGATAGTCAGCATGGATTTGTTAAGGGAAGGTCATGTCTTACTAACTTGATTGAGTTTTTTGAGGAAGTAACAAGGAGGATTGATGAGGGTAGTGCAGTGGATGTGGTCTACATGGATTTTAGTAATGTATTTGACAAGGTCCCACATGGTAGGCTGGTCAGTAAAATGAAAGCCCATGGGATACAAGGGAATGTGACAGGATGGGTCCAAAGTGGCTAAGTGACAGTGGCCAAGTAGAAAGGGTAGTAGTTGACGGATGTTTTTGCAAATGGAAAACAGTTTCCAGTGGCATTCCACAGGGCTCAGTGCTGGGACCCTTGCTGTTTGTTGTATATATTAATGATTTTGACTTAAATGTGGGAGGCATGATTGGGAAATTTGCTGATGACACAAAAATTGGCCATGTAGTTGATAATGAAGAGGATAGTCATAGACTCCAGAATGATATCAATGGTTTGGTTGAGTGGGCGGAAAAGTGGCAAATGGAATTCAATCCAGAAAAGTGTGAGGTAATGCATTTGGGAAGGGCAAACAAAGTAAGGGAATACACAATAAACAGGAGGATATTGAGAGGGGTAGAAGAAGTGAGAGACCTTGGAATGCATGTCCACAGGTCCCTGAAGGTGGCAGGACAGGTACTTAGAGTGGTGAAGATGCATATGGAATGCTTTCCTTTATTGGCCGAGGTATAGAATACAAAAGCAGAGATGTAATGCTGGAACTGTATAAAACACTGGTTAGGCCACAGCTGGAGTATTGCGTACAGTTCTGGTCACCACATTACAGGAAGGACATACTTGCTCTGGAGAGAGTACAGAGGAGATTTACAAGAATGTTGCCAGTGCTTGAAAGTAGCAGCTATGAGGAAAGATTGGATCGCTAGGATTGTTTTCCTTGGAACTGAGGAGGCTGAGGGGTGACTTAATAGAGGTGTTCAAAATTATAAGGGGCCTAGATAGAGTTGACAGGCAGGACCTGTTTCCCTTAGTGGAGAGGTCAATTACCAGGGAGCACAGATTTAAGGTGATTGGTAGAAGGATTAGAGGTGACATGAGGAAATACCTTTTCACCCAGATGGTGGTGGGTGTCTGGAATTCACTGCCCAGATCGGTGGTGGAGGCAGAAACCAGCAACTCGTTTAAAAGGTACATCGACATGCACCTGAAGTGCTGTAACCTGCAAGGCTACGGACCAGCTGCTGGAAGGTGGAATTTGATTGGGTGACTGGATTTTTCCACCGCGCAGACACGACGGGCTGAATGGCCTCCTGTTGTGCTGTAATTTTTCTATGGTTCTATGGATTTTGTACCAGTGCCGAGTGTGGCTGCTTATTGCAGATGGAGAATGCTGAGATGAACTGGTGAACAGTCTCAGTTACCATGTCTCAATCCACACTGTCAGAGTGGCAAAAGGATGAAAATCAGCCATGATCTTATTGAATGGTGGGACAGGCTTGAGGGCCTGAATGGCCTGCTCCAAGCTCTTCATGGTCCTGGGATCAGGGCTTAGGGGTAGGGTTGCCAACTCTGGTTGGTTGTATTCTTGCAGGTTTCATCACGTGACCTCCTGTCTCCCACTGCCCTATCCCCACCATTGGTCTCCCGACACGTCCATGATCCTGGTGTCCCGGCTTCCCAAAGCACTTGAGAAGCTAACAGGCTCTTTGTAATTCAATTGGATCATTCACAACATCAAACAGTCCTCTTTTCAGATCTCAGAGAATCCAAGAAACATATTCCATAGAAGGAGGCCATTTGTCCCACTGTGCCTGTCCTGGTTCTTTGAAAGGACAATCATACTTAGTTCCACACCCCTACTTTTTGTCCATACCCCTGTAACTACCAAAGAAAATAAAAGCAAAAAAGAGTGACAAATCTTCAGGACCGGATGTTTTCCACCCCAGTGTTTTAAAGGAAGTAAGGGACAACATTGCAGATGCCTTAACTATAATCTTCAATGTTACCACTGTTTTTATTCTTTCATGGGATGCGGGCGTTGCTGGCTAGGCTAGCATTTGTTGCCCATCCCTAATTGCCCTTGAGAAGGCAATGGTGAGCTGCCTTCATGAACCACTGCAGTTCATCTGGCGTAGCTGCACCCACAGTGCTGTTAGGAAGGGAGTTCCGGGATTTTGACTCAGCGACAGTGAAGGAACGGCGATATAGTTCCAAGTCAGGATGGTGTGTGACTTGGAGGGGAGCTTGCAGGTGGTGGTGTTCCCATGCGCCTGCTGCCCTTGTCCTTCTAGGTGGTAGAGGTCGGGGGTTTGGAAGATGCTGTCGAAGGAGCCTTGGTGCATTGCTGCAGTGCATCTTGTAGATGGTACACACTGCTGCCACTGTGCATCGGTGGTGGAGGGAGTGAATGTTTGTGGATGGGGTGCCAATCAAGCGGACTGCTTTGTCCTGGATGGTGTCGAGCTTCCTGAGTGGTGTTGGAGCTGCACCCATCAGGCAAGTGGAGAGTATTCCATCACACTCCTGACTTGTGCCTTGTAGATGATGGACAGGCTTTGAGGAGTCAGGACGTGAGTGACTCGCCGCAGGATTCCTAGCCTCTGACCTGCTCTTGTAGCCACGGTATTTATATGGCTACTCCAGTTCAGTTTCTGGTCAATGGTAACCCCCAGGATGTTGACAGCAGGGGATTCAGTGATCGTAATGCCATTGAAAGTCAAGGGGAGATGGTTAGATTCTCTCTTGTTGGAGATGGTCATTGCCTGGCACTTGCGTGGCACAAATGTTACTTGCCACTTATCAGCCCAAGCCTGGATATTGTCCAGGTCTTGCTGCATTTCTACACGGACTGCTTCAGTATCTGAGGAGTTGCGAATGGTGCTGAACATTGTGCAATCATCAGCAAACATCCCCACTTCTGACCTTATGATTGAAGGAAGGTCATTGATGAAGCAGCTAAAGATGGTTGGGCCTAGGACACCACCCTGAGGAATTCTTGCAGTGATGTCCTGGAGCTCAGATAATTGACTTCCAATAACCACAACCATCTTCATTTGCACTAGGTATGACTCCAACCAGTAGAGAGTTTTTCCCCTGATTCCCATTGAGTCCAGTTTTGCTAGTGCTCTTCGATGCCATACTCGGTCAAATGCTGCCTTGATGTCAAGGACAGTCACTCTCACCTCACCTCTTGAGCTCAGCTCTTTTATGCTTGTACTAAGGCTGTAATGAGGTCAGGTGCTGAGTGGCCCTGACAGAACCCAAACTGAGCATCAATAAGCAGGTTATTGCTAAGCAAGTGCTGCTTGACAGCACTGTTGACGACACCTTCCATCACTTTACTGATGATAGAGAGTGGACTGATGGGGCGATAATTGGCCTGGTTCGATTTGTCCTGCTTTTATGTGTATGGGACATAGCTGGGCAATTTTCCACATTCCACCGGGTAGATGCCAGTGTTGTAGCTGTACTGGAACAGCTTGGCTAGGGGTGCAAGTTCGGAGCACAGGTCTTCAATACTATTGCCGGAATGTTGTCAGGACCCATAGCCTTTGCAGAATCCAGTGCCTTCAGTCGTTCCTTGATATCATGCGGAGTGAATCGAATTGGCTGAAGTCTGGCATCTGTGATGCTGGGGACTTCAGGAGGAGGCTGAAATGGATCATCAACTCAGCACTTCTGGCTGAAGATTGTTGCAAATCCTTCAGCCTTATCTTTCGCACTGATGTGCTGGGCTCCCCGTCATTGAGGATGGGGATATTTGTGGAGCCACCCCCTCCAGTTAGTTGTTTAATTGTCCACCACCATTCACGGCTGGATGTGGCAGAACTGCAGAGTTTAGATCTGATCCGTTGGTTATGGGATCGCTTAGCTCTGTCTATCGCATGCTGCTTACGCAGTTTGACACGCAAGTAGTGCTGTGTTGTAGCTTCACCAGGTTGACACCTCATTTTGAGGTATGCTTGGTGCTGTTCCTGGCATGCCCTCCTGCACTCTTCATTGAACCAGGGTTGGTCTCCTGGCTTGATGGTAATAGTAGAGTGGGGTGTATGCTGGGCTATGAGGTTAGTGGCTGAGCACAATTCTGCTGCTGCTGATGGCCCACAGTGCCTCATGGATGCCCAGTTTTGCATTGCTAGATCTGTTTGAAATCTATCCCATTTAGCATGAACACAACACAATGAAGGGTATCCTCAACGCGAAGACGGGACTTTGTCTCCACAAGGACTGTGCGGTGGTCACTCCAATACTGTCATCGACAGATGCATCTGTGGCAGCAGATTGGTGAGGATGAGGTCAAGTATGTTTTTCCCTCTTGTTGGTTCCATCACCACCTGCTGCAGACCCAGTCCTTTTAGACTCGGCCAGCTTGGTCCGTGGTGGTGCTACCGAGCCACTCTTGAGATGGACATTGAAGTCCCCCACCCAGATTACATGCTGCCACCTTGCCACCCTCAATGCTTCCTCCAAGTGGTGATCGACATGGAGGAGTACTGACTCATCAGCTGAGGGGGAGGCGGGGAGTGGGGTGGTGGTAATCAGCAGGAGGTTTCCCTGCCCATGTTTGACCTGATGCCATGAGACTTCATGGGATCTGGAGTCGATGTTGAGGACACCCAGGGCAACTCTCTCCCTGTATACCACTATGCCGCCACCTCTGCTGGGACTGTCCTGCAAGTGGGACTGATGGCGGTGTCTGGGACATTGTCGGTAAGGTATGATTCTGTGAGTATGACTATGTCAGGGTGTTGCTCAACTCGTCTGTGGGACAGCTCTCCCAATTTAGGCACAAGCCCCCAGATGTTAGTAAGGAGGACTTTGCCTTGGTCATTTCCGGTGCCTAGGTCGATGCTGGGTGGTCCGTCTGGTTTCATTCCTTATTGACTTCACAGTGTTTAGCTACAACTGACCAGACCAGGTAAGGACAGCAGATTTCCTTACCTAACATGAAAGGATGGGTTTTTACATCAAACGACAATGGTTTCATGGCCATCATTAGACTAGTTTTTTAATTCCAGATTTATATTTGAATTCAAATTCCACCTTCTGCCGTGGTGGGATTCAAACCCATGTCCCCAGAGCAATACCCTGGGTCTCTGGGTTACTGGCCCAGTGACAATACCACTATGCCACCACCTCCCTTAGCAAAGCTAATGGAATGCTGGTCTTTATATCCAGAGGACTGTAATACAAGGGGGTGAAGTCATGCTTCAGCTATACAAAGCCCTGGTTAGACCACACCAGGAGTTACTGTGAGTAGTTCTGGGCACCACACCTTAGGAAGGATATATTGGCCTTGGAGGGAGTGCAGTGTAGATTCACCAGAATGATACCTGGACTCTGAGGATTAAGCTACGAAGAGAGATTAAACAAGCTAGGGCTAAATTCCCTGGAATTTAGATGGTTAAAGGGTGTTTTGATTGAATTTTTCAAGACGTTAAGGGAAACAGATAGAGTAGGCGGAGAGAAACTATTTCCACTGGTTGGGGAGTCTCGGACCAGGGGCCATAGTGTGAAAGTTAGAACTAGAACTTTCAGCAGTGAAATTAGGAAACACTTCTTCACACAAAGGGCGATAGTAGCTTGGCACTCTCTTCCACAAAGGTCAATTGATACTTGATCAATTGTTAAATTTAGAACTGAGATTGATAGATTTTTGTTAAGCAAATGTATTAGAGTCATAGAGAGATACAGCACTGAAACAGGTCCTTCGGCCCACTGAGTCTGTGCTGACCATCAACCACCCATTTATACGAATCCTACATTAATCCCATATTCCCTACCACATCTACTACCTTTCCTCAATTCTCCTGCCTACACTAGGGGCAATTTACAATGGTCAATTTACCTATCAACCTGTAAGTCTTTGGCTGTGGGAGGAAACCGGAGCACCTGATGGAAACCTACACAGTCACAGTGAGAACTTGCAAACTCCACACAGACAGTACCCAGAACCGAACCCGGGTTGCTGGAGCTGTGAGGCTGCAGTGCTAACCACTGTGCTGCCCTTATTTAAGGAAGGATGTAAATGCATTGGAAGCAGTACAGAGAAGGTTCACTGGACTAATACCTGGAATGGGCGGGCTGTCTTACGAGGAAAGATTGAATAGGCTAGGCTTGTATCCGCTGGAATTTAGAAGAGTAAGAGGCGACTTGATTGAAACATATAAGATCCTGAGGGGTCTTGACAGGGTGGATGTGGAAAGGATGTTTCCCCTTATGGGAGAATCTAGAACTAGGGGTCACAGGTCTCATTGAATGGCAGGACAGGCTCGAGGGGCTGAATGGTCACTTCCTGTTCCTACGTTCCTAAGTTTCTCATCCTCAAGTACCTGTTCACCACCTTTTCAGGTAGAACATGCCAGATTCTGACAGCTCTGAGTGAATACTTTTCTCCTCATCTCCCCTCTCAATCATTTGGCAATGATTTTGAATATATGGCCTCTAATTTATGGGCCACTAGCTCGAGGGAATAATTTTGCTCTTTATCTTCTCCACCTTTGATCATATTAAAAACCTCTATTAAGTTGCCTCTTAACCTTCTCTGTTCCAAGGAGAACAGACTTCACCTTTTCAACCTCTTCTCATAACTGAAATCACTCACCCCTGGTAAGATCCAGGTAAACCTCCTCTGTAACCTTTCTAATGTCTTCATATTTTTCCTGAAGTGTGATGCCCAGAATTGTCCACTATACTCCGGCTGAGGAGTAATCACTGATTTCCAATGTTTCTTTATAACTAGTAAGCAGAAGTGTTCAAAGACATCTAAAAGAATTCTATTTATTTAATGTTCTGACAAGTTTTCTCCCGAACGTACTCGCAGCAATGTCCTGGAGATCAATATTCAATTCCTGGAGACTCCAGGGCAACCCTGGAGGGTTGGCAACCCTAGACAGAGGGGATATCAATTTGCACACAGCAAGATCCCACAAACATCAAAGTGATAAATCTGCTTTCAGTGATGTTGGTTGAGGGATAAATATTGGCCAGGACACCAGGGAGAACTCCCCTGCTCCTCTTCGAAATTTGCCGATGACACAAAGGTTGCTGGAGTTGTGGATAGTGTGGAAGGCTGTTGTAGGTTGCAACGGGACATTGACAGGATGCAGAGCTGGGCTGAGAAGTGGCACATGGAGTTCAACCTGGAAAAGTGTGAAGTGATTCATTTTGGAAGGTTAAATTTGAATGCAGAATACAGGCTTAAAGACAGGATTCTTGGTAGTGTGGAGAAACAGAGGGATCTTGGGGTCCATGTCCATAGATCGCTCAAAGTTGCCACCCAAGTTGATAGGGTTGTTAAGAAGGCGTATGGTGTGTTGGCTTTCATTAACAGGGGGATTGAGTTTAAGAGCTGCGAGGTTATGCTGCAGCTCTATAAAGCCCTGGTTAGACCACACTTGGAATATTGTGTTCAGTTCTGGTCGCCTCATTATAGGAAGGATGTGGAAGCTTTAGAGAGGGTGCAGAGGAGATTTACCAGGATGCTGCCTGGACTGGAGGGCATGTCTTATCAAGAAAGGCTGAGGGAGCTAGGGCTTTTCTCATTGGAGAGAAGAAGGATGAGAGGTGATTTGATAGAGGGGTACAAGATGATGAGAGGCATAGATAGAGTGGATAGTCAGAGACTTTTTCCCAGGGTGGAAAGGGCTATCACCAGGGGGCATAATTTTAAGGTGATTGGAGGAAGGTTTCGGGGAGATGTCAGAGGTAGGTTCTTTACACAGAGGGTGGTGGGTGCGTGGAATGCACTGCCAGCGGTGGTAGTAGAAGCAGATACATTAGGGACATTTAAGCGACTCTTGGATAGGTACATGGATGATAGTAGAATGAAGGGTATGTAGGTAGTTTGATCTTAGAGTAGGTTAAAGGGTCGGCACAACATCGTGGGCCGAAGGGCCTGTACTGTGCTGTACTGTTCTATGTTCTATGTTCTATGAAATAGTGCAATGGGATCTTCTATATCCACCTGGGAGGGCAGACGGGCATGTATGAGGGTTTCAGTAATGGAGAGGCTCAGGTGGAGGTGGAGGTGTGCGATGTTACGTTGGTGGAAGTAGGCGGGCTTTTTATGAAGAAGATATGGTGGGGGGGGGGGGGGGGGTGGGTCTGGAACTCAGTTTAGGATTGAACAGGATATTCAGGTTGCAAGCAGTCTGATTCAGCCTGAGACAGGACTGTTAAAAAAACATACAGACTCCTGAGCTTTATGAGCACAGGCAGGAATTACAAAAGCAAGGAAATTATACTAAACCTTTATAAATCACTGGTTAGGCCTCAGCTGGAGTATTGTGTTCAATTCTGGGCAATGCACTTTGGGCAGGATGTCAAGGCCTTGGAGAAAGTGCAGAGAAGATGAACAGAATGCTGCCGGGGATGAGGGCTGGCATTGTTCTCCTTCGAGCAGAGAAGGTTAATGGGAGATTTCATCGAATCATAGAATTATAGAATGGTTACAGCACAGAAGGAGGCCATTCAGCCCATTGTGTCTGTGCTAGGTCTCTGCAAGAGCAACTCACCCAGGCCCACTCCCCGCCTTTTCCCCATAGCCTTTCAAATTTTCTCTTGTCAGATAATTATCCAGTTATCTATTAAAGGCCTTGATTGAATCTGCCTCCACCACACTCTCAGGCAGTGCATTCCAGATCCTAACCACTCGCTGCGTAAAACAGTTTTTCCTCATGTCACTGTTGGTTCTTTTACCAATCACTTTAAATCGGAGATTTGGTTCTGGATCCTTCGGCCAATGGGAACAGTTGCTCCTATTGTTATGACGGTGCTTCTTTATTTTTTGTTAAGTTTTTTTTTGAGGACTCATGTATTTTAGAATTATGGACATTGTTTTATTTGGGAAAACTGAAAAGGATTCCATGGATTTTTTTTCACTGGGATCATCGGAAGGTCTTTTGGACTTGGTTTGTAAGCAACATTTACTGCAAGTCATCTGTCTTCAGATAAATACCTAGCAGGGGCTTTTTGACTTGGGGGAAATGTTTAGAGAGAAGTGACAGGTCAAGATTTATAGGGGTCAAGAGGCTTGACTCTTGAGATATTGTTTTCGGTTTTTCTTTGGACAGTGTGTTGGGTGTTGGGGTGTGAACTGTTTTGAAGGCAGTTGGAGAAAACCAGCCAAGAGAGCAGTCACCGTCAGCACCCTCTTCCTTGAGAACTTCCTTACAATCAGTGTAATAAATAGAGAAACTGATGCTGTATTTCTCCAGAAAAGCCTGGCAAACTGATCGCTTAAAAAGACTGTTCTTGAAAGGTCCCAGTGACAGCCATCTACACGTATTTGGGATGCCAAACCAAAAAAAGGGACAACTGACATTTTTCCATATCTTTTTTTTTCTTCAAGAATTAGCAAGTATTTGGCCAAAGGATTCTTCTTCATCTTTTTTTTTGCAACAGAGCTCTAAAGAGAAAATCCCTATTTTTTCGTTATCCACTGTGTGTGTATGTATGAGAGGCTAAGATAAAAGGGAACTTTCATATTTCACTCTGTGTGTTAATGCTTTGCTTTGTTACTGGTTATGTCTTGTTTTATAATAAACTGATAATTCTGTTGTTTATTAAAGAAACCTGGTTGGTGTATTTAATTCTGGGATAGAGTAGAGTGAAAGTTACAGCCATGAGGAAAGATTGGATAGGCTAGGGTTGTTTTCCTTAGAACAGAGGAGGCTGAGGGGTGACTTAACAGAGGTGTACAAAATTATGAAGGGCCTAGATAGAGGGGACAGGAAGGATCTGTTTCCCCTAGCGGAGAGGTCAATTACCAGGGGGCACAGATTTACGGTGATTGATAGAAGGATTAGAGGGGACATGAGGAAAAACTTTTTTGCCCAGAGGGTGGTGGGTGTTTGGAATTCACTGCCCGGATCAGTGGTGGAGGCAGAAACCCTTAATTCTTTAAAAAGGTACCTGGACCTGCACCTGAAGTGCTGTAACCGGCAAGGTTATGGACCAGCTGCTGGAAGGTGGAATTAGAATGGGCAGCAATTTTTTTTTCCAGCTGGTGCAGACACGATGGGCTGAATGGCCTCCTTCGGTGCCATAATTTTTCTTTGGTTCTATGATTGACCATATCGGTAACTGGGCAAACATTTAAATATATGTTGTGACCTGTGGGGAAGTGGCACTAGAAAAGACAGTGCACTCCTCCCACCTCGGTCGTAACACTATCGACTCTGTCTGGACCCCTCATGATTTTGAACACCGCTATCCAATCTCCTCTTAATCTTCTTTATTAGAGGCATTCAAAAATTTGAATGGTTTTGATGGTAAGTAAGGAAAAACTTGTGCCAGTGGCAGGAGGATGGGTAACCAGAGGAAATGGATTGAGGTAAATGGCAATAAAAACTAAGAGGGAGATGATGGGAATTTTTTTAAGCAGTGAGTTGTTGTAATCTGGAATGCCCTGTCTTAAAGGGCAGAGGAAGCAGATTCAATAATAACTTTCAAAAGGGAATTGGTAAAGGAAAAATTTACAGAGCTCTGGGAAAGAGTGGGGGGGTGGGGGGTGGGTGGGGGGAGTGCGTATAATTGGCTAGCTCTTTCAAAAGCGATGATTCAATGTGGCTGAATTGTTGCTATTATTGAGTGTATCCTGAAGGTGGTGCTGTGCCATCATAGAGGCTAGAGATGATTTTTCTCCCTCCTTTCTGTTTCCCCTTCGATTTGGCCCACAGCATCAAATTTTTTCACTGACTATACACACCCCGCCACCCCCTTACCCCCTTCCTTTGCCACCCCTTTATAGTGCAAGCAGAGGCCTGACTTCCAGAGAGAGATGTAGGGGTTGGTAGTGTACCCGACAAGTGCAAATGTGGAAAGTCTGATGTGTTTCCTTACCCACGGCCCCTCGCCCAGGCCTCTCTTGTTTTCCTAAACCTTGCCAGCGCTGGTGGAATGCAGCCTGTGAGCAACATGCCAGCACTCACAGCTCTAGCAGGGGAGCCTCTGAGGGACGCTCCGCTCACTCGGGAAAGAAACTAAAATGGAACCGGGGTTCCCACTGGGAACTTAGGAATTCAGCAATGGTGTAACTTCGTCTGGTTCAAATTCACATTGAGAATTCGACTTATCTTGTTTTCACAATAGTTTCATTGCTGCAGGACCCCCCTCGAACTCACCACCTCCCCCTGCCTGACTCAGAATGTAGATTCCTGCAGCATACCCTTCAATGGGGGCTAGCTGTTTTGCAGTTTCTGTAATTCCTTCCAGCCCTATGGCCCACCCTATCTCTGCAATCTCCTCCAGCCCTTACAACCCTCCGAAATCTCTGTAACCCCCTTCAGCCCTATGGCCCTCCCTATCTCTGCAATCTCCTCCAGTCCTACAACCATCCGAAATCTCTGTAACCCCCTTCAGCCCTATGGCCCTCCCTATCTCTGCAATCTCCTCCAGCCCTTACAACCCTCCGAAATCTCTGTAACCCCCTTCAGCCCTACTGCCCTCCCTATCTCTGAAACCTCCTCCAGTCCTACAACCCTCCAAAATCTCTGTAACCCCCTCCAGCTCTATGGCCCTCCCTATCTCTGCAACCTCTTCCAGTCCTACAACCCTCCGAAATCTTTGTAACCCCCTCCAGCCCTACAGCCCTCCCTATCTCTGCAACCTCCTCCAGTCGTACAACCCTCCAAAATCTCTGTAACCCCCTCCAGCTCTATGGCCCTCCCTATCTCTGCAACCTCTTCCAGTCCTACAACCCTCCGAAATCTTTGTAACCCCCTCCAGCCCTACAGCCCTCCCTATCTCTGCAACCTCTTCCAGTCCTACAACCCTCCGAAATCTTTGTAACCCCCTCCAGCCCTACAGCCTTCCCTATCTCTGCAACCTCTTCCAGTCCTACAACCCTCCGAAATCTCTGTAACCCCCTCCAGCCCTACAGCCCTCCCTATCTCTGCAACCTCCTCCAGTCGTACAACCCTCCAAAATCTCTGTAACCCCCTCCAGCTCTATGGCCCTCCCTATCTCTGCAACCTCCTCCAGTCGTACAACCCTCCGAAATCTCTGTAACCCCCTCCAGCCCTACGGCCCTCCCTATCTCTGCAACCTCCTCCAGTCCTACAACCCAATGAAATCTCTGCAACAACAACAACTTATATTTATATAACACCTTTATGTAGTAAAATGTCACAAGGTGCTTTACAGTAGCATTATAAAACAAAGTGTGACTGCAAACCACAAACATATATTAGCTCAGATGACTAAAGCTTGGTCAAAGAAGTAGGTTTTAAGGAGTGTCTTAAAGGAGGAGAGTGAGGCAGAGAGGTTTAGGGAGGGAATCTCAGAGCTTGGGGCTCAGGCATCTTGAGGCACAGGCAACAATGGTGCAGCGATTAAAATCGGGGTTGCTGAAGAGGCCAGAATTAGAGGAGCACAGAGATCTTGGAGGGCTGTGAGGCTGGAGGGGATTACAGAGATAGGGAGGGATGAGGGCATGGAGGGATTTGAAAACAAGGATGAGAATTGTAAAATCAAGACGTTGCCTAACTGGGAGCCAATGTAGGTCAGTGAGCACAGGGGTGTTAAGAGAATGGGACGGTGCAAGTTAAGACATAAGCAGCAGCATTTTGGATGACCTCAAGTTTTCAGAGGGTAGAATGTGGGAGGCCAGCCATGAGTGCATTGGAATAGCCAAGTCTAGAGGTAACAAAGGCATGAATGAGGGTTTCAGCAGCAAATGAGCAGAGGCAGGGATGATGTCAGGTGATAAAATAGGCAGTCCTATGAGCAGTCCTAGCTCATCTTGGTGTCAAAAGTAACTGTGAACAGTCTGGTTTAATCTCAGACTGTTGCCAGGAAGAGGGTTGGAGACAGTAGCTGGAGAATGGAGCTTGGAGCAGGGACTGAAAACAATGGCTTTGCAATATTTAATTGGAGGAAATTTCCGTTCATCCAGTACTGGATGTCAGATAAGCAATCTGATAATTTAACAACCGATATGCCCTTAACGGTATGGGCACTTGCCAGACCCCTCTAAGTGAGGTCCCCTCCTGCTAACCTCACAAACTCTGTTGGTCCTGTATTTAGCAGGCTATTTAATCATGGGAAGCATCATAGCTGAGACTAAACTTGTATAGGCACACACACAGATACACACACAGATACATGTCCATGCACACATAGAAGTACACAGACACATGTTACATACACACAGACATGGACGGAGATACAAACAGCCACACATGTTACAACATGCATGCACAAGGTTTTACAAACAGCAGTGTGATAATGACCAGATAATCTGTGCTAGTGATGTTGATCGAGGGATAACTATTGGCCAGGACACCGGAGAGAACACCCCTGCTCTTCTTCAAAATAGTGCTTATGAGTGTGCGTGTGTTCACCTGCGAAGACAGATGGGGCCATCGGGTTGAACATCACATCAGACAGACGGCAGCTCTGATTCCGTGCTCAAGTCTTTGACCAGCACTGTTCAATATTGGCCTGTAGTACAATAATTACACACAAACTGTGCGTGATAATTGTGATTCCACGGCCTCGGCACTGTAGAATAAAGATGAAGCAGGATCTGCGAGAAGCGATGTTGAGTGCAGAGTGCAGTGCAGAGCTGTGAGCAGTGCCTGGTTTACTGCTGCTCCTTTGAGCAAGTTAGTCAGGAGAATGACATTCCACCCTCCTGACATCATTCGCAGCCAGTGTACTACTTCAAAAAACACAACTACAAACACAGGATTGGATGGGAGCGAGGGCGGTAACGGCTGGCTGAAAGGCAAGTAGCAGATGTGCTCACAGTTAAGATCTAAACATTTAGGTGTCTACAAGAGGGAATGAGACAGAACGGGAAATATGCAGGGGAGGGAGAGGTGGCGGGGGAAGAGAGCACAGGACATGGAGGAGACAGAATGTTTTGGGAAGCTGTGACACATAAAAAGAAAGATATTTAACTTTCTGTTTACCTAATTTTTACCCAAAAAAAAAAGCAGTGGAAAAGCCCCTTACATCTCATTGACACCGTAAAACGGTTAAGCAACTCCTGGATTTTAAAATTCTCATCCTTGTTTTCAAACCGCTGTCGGCGCTGAGACTGGTTAGATGTACACAGACCCCAGTTGTGGGGGGGGGTGGGGGGTAGCGTCAAACCCACCACCTCCCTGGTTGCTGAAGCTCAGTGCCACACCAGGCACTGTTTGTAGCCACCATGCTACCGACGGGACCGAATTAAATACCCAATTAGGAAGCATCGATCTTAAGCAGACAGGTTTGAAGAAAGAACTTGCAATTATATGAAGCCTCAGGATGGCCCGAAGCGCTTTACAGCCAATGAAGTACTTCTGCCGTGTAGTCACTGTTGTAATCCAGGAACGACCAAATTAAACCTTTACTATTTGCTCGCAGGAGCTCTACTGCTTCGCATATTGCCCTTAGTCTCTTTGTTAAAGGTCTGTGAGATTTAGGTGTAACAGATCAGAGCTACTTGTTGTTTAATGAAAGCAGGGTGCGACTGAATTCCAGCCATTAAAGAGAAAGAGGGAAGAGAGAGAGAGCGAGAGAGAGAGAGAGCAAGAGAAAGAAAGAGAGTGAGAAAAATTGAAAGAGTGCAAGAGAATGACAGGAGAGGGAACGGGGAAAAGCAAGAGAGAGCTTCAGGACTTTGGGCTGGAATGTCAATCAGCAGAGGTGTCAGCAGTGAGCGGAAGCAGGTTGTCAGTATGACTGTTGTTGTTGAGTTAGTCTGCTGTGACCACATGCTGGAATCCTGTGGAAGGAAAGGCTCAGACTACATTCTGATGAACTGGAAAAAAACAGGAAGCTGCGTGGGAGAAGAGAAATGATATGTAGCTGTTGGGAGGCCCTCTCAGAGAGGCTGCACTGATGGTTTATAATTGGGCTGCATATTTTGGTTTCAGATCCTTATCATGTGATGAACAAGCAGCAACAAATAATGCAGGCAGCTGACTGAAGGATAACTTACCCAAAGAAAGTAGCTCCAAATCACATTGCTTAATCTTTGTATTCCTGCTAAGAGTCAACTTGTTTAATTTGTTTTGACTTTTCAAGGGATCCAGCACTGTTTTCCGAAGGGGAGACCAGCGCAAAAAGTCTCAGCAGCGGACCACACTGTTACGCTGCAGGGAACTGGGTGGTCCAGTGAGACTAGAAAGGGGAATAGAAAAGATGGTCATGGGTGAAATTGGAGGGCGACCAACCACCCCCCACCCTTCTCTGTCCTCCTCAGAACAAAATAAGGACTCTATAAAGCAGAAAAATAAAACAGTAGATTGTCTGTTCAAAAATCAAGAGCATGTTTGGGGTTTCAAATGTCTTTAACTACGTTAGAATATAGGAACATGAGGCTATTCAGCCCCTCGAGCCTGTTCCACCATTCAGTGAGATCATGGCTGATCTGCGACTTAACGCCATATACCCACCTTTACCCTATATTCATTAATACCTTTAACGAACAAAAATCGATCAATCTCAGATTTAAAATTAACAATTGATATAGCATTCATTGCCATTGTCAGAAGAAAGTTTCAAATTTTTACCACCGTTTGCTTGAAGAAGTACGACACTCCCTCCAAGGCCAAACTGTCAAGCGCTCACTCTCCTAGTTTAAATCACGTCTGATTTTTTTCTCACTCCTGCGGCGAGTTGTCCTGTGCAATTTTTGGCATGAGCATGAGGACCTGTGCTGAACCTATCTGTCCTCCCAGGTTCAGCTAATTGATATGTGCTAGGGACACAGAAATAGGAGTAGGCCATTTGTCCCTCAAGCCCCTCCACCATCCAATTAGTTCACAGCTGATCTGCACCTCAACTCCATTTCCCACCTTAGCTACCTACCCTGACCCTAACCCAATAGAAACCTATCAATCTCACTGTTGATTAGCTGGGTTCATTATCTGATTGCTGCTTGTGGGACCTTGCTGTGCACAAATTGGCTTCCACGTTTCCTACGCTACAATGGGGACTCCATTTCATTGGCTGAAAATTGCTTTGGGATGTCGTGAAAGGCGCTATATAAATGCAAGTCGTTCTGCCTATACATTTCAGTAAGCTCCTCACTGATACCCTGAGACCCCTCCTTGCTGTTGTGTCCCATGTCTGGAGCCATGTAGTTGACATTCCCACGAAATGATTTCCCTTTCCTTGCATTTGTCCACATTAACTGCCATTTATCACTTATCAGCCCATCTTCCTAGTCACCCTGAATCCAAAAGCAAAATGCTATTAAACTCTACAGTTAAATCTCTTCTTCCAGTTCCGATGAAAGGTCATTGAATTGAAATATAAACTCAGTTTCTCGCTCCACAGATGCTGCGTGATCTGCTGAGTGTTTTCCAGCATTTAGTTTATAGATCGCTGCCTGCTGACTAATGTTTAACGTTGCATGTTCAATTTGCTGACACCGGCAAACTTACCTGACTGTGTTTCTGTCCCCAGCTTCAAGCCATTTCTATACAGCTGTGAATAAGAGCAATGACCCTAGTACTGATCCCTGTGGTGACCCCTTACCATGGTGACACAACTCCATTCATGACTACCCTTTGTCAGTTTGGAACTACTTCAGAAACCTGCCTCCCATTCTGTACCTCCCTATCCCGTGGATTAATCACTTGTGTGGTCTAGGGCCTTGCTTGAAATCTAAAGCCACAGAATTTCCATCTTCGAAGATCTCCAGTAGATTTATCAGACAAGGCTACCCTCCCATAAATCCATGCTGTTCCTGCTAGGTCTTATTACTTCTGAGCATGCTACGTTTACCACATGAATCAAATTACTCAAACTGTTTATCTTTTAAGGAAAAATAAGATAAACTTTTGGAACAAAGATACAGGGCCATAGGGAAAATCCCACCAGAACAGTGGGATTACTTTTCAATTGGTCTAGCACTCTCCCACACAACTCCCATGTGTTTCTGCTCTTTCAGGATCTGTCTGATGTCTGCCTCACTTTGCCGGCCCTGCACCTTTTTGTACTTGCCTTTTTCTTACATCACCCTCCTGGGCCACACAGTTTTTCCATGCTTCCCTCCACCTCTGCTAATCTGCTTTAACCATGTACACATCCTGTCACGTCGCATTTATCTTTTAGTTCTTTCTCTTTTGTCTTGTGCTATTGTGACTGATCACATCTAGTCATCTCCTCTTCACCACCTAAGCACAGTTACAGGTCCTTCCATTCCTAAAGCCCTGGCTATAATTTTTCAGTCTTCCTTAGCCTCGGGAGTGGTGCCAGAGAACCAGAGAATTGCAAATGTTACACCCTTGTTCAAAAAAGGGGTGTAAAGATAAGCCCAACAACTACAGGTCGGTCAGTTTAACCTCAGTGGTGGGGAAGCTTCTAGAAAGGATATTTTAGAACAAAATTAATAGGCATGTGGAAAAATGTGGGTTAATTAAGGAAAGCCAGCACAGATTTGGCAAGGAAAAATCATGTTTAACTGACTTGATGGAGTGTTTTGAAGAGGTATCAAAGAGGGTTGATGAGGGAAATGCTGTTGTTGTAGTGTATATGGACTTTCAAAAGGCATTTTGGTCAAAATCCTGGAACTCCCTTCCTAAAAGCACTGTGGGTGTACCTACCCCACATGGACTGCAGCGGTTCAAGAAGGCAACTCACCACCACCTTCTCAAGGGTAATTAGGGATGGGCAATAAATGCTGGCCTAGCCAGCGATGCCCACATCCCATGAACAAATAAAAAAAATGTTTTTAAGTGCCACACAACAGACTTGTGAGCAAAGTTATAGCTAATGGAATAAAAGCAACATGGATACAAAATTGGCTGTGTGACAGGAAACAGACTAATGGATGTTCTTCAGGCTGGAGGAAGGTTTGTAGTGGGTCAGTGTTGGGGCACTTCCTCTCTTTGCTATATATTAATGACCCAGACCTTGGTGTACAGGGCACAAGTTCAAAATTTGCAGATGATCCGAAACTTGGAAGCATTGTGAACTGTGATGGGGACAGTGTAGAACTTCAAAAGGACATAGACAAGTTGGTGAAATGGGCTGACAGGTGGCAGATGAAGTTCAAGGCAAAGAAATCTGAAGTGATTCATTTTGGTAGGAAGAACATGGAGAGACAATATAGAATGAGGGGTACAATTCTAAAGGGGATCAGGAGCAGAGGGACCTGGGTGTTGTAAGTGCATAAATCAGTGAGAGTGGCAGGACAGCCTGAGAGCGCGGTTAATAAAACATACAGTATTCTGGGCTTTATTAGTGGGGGCATAGAGTACAAGAGCAAGGAAGTTATGTTGAACTTGTATAAAATACTAGTTCGTCCTCAGCTGGAGTATTGCGTCCAATTCTGGGTGCTGAACTTTAGGAAAGCCATGAGGGCATCGGAGAGAGTAAAGAAAAGATTCACGAGACTGATTCTAGGGATGAGGAACTTCAATTATGAAGATAGATTGGAGAAATTGGGACTCTTTTTCTTAGAGAAAAGAAGACTGAGAGGTGATTTGATAGAGGTATTCAAAATCATGAGGGGTCTGGACAGAGTAGATAGGGAGAAACTGCTCCCACTCGTGAAAGGATCGAGAACAAGAGGGCACAGATTTTAGATAATTGGTAAAAGAAGCAAAATTGACATGAGGAAAAACTTTTTCACACAGCGAGTGGTTAAGGTCTGGAATGTGCTGCCTGAGAGTATGGTGGAGGCAGGTTCAATTGAAGCCTTGAAAAAGGAATTAGACTGTTATCTGAAAAGGAAGAATGTGCAGGGTTGCAGGGAGAAGACAGGGCAATGGCACGAGGTGAATTGCTCATTCGGAGAACCAGTGCAGACACGATGGGCCAAATGGCCTCCTTCTGTGCTGTAACAATTCTGAGATTCTGTATGTGGTTATTTTTTTATCCCTTTTCCCCTTTTCCTCTTGCTTTGCTCCTCCTTTTAAGAAAGGAAGGACTTGTATATATATAGTGCCTTTCACTAGCTCAGGATGTCCAAAAGTGCTTTATGGCCACTGGATTACTTTGAAGGGTAGCCAGTGTTCCTACCCAGGGCTGAGTGGCAGGCAATTAGCACACAGCAAGGTTTTTGTTAATCTGAATGACGGCGTTGCAATCAGCAGATTAGATGATACTTATAGAACTTATAGTACTTATAGTATTATAATCAGTGAGTTCAGACGGTGCCATAAAACCATTCCATGTGATTGAAAAATTTCAATATAGATAGATATCCTTAGTACTGGGAATGAAGAGATCAAAGTCAGAAGCAAACAGTTAAATGTTAATGAGGCTGGTTAACCCCACACAGACCAATTAAATGTGGTCTTTTTGAAGTTATTCTCCCTCATGTACCATCAAATATCAGTAAAAGGAGCATTCAGAATGTAAACTGAACTCCGTGTGGGATTAAAGTATTACTGGTGATATATGTACTGTACATAAAGTTAATGCATGGAGGAGGCTTGATGCTCTGCAGTCTTGACGTTTCTCTGGAACCACCAACCCTCTCTGTAAATAGGATTGTAAATGCTCATATCCTTTACTGGTAAGGACTTATCAAAAGAAAGTTTGGAAGAGGAGTTGACTGCTGCTTCATGAAGCGAAGTGAGGCACATTACAGCATTCCTTTCGTTACAGAACAGAAAATTGGGAGAAGACATGATAAAGGTTCTGAGAGGAATGGATAATGAAAGCTTATTATTTAACAGGGACAGTAAATCCACAACAATTAAATATACTTTTACAGCACTTTATCATTGCAAAGTCCCAAAGCACTTCATGGTGGATGGGGAGAAATCTGGAAGCCAAGCCGAAACTGGGAAAGATTTAGAGGAGGTACTGAGAGCGTGGTCAAAGACACAAGGGCTCATTTTAACCTAACCTTCTCGCTGGGAAACTGTTGGGATCACGTGGAATGTTGATGTTACAGCCTTCCCAATCAGAGTAATGCCAGTAAGGATGTAAAACCAGCATTGCCCCTGATCCCTCAGTTTTCCTGGGTTAGGTTACAGTTATTATCTTAGATCTATCTGGAGGAGATTTTTGAAGGCGGAGAGGGAGGTGGAGAGAAGTGATTTAGGGAGCGAGCTCCAGAGAGCAGGACTGTGATCAATGGTTCATACACAGGGTGGGGCAACAGTGGGAGGAAGGGATGTACAGCCATCCAGAATTAGACAAGCAGAGGGTGCGAATTAGAGACACCAGAGGTTGCAGAGGAACAGTCAGGACAGGGAGAGATATAGAAACAACAATGAGGATTTCAAAATCAATGTATTTATCAACTTGGATTCAGTGATGGGCAGGGGGGACAGGGTAGGGAGCTTAATACACAATATGATGCAGGTAGATGGGTTTGAGTTTGTGAAGGGCGCGATAAGCCTGGATGTAACACAGACTTGGCTAAAGGTTTGAATGATGGTGGGTTGAGGTAGAGGTAGAACTGGTCGATATTTTGTAAATGGTGGTCTTGGTGACGGACTGTCTGTGGAGTTGACCAGGACAGGAGGGTTCAGAGTCAAATCATGAAAGGACGGTGAAAAGGATGTTGACCATAGAGACTGCGGCCTGGGAGAGGATTTTTTAAAATTCTTGCAAGGGATGTGGGTGTCACTGGCAAGGTCAACATTTGTTGCCCATCCCTGACTGCCCTTGAGAAGGTGGTGGTGAGCTGCCTTCTTGAACTGCTGCAATCCATGTAGTGTAGGTACACCCACAGTGCTGTTAGGAAGGGAGTTCCAGAATTTTGAGCCAATGACAGTGAAGGAACGGCGATATAGTTCCAAGTCAGGATGGTGTGTAGCTTGGAGGGGAACTTGCAGGTGGGGTGATTGACTGTATCAAAAAATAAACTCTGGCACTGCTCCTGAGAAAGGATATATTGGCTTTGGAGAGGGTGGAGTGCAGGTTCATCAGAATGATACCGGGGGCTAAAAAGGCTAAATTATGAGGACAAGTTGCATAAACATGACCTGTTTATTAAATTTTTCATGACTGAGATCGGGAGATATTTATGGGTAAGGGTATCATACAATACGGAGCAAAGGTGGGGAAATACAGTGATGTACAGGTCAACCATGATCTAATTGAATGGAGGAATAGGCTTAAGGGGCTGAATGGCCTCCTCCTGTTTTTAAATTCTCGAATCAAACTAGAAAGGGGCAATCAATCGAATTCAAGATCCTCCTTTCTTTACAGACGTTTAACCGAATAAAGTCAGCCATCTGAGAGAGACACAAAGACTAATGTTTTGGGATGGATCCCTTCATCAGGACATGAATAATATTTGACAAGAATGAGCTCTGAGGAAGTGTTACCCCTGAAATAATGGCCTTTTTTCCCCTTCATGAACTAATTGAGGGCAGTCAACATGAATTTGTTAAGAGCAGTTGTGCTTGGCTAACTTTCAAAAGGCCTTTGATAAGATGTCAAGTAAACAGTCTTGATAGGAAAAGTAAGGTACCTAGTATTAAAAGGGATGTAGACACAAGGGTAGAGAGATGGCTAGGGGACAAAGCAAACAGTAGGTTAGATAGAGAGAAACTATTTGGACTAAAGGGATGTCGATAGTACTATGGCCAACAAATGGTAATGAGACCTCTTTTGTTTTCCATTGATATAAATGATTTGGATATAGGCATGAGAGTCATGATGTTAAAGCTTTCTGACAATGCCAAGTTAGAAGGCATGGGAGGAAGGTTATAAGAGATTGAAAGCAGGCTGGCAGACTGAGCAGGTAGGTGAAGAATGTAATGGTGTAAAGACACATGAAGTATCGCATTTTTGGAGAAAAGAGTGGCAAAGAGTAATATTCTTGGAGTGAAGGTTAGGGAGGCATATGAATTAAATGGTTAAAAGTGAGAGTTCAGATAAGAAAAATGATAAAAAGGACAAATGAGATTTTGTGTTTTGAACAGAGAGGCATTGATATAAAGACAAGGAAATGTTGTTGAATTTGTATAGGCATTGGTTAAGGAACAGTGGTGGGATTATGTGCAATTATTGTATGCTATTGTAGGGAGAATATTAGATGTAAAGGGTCCTGGGGAGATTCACTAGAATTATTTCAGGAATGGAAGGTTATAGTGATCAAGAAAAGCTTAAAATATTTCATTAAGATAAAGAATGTAAATGGTGATCCAACAGTATGAAAGGTTTTGAGAGAATAAACAGGAAAGATTGCTTTTCTTGATTACCAGTTGGTAACGAGAGGCAATGGACTCAATATAATCACTGGAAAAGTGATTTTTTGGCATGTAATCTTAAAAAAATTGTTCTTGGGATGTGAGCATTGCTGGCAAGACAAGCATTTGTTACCCATTCCTAATTGTCTTGATAAGGTGGTGGTGAGCCACAAGAAAGAAAAATTTCAAGGGAAGGACCAACCATCTGCAGTTAACTAAAAAAGTTAAAGATAGTATCAAACTTAAAGAAAAAGCATTTAATTGCGCAGATGGGTGGAAAGTCAGAAGATTGGACAGAATATAAAAAACAGCAAAGAATGACTAAAAGATTGATACGGAAGGAAAAATTAGAGTACGAGAGAAAGTCAGCGAGACAGATAGTAAGAGTTTCTATAATATTTAAAAAAGAAAAGTTAACAAAGTGAGCATCGGTCCTATAGAAAGTGAGTCTGGGGAATTAATAATGGATAATAAGGAGATGGCAGATGAATTGAACAGGTATTTTTCATCGGTCTTCACTATAGAGGATACAAGTAACATCCCAGAATTAGCTGTAAGTCAGGAAATGGAAGGGAGGGAGGAACTCAAGAAAATTACAAACACCAGGGAAGTGGTACTGAGCAAATTGTTGGAGCTGCGGGCTGACAAGTCCCCGGGTCCTGATGGACTTCATCCTAGGGTGTTGAAAGAAGTGGCTAGTGAGATAGTTGATGCGTTGGTTTTAATTTTCCAAAATTCCCTAGATTCGCGAAAGGTTCCATAAGATTAGAAAATAGCGAATGGACCTCCTTTATTCAAAAAGGGAGGGAGACAGAAAGCGGGCAACTACAGGCCAGTTAGCTTAACATCTGTCTTATGGAAAATGTTAGAAGTTATTATTAAAGACATTATAGCCGGGCACTTAGAAAAATTCAAGGTAATCAGGCAGAGTCAACATGGTTTTGTGAAAGGGAAATCATGTTTAACCAACTTATTGGAGTTCTTTGAGGAAGGAACATGTGCTGTGGATGAATGGGAATCGGTGGATGTACTGTACTTAGATTTCCAGATGACACTTGATAAGGTGCCGCATCAAAGGTTATTGCAGAAAATAAAAGCTCATGGTGTAGGGGGTAGCATGGATAGAAGGCGGCACAGTGGCGCAGTGGTTAGCACCGCAGCCTCACAGCTCCAGGGACCCGGGTTTGATTCTGGGTACTGCCTGTGCGGAGTTTGCAAGTTCTCCCTGTGTCTGCGTGGGTTTTCGCCGGGTGCTCTGGTTTCCTCCCACAGCCAAAGACTTGCAGGTGGTAGGTAAATTGGCCATTGTAAATTGCCCCTAGTTTATGTATGTGATAGGGAATATAGGATTACTGTAGGGTTAGTATAAATGGGTGGTTGCTGGTCGGCACAGACTCGGTGGGCCGAAGGGCCTGTTTCAGTGCTGTATCTCTAAATAAAAAAAAATAAATAAGATTGGCTAGCTAACAGGAAAAAGGGAGTGGGCATAAATGGGTAATTTTCTGGTTGGCAAGATGTAACGAGTGGTGTGCCACAGGGATCTGTGCTGGGGCCTCAACTTTTTACAATTTATATAAATGAATGGGATGAAGGGACCGTAGATATGGTTGCTAAATTTGCTGATGACACAAAGATAGGTAGGAAAGTAGGTGGTGAAGGGGACATAAGGATGTTACAAAGGGATATAGATAGGTTAACTGAGTGGGCAATCCATCTGGCAAATGGAGTATAATGTGGGAAAATGTGAAATTGCCTATTTTGGCAGGAAGAATAAAAAAAGAAGCACATTATCTAAATGGAGAGATTGCAGAGCTCTGAGATGCAGAGGGATCTGGGTGTCCTAGTGCATGAATCGCAAAAGGTTGGTATACAGGTACAGCAAGTAATTAGGAAAGCTAATAGAATGTTATCATTTATTGGAAGGGAAATTGAATACAAAAGTAGGGAAGTTATGCTTCAGTTAACAATTCATTGGTGAGACCACATCTGGAGTACGAACATATGAATTAGGAGCAGGAGTAGGCCACTCGGCCCTTTGTGCCTGCTCCGCCATTCAATAAGATCATGGCTGAACTGATTACTCCACATTTCTGCCTACCCCTGATAACCTTCCACCCCCTTGCTTATCAAGAATCTATCGACCTCTGTGTACAGTATTGGTCTCCTTATTTAAGGAAGGATATAAATGCATTGGAAACAGTTCAGAGAATGTTTACTAAACTAATACCTGGAATGGGCGGGTTGTTTTATGAGAAAAGGTTGAACAGGCTAGGCTTGTATCTGCTGGAATAAAAACAAGAAATGCTGGAAATACTCAGCAGGTCTGGCAGCATCTGTGGAGAGAGAAGCGGAGTTAACATTTCAGGTCAGTGATCCTTCATCAGAACTGGCAAATACTAGAAATGTAAAAGGTTTTAAGCAAGTAAAGTGCGGGTGGGGTAAGAGATAACAAAGGTGTAGATAGGACGAGGTCACAGAATAGCTGACCAGAAGGTCATGGAGCAAAGATATGTTAATGGTGTGTTGAAAGTCAAAGCATTAGTACAGAAAGGGTGTTAACGGACTGAAAATTGAACAGCCACAAATACAAACATGAAAAATACAGTGGGTAAGCAAACTGAATGAACTAAGATGAAATAAAATAAAATAAACACAAAAAAAATTTTAAAAAGGGAAAAGAAAAAAATAACTAAAAATGAAAGTAAATTGGTGGGTCCATCATGCTCTGAAATTATTGAACTCAGTGTTCAGTCCGGCAGGCTGTAGTGTGCCCAATTGGTAAATGAGATGTTGTTCCCCGAGCTTGCATTGATGTTCACTGGAACACTGCAGCAATCCCAGGACAGAGATGTGAGCATGAGAGCGGGGTGGAGGTGGGGGGGTGGTCCGTGTTGAAATGGCCAGCAACCAGAAGCTCGGGGTCCTGCTTGCGGACTGAGTGAAGGTGTTCCGCAAAGCGGTCACCCAGTCTGTGTTTGGTCTCCCCAATGTAGAGGAGACCACATTGTGAGCAGCGAAGACAGTATACTACATTGAAAGAAGTATAAGTAAATCGCTGCTTCACCTGAAAGGAGTGTTTGGGGTTTGAGATAGTGAGGAGAGAGGAGATAAATGGGCAGGTATTACACCTCCTGCGATTGCAGTGGAAGGTGCCGTGGGAAGGGTATGAGGTGGTGGGGGCAATGGAGGAGTGGACTACGGTGTCACAGAGGGAACGATCCCTTCGGAATGCTGACAGGGGAAGGGAGGGGAAGATGCGTTTGGTGTGCCATTGTTTCAGGGGTAATACTTCCTCAGAGCTTATTCTTGCCAAATATTACTCATGTTCTGATGAAGGGATCCATCCCAAAACATTAGTCTTTATGTCTCTCTCAGATGGCTGACTTTATTCGGTTAAATAACTCCACTGGAGTTTAGAAGAGGATGAGGCGACTTGATTGAAACATATCAGATCCTGAGGGGTCTTGACAGGGTGGATGTGGAAAGGATGTTTCCTCTTATGGGAGAATCTAGAACTAGGGGTCACTATTTAAAAATAAGGGTTGCCCATTTAAGACAGAATTGAGAAAAATTTTTTTTTTACAGTGGACTGTGAGTCTTTGAGGAAGTCTTCTCTTCCTCAAAAGGTGGTGCAAGCAGAGTCTTTGAATATTTTTAAGGCAGAGGTAGATAGATTCTTGATAAGCAAGGTGATGAAAAGTCATTGGGAGTAGCCGGGAATGTGGAGTAATCAGATCAGCCATGATCTTATTGAATGGCAGAGCAGGCTCGAGGGGCCGAGTGAATTACTCCTGCTGCTAATTCGTAAGTTCTTGAACCACTGCAGTCCATGTGCTGTAGGTATACCCACAGTGCTTTCATAGAATTGTAGAAAGTTTAAGGCACAGAAAGGGGCCAGTTGGCCCATCGTGTCTGTGCCGGCCGAAAAACGATCCACCTATTCTAATCCCACTTTCCAGCATTTGGTCCGTGGCCCTGCAGATTATGACACTTGAGGTGCATATCCAGACTCCTTTTGAATGAGTTGAGGGTTTCTGCCTCAACTACCCTTTCAGGCAGTCCATGTGCTGTAGGTATACCCACAGTGCTTTCCATCCATCAATATCAGCGACCACGCTCTGGAAGAGCATTCAAGAGTTCACCTACCTGGGCTCAACTATCACCAGTCACCTGTCTCTAGATGCAGAAATCAACAAGCGCATGGGAAAGGCTTCCACTGCTATGTCCAGACTGGCCAAGAGAGTGTGGGAAAATGGAGCCTTGACACGGAACACAAAAGTCCGAGTGTATCAAGCCTGTGTCCTCAGTACCTTGCTCGACGGCAGCGAGGCCTGGACAACGTATGTCAGCCAAGAGTGACGTCTCAATTCATTCCATCTTTGCTGCCTCCGGAGAATCCTTGGCATCAGGTGACAGGACCGTATCTCCAACACAGAAGTCCTCGAGGCGACCAACATCCACAGCTTATACACCCTACTGAGCCAGTGGCGCTTGAGATGGCTTGGCCATGTGAGCCGAATGGAAGATGGCAGGATCCCCAAGAACACATTGTACAGCGAGCTCGCCACTGGTATCAGACCCACCGGCCGTCCATGTCTCCGTTTTAAAGACGTCTGCAAACGCGACATGAAGTACTGTGACATTGATCACAAGTCGTGGGAGTCAGTTGCCAGTGATCACCAGAGCTGGCGAGCAGCCATAAAGGCGAGGCTAAAGTGTGGCGAGTCGAAGAGACTTAGCAGTTGGCAGGAAAAAAGACAGAAGTGCAAGGGGAGAGCCAACTGCGAAACAGCCCTGACATCCAATTTTATCTGCAGCGCCTGTGGAAGAGTCTGTCACTCTAGAATTGGCCTTTATAGCCACTTCAGGCGCTGCTCCACAAACCACTGACTACCTCCAGGCGCTTACCCATTGTCTCTCGAGACAAGGAGGCCAAAGACAAAGAAGAAGAAGAACTGTCCTATTGTTCTCAGAGATTTGCCTACATATCTGCTCTTCTATCGCCATCTGACTGTTTGGGGGTCTATAGTACACTCCCAGCAGTGTGATTGCCCCTTTTTTGTTCCTTAGCTCATTCCATATGGCTTCATTTGACAAACCTTCCAACATATCATCCCTCCTCACAGCTGTAATAATTTCCTTGACCAAAATTGTCACTCCCCCTCCTTTATCATCCGCCTCCCTATCGCGTCTGAAAGCCCTATAGCCAGGAACGTTGAGCTGCCATTCCTGTCCCTCCATAAGCTATATTTCTGTAACAGCTTTCTGTAGCAATTTGATACAACTGAGTAGCTTACAAGGCTACTTCAGAGGGCAGTTAACATTGCTGTGGATCTGGAGTTACATGTAGGCCAGACCAGGTCCCATATTTCCAAACCAATTGAAACTAGTTGAAACCAGTTTGAAATATGAATTGGTTTTAACTGGTCTTTTCTGTTCTCAACTGCAAGGAAGTGGTCTCAACTGGTGTTGTCAGGATACCGCTGGGATTACTGGCAATCTTAACTGGTAACCATTTGGTATTCCCAGTTGCCCAGTCGACTTTAACTGGAACCATATGGTCTCACCTGGTACCGTTGCCTTGCCAGCTGGTTCATCTGGAACCAGTTGGTAAGCAAAGTGAAACCAGTTGGAATTAAGTGGAGCCAGTTGACATTTTGCTGCTTCAACTGTAACCGGTTGGCAGGCAGAATCTTTGAACTAGAAACCAACTGGATTGACTTAATCAAACCAGTAAGACTGCCTGCAGCTTCAAACGAAAATGCCCCTGAGTCTCAATCTCTCCCTGTGTGTCTCGTGGTTCTTAGGACCCTGTTTCTGTAACTTTTTTTTCAGAGCTGCCAATGTGATATCCATTGAATTGGACTGTATTCTGCATTGCTGTACCCAGCTCTTTGACAAGCTCTAAAATATTTTAAATTCATGTTCTGATTAAAAAGGTGTAAATATATTTAAATTCATGTTTTGATTGGGAAGACTGTAAAATATGTTTAAAGTCATTTATGTAAAAGGCTTTTATTGAAAGGATTGGTGTAGTTTTTAAAGATACATACGAACATGCGAATTAGGAGCAAGAGTAGGCCACTCGTCCCCTCGAGCATGCTGCGCCATTCTATAAGTTCATGGCTGAACATATTACTTCACATTTCCACCTACCCCCGATAACCTTCCACCCCCTTGCCTATCAAGAATCTATCTACCTCTGCCTTAAAAATATTCAAAGACTTTTCTTTTACCGCCTTTTGAGGAAGAGAATTCCACAGGCTCACGACCCTGCGAGAGAAATAATTTCTCCTCATCTCTGTTTTAAATGGGCGACCCCTTATTTTTAACAGTGACCCCTAGTTCTAGATTCTGCCACAAGGGGAAACATCCTTTCCACATCCATCCAGTCAAGACCCCTCAGGATCTTATATGTTTCAATCAAGTCGCTTCTTACTCTTCTAAATTGCAGCGGATACAAGCCTAGGCTGTCCAATCTTTTCTCTTAAGACATCCCGCCCAGTCCAGGTATTAGTCCAGTAAACCTTCTCTGTACTGCCTCCAACGCATTTACATCCTTCCTTAAATAAGGAAACCAGGACTGTACACAGTACTCCAGATGTGGTCTCACCTATGTCCTGTATAGCTGAAGCATAACCTCCCTACTTTTGTATTCAATTCCCCTCGTGATAAACGATAACATTCTATTAGCTTTCCTAATTACATGCTGTACCTGCATACTAACCTTTTGCGATTCATGCACGAGGACACCCAGATCCCTCTGCATCTCAGAGCTCTCCAATCTCTCACCATTTAGATAATATGCTTCTTTTTTATTCTTCCTACCAAAGTGGTCAATTTCCCACTTTCCCACATTATACTCCATTTGCCAGGTATTTGCCTGCTCACCTAACCTATCTATATCCCTTTGTAGCTTCCTTATTTCCTCATCACAAGTTACTTTCCTACCTATCTTTGTGTCATCAGCAAATTTAGCAACCATCATCTAAGTCATTTATATAAATTGTAAAAAGCTGAGGCCCCAGCACTGATCCCTGTGGCATACCACTCATTCCATCTTGCCAACCAGAAAATGACCCATTTATGCCTACTCTCTGTTTCCTGTTTGCTAACCAATCTTCTATCCATGCCAACATGTTACCCCCTACACAATGAGCTTTTATTTCCTGCAATAACCTTTGATGTGGCACTTTCTCAAATGCCTTCTGGAAATCTAAGTACAATACATCCACCGGTTCCCCTTTATCTACAGCACAGGTAACTCCCTCAAAGAACTCCAATAAATTGGTTAAACATGATTTCCCTTTCACAAAACCATGTTGACTCTGCCTGATTACCTTGAATTTTTCTAAGTGCCCTGCTATAACGTCTTTAATAATAGCTTCTAACCCTAAGACAGATGTTAGGCTCACTGGTCTGTAGTATCTTGCTCTCTGTCTCCCTTCCTGTTTTGATAAATGAGTTACATTTGCTATTTTCCAATCTAATGGAACCTTCCCTGAATCTAGGGAATTTTGGAAAAGTAAAACTAACGTATCAACTATCTCACTAGCCACTTCTTTTAAGCCTAGGATGAAGTCCATCAGGACCCGAGGACCTGTCAGCCCACAGCTCCAACAATTTGCTCAGTACCACTTCTCTGGTGATTGTAATTTTCTCGGGTTCCTCCCTCCCTTCCATTTCCTGACTTACAGCTAATACTGGGATGTTACTTGTATCCTCGATAGTGAAGACCGATGTTGTTTAATTAAAGTTGTTTAATACAAGATGGTGCCAGTGAGTCCGGGATGAGATAAGAGAAGACAAAAAATATCAATTTTTATAAGGTTAGGAAGGACAAGCAGCACAGAATTTGCAATCTGGCAGCTCTGAAAAAACATACAACAGCACAGTCCTAGTAACCACAGAACAGGCAAAGACAGAGATGCAGCAAGAAACACAGAAGAGGCACACAGAAGATGAAGGCAGAGCAGAAGAAGACATTAGAAAAGGACTGAAGACAACATCACCTGTGTCCAGGCAGCTTTGAGGAGCAGGGATCGAAGTGTATACTATCGCCTACTGTTAAGTATTTTGTTTAAGCATCTATCTGTTAACTTGTCTGAATATAATTAATGTTTAAGTTTTGTGTTTTGATTCCTGCTGTAATTGAACTTTTTCCACTTTACTGTGTTCACTTATTTCTTGATTTCTGGATTGAGTTTAATTTGGGTTCTACTATGTAAATGTGTTTTGTATTTTTCTGCATCACAGTAAAATTTGAAAGGAGTAGCACAGTCAAGAGTGTCCGTAGGCGTCAACCGAATTAGAGTTTAAGTTCAAATTTAGTAAATTTCAACTTTTCTTCTTTAAACCTAAGGAAACCTGTTTGTGCTGGTTTCTTTGCCTTATAATTGAAAAGCGGTGAATAAAGATTCACCAAGGGGGAGCTAAAAACATGGTGTTTTAAAAATTAAACCCTGTTACGGTAAGACCAGGTGAAGGCTAAGAGGGACCCCTAGACACCTTTCTCACCTGGTCATAACAAGCTCCTTCCATGATTTAGTGTGTAAATGCAACATCCAATACCTTCTCAGGGAAGGCCCAAGTTTCACCCATAATCTATGTGGAGCAAAGCAATTGCACTAGGACTGTGCTGGTGGCAGCAGTGACAATGGTATTAGTGAATCAGGTGGGTTTTTAATGACAGCTGGTAGTTTCATAATCATTGTTAATGAGACTAGCTTTTGAATAGATTTATTAAGTAATTGAATTTAAATTCCCCCAGCTGCTGTGGTGGGATTTGAACTCATGCCTCCAGAGCATTAATGCAGTAACATTATCACTATTCTACCGCCCTTCTAATGCTCAACAAAATGACTATTGAGGTGGAGATTATAACATCAATTAAACGGAAACAAAATAAATATTTAAAAAGAAAGAATATAAAAGGATGCAGTGTAAAGGAAGATTGGAGTAGATAGCTTCTGTGCTGTAGCACAGAGACAATGGGCTGAATGGCCTCATCCTGTGTTGTAATTTCTGCGTTTCTTGCGCTTGTATTTTATTTGCACCACCTTTACACGATCTGACTTAAAGCACAAGTACATAAACTTCCACACCTTAAAATATCACAGAAGTATTATTGCAGCCAATCTGATAACCAATCTTCGCTTCGTCAAGATTAGAATTCCAATTTAAACTCTGCAGACATTTCCCGAAACTAGATCTGTCTGATTAACTGTATCCAAATAAGGTCATCCACATTTGTGTTGAATTAAGTGAACATCATTGTTGTTGCTGAAACCTGGCTCAGGATTTAATCCCTCAGTGTTGCTTGACCATGAGAAAACAAAGCATTTGATTTGCAGCATTGCTCATCACTAGGGTTCAAGTGCAGTTCAAGTATCTAGGAACATAGGAAATAGGAGCAGGAGTAGGCCATTCAGCCTGTCGAGCCTGCTCCTCCAGTTAAACAGATCATAGCTGATCATCTACATCTATACCATTTTCCCCACTATCCCCATATTTCTTGATGTCATTAGTATCCAGATATCCATTGTGTCAGCCTGCTCCTGCCCCACTGAACTCATTTCTTCCTACCTTGACTCTATCTTTTCTCCGCTGGTCCAGTCTCTTCCCACCTACATCCGTGACTCTTCTGACGCCCTACGTCATTTTGACAATTTCCAGTTTCCTGGTCCCAACCGCCTCCTCTTCACTATGGACGTCCAATCGCTCTACACCTCCATCCCCCACCAGGACGGTTTGAGGGCTCTCCGCTTCTTCCTGGAACAGAGGCCCAACCAGTCCCCATCCACCACCACCCTCCTCCACCTGGCGGAACTTGTTCTCACATTGAACAACTTCTCCTTCAACTCCACGCACTTCCTTCAAGTAAAAGGTGTCGCTATGGGTACCCGCATGGGTCCTAGTTATGCCTGTCTTTTTGTGGGATATGTCGAGCATTCTTTGTTCCAGTCCTACTCAGGCCCCCTCCCCCAACTCTTTTTCCGGTACATTGATGACTGTATCGGTGCCGTTTCCTGCTCCCGCCCCGAACTGGAAAACTTTATCAACTTTGCTTCCAATTTCCACCCTTCTCTCAACTTTACATGGTCCATCTCTGACACTTCCCTTCCCTTCCTCGACTTCTCTGTCTCCATCTCTGGGGATAGGTTGTCTACTAATATCCATTATATGCCCACCGACTCCCACAGCTACCTCGACTACACTTCTTCACACCCTACCTCCTGTAAGGACTCCATTCCATTCTCCCAGTTTCTCCGTCTCCGACGCATCTGCTCTGATGATGCTACCTTCCATGACGGTGCTTCTGATATGACCTCCTTTTTCCTCAACCGAGGATTTCCCCCCACTGTGGTTGACAGGGCCCTCAACCATGTCCGGCCCATTCCCCGCACCTCTACCCTCACCCCTTCCCCTCCCTCCCAGAACCGTGACAGGGTTCCCCTTGTCCTCACTTTTCACCCCATCAGCCTCCATATCCAAAGGATCATCCTCCGCCATTTCCGCCACCTCCAGCGTGATGCCACAACCAGTCGCATCTTCCCCTCCCTTCCCCTGTCAGCATTCTGAAGGGATCGTTCCCTCCGCGACACCCTGGTCCACTCCTCCATTACCCCCACCACCTCGTCCCCGTCCCAGGGCACCTTCCCTTGCAATCGCAGGAGGTGTAATACCTGCCCATTTACCTCCTCTCTCCTCACTATCCCAGGCCCCAAACACTCCTTTCAGGTGAAGCAGCGATTTACTTGTACTTCTTTCAATGTAGTATACTGTATTCGCTGCTCACAGTGTGGTCTCCTCTACATTGGGGAGACCAAGCGCAGACTGGGTGACCACTTTGCGGAACATCTCCGCTCAGTCCGCAAGTAGGACCCTGAGCTTCCGGTTGCTTGCCATTTCAACACTCCCCCCTGCTCTCATGCTCACATCTCTGTCCTGGGATTGCTGCAGTGTTCCAGTGAACATCAACACAAGCTCGAGGAACAGCATCTCATTTACCGATTGGGCACACTACAGCCTGCCGGACTGAACATTGAGTTCAATAATTTCAGAGCATGACAGCCCCCCACTTTACTTTCATTTTTAGTTATTTTTTCTTCCTTGTTTTTACATCCTTTTTTACATTTTTTACAATCTTTTTTTGCATTTATTTCATTTCATCTTAGTTTGTTCAGTTTGCTTACCCACTGTTTTTTTTTCAGGTTTGCACTTGCTGCTGTTCAATATTCAGTGTATTAACACGTAATCTGTACTAATGCTATGTCTTTCAACACACCATTAACATATTGTTTGCCTTTGCTCCGTGACCTTTTGGTCAGCTATGTGGCCTGGTCCAATCTAGACCTCCTTTGTTATCTCTTGCCCCACCCCCACCTCACTTGCTTATAACCTGTGACTTTTCTAATATTTGTCAGTTCCGAAGAAGGGTCACTGACCCGAAACGTTAACCCTGCTTCTCTTTCCACAGATGCTGCCAGACCTGCTGAGTGGTTCCAGCATTTCTTGTTTTTAATCCATTGATTTCTGTCTTGAGCATGCTCAATGATTGAGCTTCCACAGCCCTCTGGAGTAGAGAATTCCAGATTCACCACCTTCTGAGTGAAGAAATCCCTCCTCATCTCAGTCTTAAATGGCCTGCGTCTTATTCTGAGACTGTGTCCCCTGGTTCAAGACTCACCAGCCAGAGGAAACATCCTGTCCACATCTACCCTGTTACGCCTGTATGGTACCAATTCCAGGTAAAGTTACACCTTGAAGTATAAGACTCAGAAAACATTTCCTATGATTTCCAGCTCAGAGCCCAGCAGTGATAGAATCTGCTGCAGCTCTCAGTTCCTTATGAAAAGAGCAGTCTTGCATTTATGTCTCTGGAAAACATGTCTACGTATTTCACACAAATATTGCAGTCATGCCAGAGGAGAAGGGGTTAAAATTATCCCTTTAATGCACCTCAGGTGGTTAGTGCCAAAGCAGGAGCAAGCTGGACCAAGCAGAGTAATTCACAATTGGACAAGCTTGATAGGGCTGAAGCCCTTTCCTACTGCCCAAAATATTCTTATGAACTTTGCGATCCAATAGCCCCCTCCATGATTCGTGTGTAAATGCTATGTCCAATTTCTTTTGGGCCTCCTTATCTCGAGAGACAATGGATATGCGCCTGGAGGTGGTCAGTGGTTTGTGAAGCAGCGCCTGGAGTGGCTATAAAGGCCAATTCTGGAGTGACAGGCTCTTCCACAGGTGCTGCAGAGAAATTTGTTTGTCGGGGCTGTTGCACAGTTGGCTCTCCCCTTGCGCCTCTGTCTTTTTTCCTGCCAACTACTAAGTCTCTTCGACTCGCCACAATTTAGCCCTGTCTTTATGGCTGCCCGCCAGCTCTGGCGAATGCTGGCAACTGACTCCCACGACTTGTGATCAATGTCACACGATTTCATGTCACGTTTGCAGACGTCTTTATAGCGGAGACATGGACGGCCGGTGGGTCTGATACCAGTGGCGAGCTCGCTGTACAATGTGTCTTTGGGGATCCTGCCATCTTCCATGCGGCTCACATGGCCAAGCCATCTCAAGCGCCGCTGACTCAGTAGTGTGTATAAGCTGGGGGTGTTGGCCGCTTCAAGGACTTCTGTGTTGGAGATATAGTCCTG